>NC_079190.1:349948704-350280704 GCF_029499605.1 Hyla sarda
AATGTGGCAACAGCAGGTCACCATCAGTCATATCTATACTTCCTGTTACTGGTAATTCCTTTACTACTGAGAAAGCAGTCACTATTTCCTTGCCTAGACCTTCTAGATAAAAACATACATGTATTAGAAAGAAGAGTTTTCATTTCTGATCATGACAACTGAAATGTTGCCCAATACTCTTGCACATACTTGGCTTGATTTGGCTCCAAATTCTGTCTGCGAAATCTCAAGTAGCCAGAAACTTCCTTCCTCATTTCGGCTGCTGGGACAATCTAGCAAAATACTAACACTTGACCACAGGAAACATCAGCTTCTTATTGGCTAAGTGGATAAACAGTTACATAAAGGTAGAGATTAGGCCAACCACACGTTTTCATATCAATTCAGTTAACTTTGTTAAAAAAAAAAAACAACTTCAAGATTGACTAACATGTAGATATGATCGTATAAAAAACTATTCTAGGTCAATGCTAGACACTTAAAAAAAAAAAAGAAATCTCTTAAAGCTGAAGCCATTTTTTAACAAAACTGATTATATATATATATATATATATATATATATATATATATATATATATATATATTTATATTGTTTTGTATGCTGATGTACCTGTACAAGCCTTGTTTCTAGCAGGACAAGTTGTGGTTTGTTATAGGGGTCATTGCAAAGTCTATATAAAGTTCGTTAGCATTTAATAAAATTAATTTGTCTTACAGGGAAAAGAAAAAAGAATACCTCATTACTAAATAAAAGCCTATTAGGTATTAATTTGTTGAATTAAGTCATATGGGTAGTGAGAAAGATAGATAGATAGATATAACAAGCAAAGAAAAAAAACTAGTGGCACCAGTACCTTGCTGTCCAGCTTCACGAGATGGACAATGCAGGCTTGCGGGAAACAAGCCAGATATGACCAGAAAATGGTGGTGCTAGGACAATGAAAGACGTAATGAATGCAATGTGATACACAAGAAAAAAACGGTGTCCTGCATTGCACTCACCGTGTAAATTCTGAACCTTCAGCTCCCATCTCGGGCTGCTAATCCGGCAAAGGAGATGAGGTGGCGGGGGGGGGGGGGGGGGCCTCTGAGTGCCCCACGCCACCTAGTCTCCTTTGCCAGATTAGCAGCCTGAGATGGGAGCTGAAGGTTCAGAATTTACACGGTGAGTGCATGACGCCGTTTTTTCTTGTGTATCACTATATATATTTGTATATTCTAACTTCAAGCTGGACATACATGCTGTGCTAGATTTTTTCGGCTGTGGTTATCCCCAAAAAAAAAAGTGCTGATCAGTTGCCCCTTTGCAGAAGCTCACTGTGTTAAAAAAAATTTTTTTTAAAATTAAAATTCAAAAGCCCTTAAAAAAAAGCCTCAAGTGCCCGTTTGCCTCTTGACAAAGCTATTCGGTAGTGAAACATGTTGAGGGGGGCTGATTAAATTGTTTTTAAACCAGATGCAATTGTCCTATATTCCTATGAATACAGGTGGTCCTGCAGGCACCTTGTATTGACAGACTTGTGCGCTCTATTAGACCAGATGGTCAAGATACCTTTCATAAACTAGAACAATATGGCGTGTGTTGATTTTAAACAAGTTTATTGTGCGGAAAACAAAATTGCACTTTTATATATATAAAAATTGGGTATATGGGAAGAATAGGGTTTTTTTTGGGTTGCCTGTTGGGAACCTATAAGTAAGTGGCTCAGTAATCCACCCTCCATATACCTGTCCCATCTATGGTTGTATACTGAAATTACTAGTTACAGACGGGTGAAGTGCACACCTCACTACACGGCTCTTAATCTGATTGATTGCTATGGGCAACTGGGCAACTTCTTTTCTGCACAGGTCTCCCCCTAAATCCTTCTTAGAGCCGGTTCACACTACGATTTAGCAATATGGGAACTGGATACGGCTGGGAGGAGCGAAAACCGGCGATCTCGTATCCCAGCCAGACCTGGGCCGTATATAATGCATTTCAATGAGCCGACCGGAGTCAAACGGAGACTCCAGTTGGCACATTTTTGCCTTGTATCTGGTTTTCTGAACGGACCAAAAACCGTGGTATGCCATGGTTTTGGGTCCGGTCAGAAAACCGCATACTGGGCAAAAATGTGCCGACCAGAGTCTCCATTTGACTCCAGTCGGCTCATTGAAATGCATTACATACGGCCCGGGTCTGGCTGGGATACAGGAGCGCCCGGTTTTCGCTCCCCCCAGCTGTATTAGGTTCCCGTATTGCTAAATCGTAGTGTGAGCCAGCGCTTACTGCAAAATAAAATAATATTATTCCTTTACTAACCATCTGTCCACTTTTCACCATAACAGTGACAGTTAGAGAGATAATTACTGAAGGCCTAAAAAAGACGCTCTGCAGAATAAGCTAGAAGAAAATACAGTAGGAGTAAGGTTTAGAGGACTTCCTAGATATTTATACAAATAGCTGATAAGAGAGGAACATGCCACACTGGAATCTGATTCCCGTGACACACTGCCAAAGTTTTAGCAACTCATTTATAAGAACTTATTTGCATCAAACTAAAGGGATGTTGTGAGATTATATATTAACTTTGCTGTTTCACTTTACTAGGTTAACTTATCCAATGGCATTGGGCTGCTTATTTGCTTTACATAAATAAGTCTTCTTTTTATCAATACACAGTCTGTGTTTATTCATTTCTTAATAAATCTTTATTGCACTTAAAACTCATCTTGTGTTATTCATCTCTACAGGGAGCTGACTAAACACTGTAATATATTGAAATTGATTATAATAGGGGTATGCAGTAAGCTCCAAAGCTCCATCTGGTGGCGACTGCAGGAAGCCAGCATGTTATCTTATATTTACAAGGGATTTGGAACTATGAAGTTCAGCCCACTATGCCATGGGCTAGGACCATGGTCAGCCAATCAGTTTTAGTGTTATATGGGTATACGTGTAATACAAGACCCAAGCTTGCATCTGCTGAAACCACAGCTGCTCCTAAAAAGCTGCTCTCAATTTTGGCTTAACCCCTTAAGGACCAGGGTTTTTTCCGCTTTTTGCACTTCATCATAACTCTTTCAATTTTGCACCTAAAAATCCATATGATGGCTTATTTTTGGTGCCACCAATTCTACGTTGTAATGACATCAGTCATTTTACCCAAAAATCTATGGCGAAACGGAAAAAAAATCATTGTGAGACAAAATTGAAAAAAAAAATGCCATTTTGTAACTTTTGGGGGCTTCTGTTTCTACGCCGTACATTTTTCGGTAAAAATTACACATTATCTTTATTCTGTAGGTCCATACAATTAAAATGATATCCTACTTTTATAGGTTTGATTTTGTCGTACTTCTGAAAAAAAATCATAACTACATAAAATGGTCATCTTCTGCCCCCTATAACTTTTTTTCCACATATGGGGCGGTATGAGGGCTAATTTTTTGCGCAGTGATCTGAAATTTTTAGCTGTACCATTTTTGTATTGATTGGACTTGTTGATCGTGACCAAAAATACACTATTTTGGACTTTTGAATTTTTTGCCTCATACGCCATGTGGTTTAATTAATGATATATTTTTATAATTCGGACATTTCCGCACACGGCGATACCACATATGTATGTTTTTATTTTTATTTACACTGTGTTTTTTTTTTAAATGGGAAAAGGGGGGTGATTCAATAATGATCTTTATTCACTTTTTTTTTCACTTTTTTTTGCAGTGTTATAGCTCCCATAGGGGGCTATAACACTGCACATACTGATCTTTTACATTGATCACTGGTTTCTCATAGGAAACCAGTGATCAATGATTCTGCCGCTTGACTGCTCATGCCTGGATCTCAGGCACAGAGCAGTCATTCGGCGATCGGACACCAGGAGGCAAGGTAGGAGACCCTCCTCGTGTCCCAGAGCTGTTTGGGATACCGCGATTTTGCCGCGGACATCCCGAACAGCCCCCTGAGCTAACCGGCAGTGATTTACTTTCACTTTAGACGCGGCGTTCAACTTTTAACGCCGCGTCTAAAGGGTTAATAGCGTGCAGCACCGCGATCATTGCCGGGCGCTATTAGCCACGGGGCCCGCCCGTTGTGGCCCAGCATTATAGAAAGGGAAAGGACTCAGGACGTACCGGTACATCCTTGGTCCTTAAGAGGTTAAAGAGAGGTATCATGTGGACAAGGTATTTTTATGAGACAACCCCTATAACACTTCTCTTCACTAGCTCAAATCCAGATAAGCAGCTCCTGCTATGTCCCTCCTTCAGTAAAGTTTACAGTAGACACCATGCATTCCAGGAAGTAGCCTTCTCCAGATATCTACCAAACCCATATTGGTGCATTACATTGCCAAATGTTGAAACAGCATTTATAAGACTAGAGAACGAACTGCTATTACAAAGTCCAGATTTAAACTACTTAAGCTGACTCTTGGCATTGTGCATGGTGATCTTAGGCTTATGAGAGGATAAGGGATTTATCTGTGCCATACACTTCAATCCTTTATCGTCTCATTCTGCAAGGTTGCATGGTCTAGTGTTTTCTTTTCACCTCAACAAGTTCCTGTTAGATAACCAGATACCTCCTCAACTTTAATAGCAATATTTTTAAATTACACTTATGTCTTGTGGATCTACCCCAGATATGATCTGGCCTATTTTTGTGCCTTTCATTAAAGTTTTTTTTTTTTTTTTTTTTGGTACAACACACCCACTGCCTATTGGCAACAATTTTAGGGACAGCAACCTAGGAATGTGACTGGAAAAGACCATACCTGCAGAAAGGGTGTAATGGTGAAGAAAAAAAGAGATTCCTTATGCAGTGTCTCACAGGGATCTCTGTGTGGGGTCATGGTTGGGTGTAGTTTGACAAGTGAACATTTAAATCTTTTTCGAGGTGAGATCTTGCATAGAGCCCTCTACCGAGAGACAGTTATGTTTCTTCCATTTGCAAATAATCTCCCCAACTGTTATAAACTTCTCACCAAGCTGCTTGACAATGGTCGTGTAGCACATTCCAGCCTAGTGTAGGTCTAAAATCTTGTCCCTGACATCCTTGGACAACTCTTTAGTCTTGGCCATGGTTTTTACAGGTAACCTGGGGTGGCTTAGGAGATCCACTTCTCTGGTGGCAAACAAAACAAGCACTTATAGTTGACCAAGGCAGATCTAGCAGAAAATTTTACAAACTGACTTGTAGTAAAGGTGGCATCCTATAAGTTATATTCAACCAAATGACAGTATCAGGCATGTACTACTATCTACTGTTCATCTATTGTGGCAGTAGGCTGCTGTAGTGGCATGGATATGCCACTAAATTAGAGAAACCATGCTTTTCTCCCGTTAAGGCTGGGTCTGAAGCCCAAATACAGGAGCTGGATGTTGGAGTTGAGAAGAGCAGCTTCCACTCCAGTTACACTTCGTTCCTGCTAGTAATTGGTTAGTCTTATTAGAAACCACCTCTGCTAAAAGAGGGCGTTGTCTCCCAGGAAAGGGCTCCTATTGTTGGACACAGGTAATACCAGGCCTGGGGAGCTGCAGCCTGGAGGAATCTCCAAGTTTGTTGAGACATGCCAGGCAACTAGTGCTATGGAACTCTAAGCCCCAAACTAATAGTAAGGGACGCTGTCCTGTATTAGTTAGCACTCAGCCGAGCAGGTTTTTGTTTTGTCTAAAGTGCATGCGTTTGCCAATGTACAGGATGGGCCATTTATATGAATACACCTTAATAAAATGAGAATGGTTGGTGATATTAACTTCCTGTTTGTGGCACATTAGTATATGTGAGGGGGGGGAACTTTTCAAGATGGGTGGTGACCATGGTGGCCATTTTGAAGCTGGCCATTTTGAATCCAACTTTTGTTTTTTCAATAGAAAGAGGGTCATATGACACATCAATCTCATTGGGAATTTCACAAGAAAAACAATGATGTGCTTGGTTTTAACGTAACTTTATTCTTTCATGAGTTATTTACAAGTTTCTGACCACTTATAAAATGTGTTCAATGTGCTGCCCATTGTGTTGGATTGTCTTCTCCAAATCTTCACACATTGATAGCAACACTGCAGGAGAAATGCTAGCACAGGCTTCCAGTATCCGTAGTTTCAGGTGTGTTCATCTCGTATCTTCACAGCATAGACAATTGCCTTTAGATGACCCCAAAGATAAAAGTCTAAGGGGGTCAGATTGGGAGGCCTTGGGCGCCAACTGGCCCATGACGACCAATCCACTTTCCAGGAAACTGTTCATCTAGGAATGCTTGGACCTGACACCCATAATGTGGTGGTGCCCCATCTTGCTGGAAAAACTCATGGAACGTGCCAGCTCCAGTGTATAAAGAGGGAAACACATCATCATGTAGCAATTTCGCATATCCAGTGGCCTTGAGGTTTCCATTGATGAAGAATGGCCCCACTATCTTTGTACCCCATATACCACACCATACCATCAATTTTTGTGTTCCAACAGTCTTGGAGGGATCTATCCAATGTGGGTTAGTGTCAGACCAATAGCGCTGGTTTTGTTTGTTAACTTCACCATTCACATAAAAGTTTGCCTCTTCACTGAACAAAATCTTCTGTGTAAACTGAGGGTCCTGTTCCAATTTTTGTTTTGCCCATTCTGCAGCACCTGAAACTACGGATACTGGAAGCCTGTGCTAGCATTTCTCCTGCGGTGTTGCTATCAGTGTGTGAAGAGTGGGAGAAGAGGGTTGCATTGACAATTCAACACAATGGGCAGCACATTGAACACATTTTATTAGTGGTCAGAAACTTGTAAGTAACTCATGAAAGAATAAAGTTACGTTAAAACCAAGCACATTATTGTTTTTCTTGTGAAATTCCCAATAAGATTGATGTGTCACATGACCCTCTTCCTATTGAAAAAACAAAAGTTGGATTCAAAATGGCAGACTTCAAAATGGCCGCCATGGTCATCACCCATCTTGAAAAGTTTCCCCCCTCACATATACTAATGTGCCACAAACAGGAAGTTAATATCACCAACCATTCCCATTTTATTAAGGTGCATCCATATAAATGGCCCACCCTGTACTGTATGCCTTTGTGGATGAAAAATAAACCTGGCTGGGTCCAGTTTAAAACAAATGTTACTGTGTTTGGACTGAAATTTGTTGTGTGCCAACCATCTCAGGTGCTGGAGATGGCGATCCCCTCAGGTGTGTAACCCCCAAGTTTGTCACAATCTGGAGACTATGGCTATGTGCTTGATTTTAGGAACCTGTTTGCAAAGGGCTAAAACATCTGAACTTAATAATTAGGAGGAACGTCCACGAAGGCCATATACAGTAGTGCATATCTGTTCCCCCTAAGTTTTGCCCTCTTGAAATGAAAGTGTTAAAGAGGTACTCTGCCCCTAGAGATGTTATCCCCTTTCCAAAGGATAGGGGATAAAATGTCTGATTGAGGGGGTCCTGCTGCTGGGGACCCCCACGATCTCAGCTGTGGTACCCCAGACATCCGATGCACGGAGTGAACTTCGCTCCGTGCCGGAAGACTGGCGATGTGGGGCGGAGGCTCATGACATCACGGCCATGCCCCCTCAATGCAAGTCAATGGTAGGGGGCGTGACGGCTGTCACGCTCCCTCCTGTAGACTTGCATTGAGGGGGCATGGCCGTGACATCACGAGCAGGGTGTGGCCCCGAAGTTACGAGCTTCCAGCGCTGTACCCGATGCTCTAAAGGTGCAGCAGGGAGAACACGGGGGTCCCCTACGGTGGGACCACCACGATCAGAGATTTTATCCCCTATCCAAGGGATAGGGGATAAGATTTCTAGGGGCAGAGTGCCCCTTGAAGAATTCCAAACCCTGCAGACAAGAAGCGCTGTCACGGACTTTATTAAAATGTTGTTTTAGCATTGTCTTTCCGGAGTGCCCCGGTTAGAGCTAGCAATGGCAGTGACACGTTGTACAACACAGGTGTGCAGCGCAGCGCTATTCTCATGACAGTCTGTTCCTTGCAGCTGTCAGGCATCCCAATTGACAGTCACCCCCCCTCTTCCAAATCACTGTACTAGCTCCTTGCACATATACAGTACAAGTGTCAACAGAAAATACTGGATATTTATTATAAAGATCTGCTCAATATCAAGTGATTATGACTTACAGTCCTCAAGGAATCCCTGAAATCCTAACACAGGAGCTCCACCCAAGGAAGCAATGGGGTACAGACAAGGAAAACACATAAAGCAAGTGCTGCTTCCATGTATGGGAACAGCAGCATCTGTCCAGGCGTCGCGTTCTAGTTATCAGCTTTTGCACAGATGCACAGAGGAAGGTTCTGGGAAACCATGGTTTCGTCTATTTAGACACAGATAAAACTGTGAGCTTTGCACAGAACTCTGTCTCCTGTAACGGATGTCATAAAACTGACATGTCATGGTAATGTCTCTTACAGCTATTTTCTTATTTTGAAGTTTTGAAAAGCTTAGATAGTGTTAAGATCATAACAGACAGAACAAGCAAATCAAAGGAAATATGTGACCGGCCATAGCATTATACTAGTGCACATGACCGATTTGGCTTTGAAAAGACATTATTAGTTTCCTAAGACACATATTTAATTTCATCTGTAAGAATTATATGTGCAGTAATAGACTCAGGATCATTCTTTTATGGGGCCCTGTGGGGCACTTTCCATCCAACCTTCTCTTTCATATGGTGTTATGTCATACAGGGCACAAATAAACACCTAAAAACATACTATTTCCTAGCGCCATACAGTGCTACATAGAACAGTTACTATTTACAAGCGCCATACAGTGCTATATAGAACAGTTACTATTTACAAGTGCCATACAGTGCTTTATAGAACAGTTACTATTTCCAAGCGCCATACAGTGCTACATAGAACAGTTACTATTTCCAAGCGCCATACAGTGCTATATAGAACAGTTACTATTTCCAAGCGCCATACAGTGCTACATAGAACAGTTACTATTTCCAAGCGCCATACAGTGCTATATAGAACAGTTACTATTTCCAAGCGCCATACAGTGCTATATAGAACAGTTACTATTTCCAAGCGCCATACAGTGCTACATAGAACAGTTACTATTTCCAAGCGCCATACAGTGCTTTATAGAACAGTTACTATTTCCAAGCGCCATACAGTGCTACATAGAACAGTTACTATTTCCAAGCGCCATACAGTGCTATATAGAACAGTTACTATTTCCAAGCGCCATACAGTGCTACATAGAACAGTTACTATTTCCAAGCGCCATACAGTGCTATATAGAACAGTTACTATTTCCAAGCGCCATACAGTGCTATATAGAACAGTTACTATTTCCAAGCACCATACAGTGCTACATAGAACAGTTACTATTTCCAAGTGCTATACAGTGCTATATAGAACAGTTACTATTTCCAAGCGCCATACAGTGCTACATAGAACAGTTACTATTTCCAAGCGCCATACAGTGCTACATAGAACAGTTACTATTTCCAAGCGCCATACAGTGCTACATAGAACAGTTACTATTTCCAAGCGCCATACAGTGCTATATAGAACAGTTACTATTTCCATGCGCCATAGAGTGCTACATAGAACAGTTACTATTTCCAAGCGCCATACAGTGCTACATAGAACAGTTACTATTTCCAAGCGCCATATAGTGCTACATAGAACAGTTACTATTTCCAAGCGCCATACAGTGCTATATAGAACAGTTACTATTTCCATGCGCCATAGAGTGCTACATAGAACAGTTACTATTTCCAAGCGCCATACAGTGCTATATAGAACAGTTACTATTTCCAAGCGCCATACAGTGCTACATAGAACAGTTACTATTTCCAAGCGCCATACAGTGCTATATAGAACAGTTACTATTTACAAGCGCCATACAGTGCTACACAGAGCAGTTACTATTTCCAAGCGCCATACAGTGCTATATAGAACAGTTACTATTTCCAAGCGCCATACAGTGCTACATAGAACAGTTACTATTTCCAAACGCCATACAGTGCTATATAGAACAGTTACTATTTACAAGCGCCATACAGTGCTATATAGAACAGTTACTATTTACAAGCACCATACAGTGCTACATAGAACAGTTACTATTTCCAAGTGCTATACAGTGCTATATAGAACAGTTACTATTTCCAAGCGCCATACAGTGCTACATAGAACAGTTACTATTTCCAAGCGCCATACAGTGCTACATAGAACAGTTACTATTTCCAAGCGCCATACAGTGCTACATAGAACAGTTACTATTTCCAAGCGCCATACAGTGCTATATAGAACAGTTACTATTTCCATGCGCCATAGAGTGCTACATAGAACAGTTACTATTTCCAAGCGCCATACAGTGCTACATAGAACAGTTACTATTTCCAAGCGCCATATAGTGCTACATAGAACAGTTACTATTTCCAAGCGCCATACAGTGCTATATAGAACAGTTACTATTTCCATGCGCCATAGAGTGCTACATAGAACAGTTACTATTTCCAAGCGCCATACAGTGCTACATAGAACAGTTACTATTTCCAAGCGCCATACAGTGCTACATAGAACAGTTACTATTTCCAAGCGCCATACAGTGCTATATAGAACAGTTACTATTTACAAGCGCCATACAGTGCTACACAGAGCAGTTACTATTTCCAAGCGCCATACAGTGCTATATAGAACAGTTACTATTTCCAAGCGCCATACAGTGCTACATAGAACAGTTACTATTTCCAAACGCCATACAGTGCTATATAGAACAGTTACTATTTACAAGCGCCATACAGTGCTATATAGAACAGTTACTATTTACAAGGGCCATACAGTGCTATATAGAACAGTTACTATTTACAAGCGCCATACAGTGCTACATAGAACAGTTACTATTTCCAAGTGCCATACAGTGCTACATAGAACAGTTACTATTTCCAAGCGCCATACAGTGCTATATAGAACAGTTACTATTTCCAAGCGCCATACAGTGCTATATAGAACAGTTATTATTTCCAAGCGCCATACAGTGCTACATAGAACAGTTACTATTTCCAAGCGCCATACAGTGCTATATAGAACAGTTACTATTTCCAAGCGCCATACAGTGCTATATAGAACAGTTACTATTTCCAAGCGCCATACAGTGCTACATAGAACAGTTACTATTTCCAAGCGCCATACAGTGCTACATAGAACAGTTACTATTTCCAAGCGCCATACAGTGCTACATAGAACAGTTACTATTTCCAAGCGCCATACAGTGCTATATAGAACAGTTACTATTTCCATGCGCCATAGAGTGCTACATAGAACAGTTACTATTTCCAAGCGCCATACAGTGCTACATAGAACAGTTACTATTTCCAAGCGCCATACAGTGCTACATAGAACAGTTACTATTTCCAAGCGCCATACAGTGCTACATAGAACAGTTACTATTTCCAAGCGCCATACAGTGCTATATAGAACAGTTACTATTTACAAGCGCCATACAGTGCTACACAGAGCAGTTACTATTTCCAAGCGCCATACAGTGCTATATAGAACAGTTACTATTTCCAAGCGCCATACAGTGCTACATAGAACAGTTACTATTTCCAAACGCCATACAGTGCTATATAGAACAGTTACTATTTACAAGCGCCATACAGTGCTATATAGAACAGTTACTATTTACAAGGGCCATACAGTGCTATATAGAACAGTTACTATTTCCAAGCGCCATACAGTGCTTTATAGAACAGTTACTATTTCCAAGCGCCATACAGTGCTACATAGAACAGTTACTATTTCCAAACGCCATACAGTGCTATATAGAACAGTTACTATTTACAAGCGCCATACAGTGCTACATAGAACAGTTACTATTTACAAGCGCCATACAGTGCTATATAGAACAGTTACTATTTACAAGGGCCATACAGTGCTATATAGAACAGTTACTATTTACAAGGGCCATACAGTGCTACATAGAACAGTTACTATTTCCAAGCGCCATACAGTGCTATATAGAACAGTTACTATTTCCAAGCGCCATACAGTGCTATATAGAACAGTTACTATTTACAAGCGCCATACAGTGCTACATAGAGCAGTTACTATTTCCAAGCGCCATACAGTGCTATATAGAACAGTTACTATTTCCAAGCGCCATACAGTGCTACATAGAACAGTTACTATTTCCAAACGCCATACAGTGCTATATAGAACAGTTACTATTTCCAAGCACTATACAGTGCTATATAGAACAGTTACTATTTCCAAGCGCCATACAGTGCTATATAGAACAGTTACTATTTCCAAGCGCCATACAGTGCTATATAGAACAGTTACTATTTCCAAGCGCCATACAGTGCTATATAGAACAGTTACTATTTACAAGCACTATACAGTGCTATATAGAACAGTTACTATTTCCAAGCGCCATACAGTGCTATATAGAACAGTTACTATTTCCAAGCGCCATACAGTGCTATATAGAACAGTTACTATTTCCAAACGCCATACAGTGCTATATAGAACAGTTACTATTTACAAGCACTATACAGTGCCATATGGAACAGTTACTACGGTATTTATAAGCCACACACAGTGTCATATGTGCAAGTAATATAAGATTTCTAAATAACAATATTAATAAGCACTGTTACCCCCCCCATATCCTGCGATATTCTGCACAGTATCGCACATTGCATTCAGAAAGTCTTCAGAACCTTTAGCTTTTTTCACATTTTCCTATGTTGTGGCCTAAAAAAAAAAAGCTTTTCACATCATTGTGCACTTAATAGCCCATAATAGCAAAATAGTAATTAGAAATCTATGCTTATTTATTGAAAAGGAAAACTAAAATATTCAATTAACATAAGAATTCAGACCTTCTACTTTGTAATTATTTGAAGCACCTTTGGCAGCGATTACAACCTTCAGTCTTCTTGGGTATTACCGTATACCACAAGGTTTGCTCACATGGATTTGGTGATTTTCTGCCATTCTTCTCTGCAGATCCTCTCAAACTCTGTCAGGTTGGATGGGGACCTATAGTGGAAGCCATTATTAGGTCTCCCCATGTAACGCTGGCCATTGGCAGCCGCCAGCATGCAACGTATCCTGTTGCGAACCTCAGCTGAACTGCACACATGGCTCCTCCTCTCCGCTACAGACTCTGGACTCACTCGCCTGCACTGTTGCAGGTGGCAATAGTTTCAGCTGCACCCTGTGAGGGCCACATGGGTACTGTCCCTTTAAGGGTTTGTGCATGCCCCTGACTCCACCCCCCAGGTACCACCTATATAAGGGCGCTTCCCCCCCATCCTGTGGTCCTGAACAATTTTGTAGTTACTTCAAGTGAAGGTGTCTGTCTGCTGGGTTCCTGTGTACCGGTTTTCTGATCTGTGCCTGTTCCTGACTTCATGTCTGCCTGATCCCTCTGCTAGTGTTTAGCCTTCTTTGACTCAGACTGTTTGATTTCGCCTCTATCTGCCAGTAGGCTTTTTCCACCCAGCTGCACCTGAGCTATTCAGTTCTGCTGTTTTAAGAGCACCAGCTCTGCTAATCACCTTGCCAGCACTGCTGCATCTGATTCTGACTGCTGTGATTTTCCATCTCCAGTTTCAGGTTGCTCTCACCTGCCTGTATTCCCAATGCCCAGCCCCGGGTGTTCTGGCCTGTTTGGCCAGCTACCACTTATCAGGACCGCTCTTGTGCTAGTGACCTGGTTTTCCCCTGCAGCTAAGACCAGCTTCCACATCCTGGTGTAGTATAAAGGGTGAAAACCAGGGGAACATTTATACTCTGCACCCAAGTTAGGCCCTATGCCAAACCAATAAGTGGCACAGCGGGTCCACTCCAGATATGTTCAACTTGGTTCAAGTCAGGGCTCTGGCTGGGCCACTCAATGACATTTACAGAGCTGTCCTTAACCCCTTAAGGACTCAGGGTTTTTCCGTTTTTGCACTTTCGTTTTTTCCTCCTTACCTTTTAAAAATCATAACCCTTTCAATTTTCTACCTAAAAATCCATATTATGGCTTATTTTTTGCGTCGCCAATTCTACTTTGCAGTGACATTAGTCATTTTACCCAAAAATGCACAGCGAAACGAAAAAAAAAATCATTGTGCAACAAAATCGAAAAAAAAACGCCATTTTGTAACTTTTGGGGGCTTCCGTTTCTACGCAGTGCATATTTCGGTAAAAATTACACCTTATCATTATTCTGTAGGTCCATACAGTTAAAATGATACCCTACTTATATAGGTTTGATTTTGTCGCACTTCTGGAAAAAATCATAACTACATGCAGGAAAATTTATAAGTTTAAAAATGTCATCTTCTGACCCCTATAACTTTTTATTTTTCTACGTACAGGGCAGTATGAGGACTCATTTTTTGTGCCGTGATCTGAAGTTTTTATCGGTATGATTTTTGTTTTGATCTGACTTTTTGATAATTTTTTATTCATTTTTTAATGGTATAAAAAGTGACCAAAATACGCTTTTTTGGACTTTGGAATTTTTTTGCGCGTACGCCATTGACCGTGCGGTTTAATTAATGATATATTTTTATAGTTCGGACATATGTTTATTTTTTTTTTTTTACACTGTTTTATTTTTTTTATGGGAAAAGGGGGGTGATTCAAACTTTTATTAGGGAAGGGGTTAAATGACCTTTATTAACACTTTTTTTTACATTTTTTTTGCAGTGTTATAGGTCCCATAGGGACCTATAACACTGCACACACTGATCTCTCATCTTGATCACAGGCGTGTATTAATACGCCTGTGATCAGTGTAAGGGTGGGTTCACACTACGTTTTCTCCTATACGGGAGCGCATACGGCAGGGGGGAGCTAAAACCTCGCGCTCCCGTATGCCTTCGTATGCGCTCCCGTATGTCATTCATTTCAATGAGCCGGCCGGAGTGAAACGTTCGGTCCGGTCGGCTCATTTTTGCGCCGTATGCGCTTTTACAACCGGACCTAAAACTGTGGTCAACCACGGTTTTAGGTCCGGTCATAAAAGCGCATACGGTGCAAAAATGAGCCGACCGGACCGAACGTTTCACTCCGGCCGGCTCATTGAAATGAATGACATACGGGAGCGCATACGAAGGCATACGGGAGCGCGAGGTTTTAGCTCCCCCCTGCCGTATGCGCTCCCGTATGGGAGAAAACGTAGTGTGAACCCAGCCTTATCGGCGCTTGACTGCTCCTGCCTGGATCTCAGGCACGGAGCAGTCATTCGCCGATCGGACACCGAGGAGGCAGGTAAGGGCCCTCCCGGTGTCCGGTCAGCTGTTCGAGACGCGAGCAGCTGATTTCACCGCGGCGGTCCCGAACAGCCCGACTGAGCAGCCGGGTCACTTTCACTTTCACTTTAGAAGCGGCGGTCAGCTTTGACCGCCACTTCTAAAGGGTTAATACCGGCGATGTGTGGTATTAGCCGCGGGTCCCGGCCGTTGATGAGCGCCGGGACCGACGCGATATGATGCGGGATCGCGGCGCGATCCCGCTTCATATCGCGGGAGCTGGCGCAGGACGTAAATATACGTCCTGCGTCGTTAAGGGGTTAAAGGGCTACTCCAGTGGAAAACTTTTTTTTTTTTTTTTAAATGAACTGGTGCCAGAAAGTTAAACAGATTTGTAAATTACTTCTGTTTAAAAATCTTAATCCTTTCAGTACTTAGTAGCAGCTGTATGCTACAGATGAAATTCTATTCTTTTTGAATTTCTTTTTGCTCTCTGCTGACACCTCTGTCTGTCAGGAACTGTCCAGGGCAGCATAGATTTGCTATGGAGATGAAGAAGGACGGAAGCCGGGCCTGGCAGGCATTAGATGACGTTGCGCCTTCCGGGCCATGCCCACTTCCTCCCCTCGTACACAGCTCCAAACTGAGCTACCGATGATAGAGGAATTAAGGTATTTACAGGGGGTTTTAACTATAAATAATGACAAGGTATAGAGATAGTTAGTCAGGGACAGATGGGGAGGGGGATTAGGGAAAGTTTAGTTGATGATAGGTATTCTTTAAAGGGGTATTCCCATCTCATTAACATAGATGTTAGATTTCCAATGCAAAATACTTCCTAAATATCTTTCATCGATTAAAAGACCCCATTCTCTTGATAATGATTGTCTCCTCACATGCATGCTACAGCATGTGTAGCTTACTCTTTTCCCTGCCACCTTTCTGCAGCCCCATTGCCCTTTATGGGACAGCTACAAGGCATGTGCAGTAGCTATGGAGCCTGAAAGTGTGTACTATGGGGGCTATAACATTGGAAAAAAAAGTGAAAAAAGTTAATAAAGATCATTGAACCCCTCCCCTAATAAAAGTTTTACTCATCTACCTTTTCGCATTTAAAATAAAAAAACAGTGTAAATAAAACATACGTGGTATCGCCGCATGCATAAATGTCTAAACTATAAAAATATATCATTATTTTAACCGCACGTTCAATGGCGTATGCGCAAAAAAACTTCAAAAGTCCAAAATAGCATATTTTTTAGCACTTTTTATACCATAAAAAAATTATAAAAAGAGATCAAAAAGTCAGATCAAAACAAAAATGGTACCAATTAAAACTTCAGATTACAGTGCAAAAAATTAGCCCTCATACCGCCCCGCACACAGAAAAATAAAAAAGTTATAGGGGTCAGAAGATGACAATTTTAAACGTATACATTTTTGTGCATGTAGTTGTGATTTTTTCCAGAAGTACGACAAAATCAAACCTATCATTTTAATCGTATGGACCTACAGAATAAAGATAAGGTGTCATTTTTACCAAAAAATGGACTGCGTAGAAACGGAAGCCCCCAAAAGTTACAAAATGCTGTTTTTTCTTAAATCACACACAGTTTCACAGTAGATTTTTGGGTAAAATTGGTGGTGCAAAAAAAAAAAAAAACATCATATGATTTTTGAAAGGTGAGGAGGAAAAAACTAAAGTGCAAAAACTGAAAAAACCTCCGTCCCCAAGGGGTTAAAGGTAACCTGTCATCAGTATCACCCACACCAATATTACAGATTTTTTTTCTTCGTGTTTATGCTAACGAGGAGCATAGCGCATGCGTGTGTGTGAGGAAGGGGGAGGGCGCCTCTGTGCATGGTGACATCCATCTTCAATCTTCATATGAAGAGCTTCCTACCCCTGTGCTGAGGCTTCTACGCTGCAGAATAACGCTCCGTTCTGCAGTATAACTCGTAGGCAGCTGGTGTAAGGTGAAATCTCTCTTTTTAAAGATTTTTCAAGGGAAGGAGAGGATATATGACATGTTCACAACCACTGTCCTTATTTCATATGCCGAACATTTCCACTTATAATGACAAAAATAGCAACAAGGAATGCATGCGGTGGGAAAAAAGTTCCCTCATATAATTTAGGATTAGAGGCTGTTGATCTGGCATTGCTGTTAGTTGATACAATACTGAAAAGGGCCAAACTAAATAATATAGGGCATAACAACACTTGACAATGTAATATGAAGGAAGAACAAAATACTCATGTCCATCCCCTCACACACCTATCCCCTGCTGTCACTCCTCTTCCTAACTCCAGGACAAACTCATCTCAGCAGTGATGCCTGATCAACTAGTCACTAGCTGCAGCATTGTTGGCTGAAGAGGATTATGTCCGATGAGTTCTTCTCAAAAGTAGGAAGAGTAATGAGCAGTGGGGGGCTATTATAGTACCCCCAGCAACATATAAAAAAATGTATACGTGGGACTAACGCTTGTCCCCCCAGTGTGTATAAAGGTGTAGAGGTTGTGGACGCATTTGGAACAAGGCTCAAGTCCTGCAGGAACGCGTAGGAATGGAGTTCCTGCACGTTTTCCACAGCAGGAATACCATTCCATTAGCAGGAGTCCTGTAGGACCAGCCCTTAAGTGGAAATCTTGAGTTCCCACGCTTTTTTCCCCAGGACTTGACCCCTGATTTGGACCCCACACGGATTCGATTCTTACCACTACATTTGTTCCAATGATCAGTCGGTACGATTACAGAATAGGTAATAGATGATGATATTATACACACAATAACAAAACTATTTGCAGACAAACAGTAGAAGATTTACCAGTATAGGGTTTATAGAAGGTAAAAAATCAATTACTTTGGCATCCATGTTATTGTAGTTGCTTTCATTTGGTTGCACAGTCATCCAATCAAAAATGTAATAAATAATTTTGGCTATTTTTGTCCCTTTATGTATCAACTTTTATCACTAGAAAAGCCATTAATTTCCCCACATACCAATGTGACAGCACATTCAATTCTATGGGTGACCTAATTCAGTCAGTGCACTATTAAGATATCCACTAGAGATGACATTGAATCATTTTCATTAACAAGATCTGCAGCTACAAAGCTGAGAGGGTAGTGCACCGTCCTGTATATTTATCTGACTAGAAATGGCAGATTCTTGACTTCAATTGACTTGACATCGTCACATGAAACGGAATAGAATATTTATTTGTCATTTTTAGTAAAACACTTGGGATATTATAAAAAGTAGTTTATCTTTGTGAGCTTGAAGTTTATTCCTTTTTAAAAGGGATATTTCCAACTCATAGAGTTATCCACTATCCACAGGATAGGAGATAACAAACTGGTCCATGGGGCCTAACTTGACAGTTTTCCTCTATTCCCGTGATAGGAAATAACTTTCCTAGTTGGAAATACCCTATTAAGCCTTCAAGTATTGCCTATTTCTCACACAGTCCATGAGCATGCTGCAAAGGTGATTACATTGATGACATTAAAGGGGTACTCCCACCTTAGACATCTTATCCCCTATCCAAAGGATAGGGGATAAAATGTCTGATCGCGGGGGTCCCGCTGCTGGGGACCCCCGCATTACTGTATGCGGCACCCACCTGTTTTTTCACCGGAACCGCTGGAGGGTCTGAGTCGCGACTACGGGAACGGAAGTCCGTGACATCAGGACTCCGCCCCCGTGTGACGTCACGCCCGTCCCCTCAATGCAAGTCTATGGGAGGGGGCCGTTGACGGCCGTTGACTTGCATTGAGGGGACGGGTGTGAAGTCACACGGGGGCAGAGTCCTGACGTCCCGGACTTCCGTTCCCGTAGTCGCGGCTCATACCTTCCAGCGGTTCCGGTGAAAAAACAGGTGTGTGCCGCATGCAATAATGCGGGGGTCCCCAGTAGCGGGACCCCTGCGATCAGACATCTTATCCCCTATCCTTTGGATAGGGGATAAGATGTCTAGGGTGGGAGTACTCCTTTAAAGGGAACAAAGCATTAGATTTTACCATATATAACACTTTGCAATGCAGGGATGGTGAGGATATGAAGTTATAAAGCTGAGGGGGCGTCAATATGGCCGGAGCGATGGGACCAAGTAAGTATAGCTCCTCACCCAGGCAACTACTTACAGGGCGGCGGAGGAGACTTTATAACTTCATATCCTCTCCATCCCTGGAGACAAAAATGTCCCCCGGGGATGGTGAGGAGTGCCAAGCAATATGTATGGTAAAATCTAATGCATGGTTCCCTTTTAAAGTAAGACATACTGTCAATATTTGTATACACTACATTTATCATGAGTGTACCCTAACAGTACATACTAACGCTAACATTGTGATTACCCAGAAATAAGGGGCTTTAAAAGGCTCTGATAGATTACACTGGATAAACAGTAGACTGGCACGGTGTGACTGTGTGTCCTCTTCCCTGGTATTAGTAACATTCTCTGTTCGTCACTGAATTAACAGAGGAAAGAATTATATATATTGGATCGGAAACTACATTTTCAGTGTTATTTCTCACATGGAACATATGTTTAATAAATTCTATTGTTATACTATTGTTCGTAGCTGACAACGTGAACATAACACGCTTCTGTGGCCATGTGAACTGCCCTGCCTAAATACAAAAGACTGGCTTCAACCATGAGGTCATTGGAGGAATTAGGCCACCTTTGTGTGGTCTTCAAGGATTAATGAGATCCAGATGGGCATAATATTAGGAGTGGAGTTCCTTCACACCCCATGAGAAGGCAAGAATGTAAAACAAAGCAAATATGAGCTCTGAAGCTTCTATTCCTGTCTCCTGGGTTACACTGTGCCTTTCCTATGGTAAAAGAGATGCTAGGTGTGCGTGTAGTTTTGGGATCATGCACCCATCATTTGTACAATAATACACTTGTGGCCTTATTAAACATTATAGCTTCTATCTAAATATTTAGTTAGTTGTAAATTCATTGATTTACATAATCCACATAATCTATACATAGAAAGTATGAATGTTATAATTAATTCTCTCTCTGGTTTATGCACATTTTATATTTTTATATGCTTTATTTTACATTTTATGATGTATGTAGGCTACCTATTACTTTAATTAATTTTATTAATTCATATATGCATCAATTATTTAGGGTATAATTTATCTTTACTTATTTGTTGGGATTTCCATATAATCTCAAATGTTGTCTATTTCTTTTATGCTGTATATATGCTATTTACTCATTTTAAGCAATTTCTCTATGGTATAATCTATTATTATTTAATGGAGTGTTATGTCAGTAAGATATCATATATCTAAAAGCTATGTGGTAAATTATATTTCCTATTTAGTGAATAAGTAACTACAGTTCAAGATTTCCAAAGGACTTCTCTTTGTCAGGTGTTTCTACTGGTTTTCCAATTGATCAACTTATGCCAACTTATCAGAAATGGAAAAAATAGCAAAACGCGAGTCAGCTCAACATCAGTTTGAACGGAGTGTAGTCTGTAACATCGGAGTAGTCAGGAGCGCAAATGGCTGCGGGCCGTGTCCCACGTAGAAGGCAGGCAAGACAATGTAGTGAAAACCAGCTCCCAAATAATAGTGAAAATAAAACTACAAATTTTAATGATATGCATTAAAACATGGTAAAAAAAAATGCAACATGTCACGTAAAAACGTGAAACTCCAAGCGTTTCTGGCTGGATACTAGCCCTTTACCACTTGACATGTTGCAGTTTTTTACCATGTTTTAACGCATATCAATAAAATTTGTAGTTCTATTTTTGGGAGCTGGATTTTAACTACATTGGCCCATATTTATCAAACAGTGTGAGAGAAAAGTTATTCACCCACAACAACCAATCACAGCCCAGCTTTCACTTTACCAGAGCTCATTAGCTGAGCTGTGATTGGTTGCTGGGGGAAAATCACTCAATTTTTTCTCTCACATAGTTTGATAAATCTGGGCCGTTGTCTTGCCTGCTAACTTATCAGGTTGTGCCAATTCCTTATAAAGGCTGACATCCTAGGATATTATCAGATCAATGCTGCTGATGAAGGAGCCAAAGAGCACTCGGAAATGCATTAAACACCTAAAAGAAGAAGCAAAGATCAGTATACAAACATATTCATGGCCGGAGGAAGCACGGTGGTCCGTGCGAAACGGAGTCTGTTGCCTGTTTATACCCCCACTGCACGTCCCGATCCCCAAAGTGTTTGACTATGACTTGCTTACGCAAATAAAGAAGAAGAGAATAGTGGTGAGTCTGCCGGTCTGATCTTTTTTCTTCATATTCTACAAACATATTCATAATGAGGGGCATTTATCAAAACTGAACTTGCTTTTAGTTCAGTTCAGATAAAAAAAAGTTGTGGGCAAAGTGATGTCCGTGCGCCATATTTATCAAATGGCACATGGAGATAGATGAATGCCCACTGAACAGCTCTGTTTAAATATTGCAGAGCAGTGACGGGCCATGCAACAATTGTATTAAAAGTCGTATGGACCTTAATACAATTGCCGCATGGAGTGATATAGGGCAGGGTTGAATTGCTCTGTAGTTTCTTTTATATCTGGTCCATGCGACTTTTCTGTGACTTTTTGCAGAAAAGACGCATATGATCAATTAGTGACCTCTGCACAAAGTGATCTTAACCAGATCCCTTCATGGTTAGAAAAATTAAACAGTGTAAATGAAATATAGAAGGAAAAGTTGCACGGGACTAGCCTGCGACTTTTCCTGCAACAAATTTAGATGAAAAAATCTGTCTAAATTGTTTGTCATTATATTTATTCAATTTGTTATATCACTACCAATTCAGTGGTCTTTTGTTTTATATGACCATACTGAGCTTTATTGACATTACCTTAAACCTTATGAAATACATTTTTAGTGTATCTTATCTATAGTATGGTAACCATATTTATTCAATACGGCACTTATGTTAATTTAGGCGGCACAGTAAGGCCCCATTTGTACCTCAGCTACATTGTCGTAAAGGTCCTGCGGTAAATGAATTACTGACATTCAGATATTTTTAATGTAGCTAATTTTTTTTAATGTTGTCTACCTAAGATACGTACTTAATATGACTATAAAAATGTGATTTTTATTTGTTGCACAATGAATTGAATAATTGACTAATATCATTATATACAGTGCTACCAATCATTTATATATAGCCTGAATAGGACTGAATAACCTGTTGCTGTTTTTTGACATTTTATTTTGACTCCAGGGGTATAGGAGTTAATAATTTCAGTTAGGGTGCATTCACACCACGTTTTTGCAATACAGTTCCCATATCAGGTTTTTGATGAAAAACGGATTCCTCAAAACCTGATAGAAAAGATCGCAGCACATGTAAATTTCCATAAGGTGCAATATTTATTGTGTCCTCACAAAATATGGTGCAACGTTTCGGAAACCTCTAGTCTCCTTTCTCATGCAAAGTCAAGGGGGTTTAAATAGCCCCAATACAGTGTACAATCAAATTTTTCAATCAAATACAAATATCATAATATAAACACATCAAAATATATCACTGATACACACACATACTCATTGTGCAAAAACATATATAAAGTGCAATTATATAGGAGGAATACTCCATAAAAGTGCTAGTGCATGATGCATAATTAAAAACAATGTTAATTGATGCTATAATTATAAAAGACCGGTGCGGACACTCACCACTGTACCCGTATTGTAAACTCTAGGAAACCACGTTAGCGTGGGTGAATAATACTGCGCAGGCATCGGGTAAAAGACCCGCGCCTACATCAGGAGGAGGAAGGATCGCTACAATCAAGGTTCCTCAAAACCCGACTAAACTGTATGAAAACGTGTTTACAAATTTTAACCCATATACAGTTAAAAACCGTATACGGTTTGAAAAATGATGTCTGGTTGCATCAGTTTTTTAAGAAAAAAACGTATACGTTTTTAACTTTTCACTCCATTATGAATAAAGTTTCACTTGTTTGATTGAAATTCTAAGAAAAAAAAACCTGCAAAGTCAAAAACCGTATGGTGCAAACCAGATGGAACTGTATGCACATGCAGTTCTGTACAGTTCCCATTGACTCCCATGTTTGAAAAAAACGTATACGGTTTAATATAGTTTTGGTGGTAAGCTATGGTTTTGGGTACAGTAAGAAAAATCGGACAAAACCATACAGGTTGCAAAACGGACACAACCTGATGCATCTTTTGGCATACGGTTTTCAATAGAGAGTCAATGCATACGGTTTTCACATTGATAACGTATACGGGAACTGTATTGCAAAAACGTGGTGTGAATGCAGATCAGAGTCCATCAAGTTCAACTAATGAGTCCATACTGAGTTGATCCAGAGGAAGGCGAAAAACCCTCATACTAGAGGTAGAAATTCCTTCCCGACTCTAAAAATGGCAGTCAGAATAAATCCCCGGATCAACGTTCTGTCCCTATAAATCTAATATACATAACAAGCAATGTTCTTACTCTCCAAAAATGCATCCAGTCCCCTTTTTGCATTCTTTTACAGAGTTCACCATGACCACCTCCTCTGGAAGAGAATTCCACAGTCTCACTGCTCTTACAGTAAAGAACCCCCGTCTGTTGAAGAAACCTTCTTTCCTCTAGACGTAGAGGATGCCCCCTTGTTATTGATACAGTCCTGGGTATAAATAGATCATGGGAGAGATCTCTGTACTGTCCCCTGATATATTTATACATAGTTATAAGGTCTCCCCTAAGCCTTCTTTTTTCTAAGCTAAATAACCCTAATTCTGCTAATCTTTCTGGGTACTGTAGTCCTCCCATTCCCCATATTACTCTGGTTGCCCGTCTTTGAATCCTCTCCAGCCCACTATATCTTTCTTGTACACTGGTGCCCAGTACTGTACACAGTATTCTATGTGTGGTCTGATAAGTGATTTGTACACTGGTAGAATTATTTCCTTGTCATGGGCATCTATGCCCCTATTGATGCACCCCATGATTTTATTTGCCTTTGCAGCAGCTGCCCGACACTGGTCACTACAGCTAAATTTACTGTTAGCTAAGACTCACAAGTCCATTTCCACATCAGTCGTCCCAAGTGTTCTCCCATTTAATACATAATTCCAGCCTGGATTTTTCCTCCCCATGTGCATTACCTTACATTTATCAGTGTTGAACCTCATCTGCCACTTCCCAGCCCAAACCTCGAACCTATCCAGATCCATTTGTAACAGTGCACTGTCCTCTACTCTATTGTGTTTACCACTTTACAGAGTTTAGTATCATCTGTAAAGATTGCTACTTTACTATTCAACCCCTCTACAAGGTCATTAATGAATATATTAAATAGGACAGGACCCAAGACTGACCCCTGTGGTACCGCACTAGTAACAGTCACCCAATCAGAATAAGTACCATTAATAACCACCCTCTGTTTTCTATCACTGAGCCAATTACTTACACACATTCTCCCCAGCCCAATCCTTCTCATTTTATGCACCAACCGTTTATTTGGCACCGTATCAAATGCTTTGAAAAAATCCAGATATGCGACATCCAGCGATTCCCCCTGGTCCAGTCTGTAGCTCACCTCCTCATTAAAGCTGATCTGGTTAGTTTGGCAGAACGGATCCCTCATAAACCCATGCAGATATGGGGGTCATACATTTATTTTTATCAAGATATTCCAAAATAGCATCTCTCAGAAAACCCTCAAACAATTTACATACAACAGAGGTTAAACTAACAGGTCTATAATTCCCTGGGTCACCTTTTGTCCCCTTTTTAAATATTGGCACCACATTTGCCATGCGCCAGTACTGGGGAACAGCCCCTGTTACTATAGCGTCCCTGAATATTTAAAATAGGGGTCTATCTATTACATTACTTAATTCCTTTAGTTCCCCCCACATTAGGTTGTAGTTCCCCCACATAAGGTTGTAGTTCCCCCACATTAGGTTGGCAGTATAGTTCCCCCACATAAGGTTGTAGTTCCCCCACATTAGGTTGACAGTATAGTTCCCCCACATTAGGTTGTAGTTCCCCCACATTAGGTTGGCAGCATAGTTCCCCCACATTAGGCTGGCAGTATCGTTCCCCCACATAAGGTTGTAGTTCCCCCACATTAGGTTGGCAGTATAGTTCCCCCACATTAGGTTGTAGTTCTCCCACATTAGGTTGGCAGTATAGTTCCCCCACATTAGGTTGTAGTTCTCCCACATTAGGTTGGCAGTATAGTTCCCCCACATTAGGTTGGCAGTATAATTTCCCCCACATTAGGTTGTAGTTCCCCCACATTAGGTTGGCAGTATAGTTCCCCCACAGACATACAGCCTTCAGCCATATACAGTGTATGGCTGGAGGCTGTATGTCTGTGTACTGCCCCACTTCAGTGCTCCGTCCACCGGTCCTCTGGTCAGGGGTAACGATCTACTGCTATGGCCTATATGCCATAGCAGTAGGACCCGGGACCTGTGGTCAGAGCACCGAAGCTGATGTGCAGCTGGTAACTTACCATGCGCGCGTCCTCCTCCTCCTCCTCGATGCTCCGCTCCTCCGTTCCTATGGGCGCACGCATGGGACATTAGTGATGTCCCGGTGTGTGCTACCTCCTGGTGACCCCTGCATTTTTAAAGAAAGAAGAAAGGTAACTATGACATCCTTGTGTTCCGAAAAGATCTTTCGGGACACAAGGATGTCCTGAATGTGACTGGAGAAGTTAATCTCAACCGGGACGGCCGGGGTAAGGATAATCCATACCCAGGGAGTCCCGGCAGACTGCAGCACCCAAAGTATAAGACAACCCCCGACTTTTGAGAACATTTTACGGGGTTAAAAAGTCGTCTTATACGCCAGAAAATACGGTTATGTAAAAAGATTCTCCTAGCCACATGGCAAGTTTTACTACAAAAAATGTAGCACACACAGTAGATTTTGTATAATATAAATGACTATTTGTGGGGAAAGTACATCATAAACGATTTTTATTATACTCTGTCAATGAAACATACAATATCTATATTGAAAAATAGTTGCTTGATGGTAACATTGCTTCAAAGTAGTGAATCTAGTTATGTATGTGGCGTTTCAATGAAGGTCTACAACTATAGACCCTTCTGGAACTGTTTACAGACAAAATGCAAAAGTGCAATTGCACATAGTAACACATCGGCATTTGTTTTCTATATTTACCTTGCAGTAGACTATTCATTGGAAATGCTAGCTGTTTGTAAGGGCTGTTACGCATTTGCAATTTCAGCAAACAGCACATACCAGGTTAAATATACTCATGTCAAAATGAAAAGATGGATTACACTTTCGGTGCATTGTCACAATTTTGGTGCTGTTTATACACTGCTCAAAAAAAATAAAGAATGAATGAACTAATTGTATGAAATACTTTCATCTTTACATAGTTGAATGTGCTGACAACAAAATCACACAAAAATTATCAATGGAAATCAAATGTATCAACCCATGGAGGTCTGGATATGGAGTCACCTTCAAAATCAAAGAGGGAAAACCACACTACAGGCCGATCCAACTTTGATGTAATGTCCTTAAAACAATTTCCCAATTTTGCCATTGAAAAAGGGGTTTTTCCCCGAAACGCGTCTGATTATTAGCTATCACCCAGCAATCCACTTTGCTGTTTCTAACTCTTGACAAGGATTGATTCTTCATTCTCAAGCGCTGGAGTCCCCTTCTCAGCGGACCACTATTCACTGAGTAACTGCCACAGCACGAGGAAGCGGCCGCAGCGAGTAATCTGCATATCCCCGCTCTCCAATCCACGCTGCCGTCAACTCATCCATCCAGGGCCAGATGCAGCTCGGAGCCACCACAGACCTCCGTGCCAGGATATCCACAACAATGACGGAACAAACACTTAAGAAGACTGCAAGTATTTCTACTAGGCCGGGTGTTATGTGAGCACCAACACCCATGCAAATCTGCACAACGCTATATTTCATCGCATTCATTCCTTACGCATTAGACTGCTACAAACCACAATTGTATTTACAGCGCTGCTACTATTTTTTTTTTTATTATTTCCCAGACCTGGACTAAAGCATCCGCCAACTCCTGGACATTCTGTGGTGCAACGTGCATTGGTGGATGGAGCGAGACATGATGTCCCAGATGTGCTCAATAGGATTCAGGTCTGGGGAATGGGCGGCCCAGTCCATAGCATCAATGCCTTTCTCTTGAAGGAACTGCTGACACACTTCAGCCACATAATGTCTAGCATTTTCTTGCATTAGGAGGAACTCAGGGCTAACTGCACCAGCATATGGTCTAATAAGGGGTCAGAGGATCTCATCTCGGTACCTAATGGCAGTCAGGGTACCTCTGGCAAGCACATGGAGGGCTGTGTGGCCCCCCCAAAGAAATGCCACCCCACACCATTACTGACCCACCGCCAAACCGGTCATGCTGGAGGAGGTTGCAGCCAGCAGAACGTTCTCCATGGCGTCTCCAGACTCTGTTACGTCTGTCACATGTGCTGCTTTCATCTGTGAAGAGCACAGGGCGCTAATGGTGAATTTGTCAATCTTGGTGTTCTCTGGCAAATGCCAAACGTCCTGCATGGTGTTGGGCTGTAAGCACAACCCTCACCTGTGTACGTCGGGCCCTCATACCACCCTTATGGAGTCTGTTTCTGACCGTTTGAGTAGGACACATGCAAATTTTTAGCCTGCTGGAGGTCATTTTGCAGGGCTCTTGCAGTGCTCTTCCTGCTTCTCCTTGCACAAAGGAGGAGGTAGCAGTCCTGCTGCTGGGTTGTTGCCCTCCTTTGGCCTCCTCCACGCCTCCTGATGTACTGGCCTGTCTCCTGGTAGCGCCTCCATGCTCTGGACACTACGCTGACAGACACAGCAAACCTTCTTGCCACAGCTCGCATTGATGTGCCATCCTGGATGAGCTGCACTACCTGAGCCACTTGTCTGGATTGTAGACTCCGTCTCATGCTACCACTAGAGTGAAAGCACTGCCAGCATTCAAAAGTGACCAAAACATTAGCCAGGAAGCATAGGAACTGAGAAATGGTCTGTGGTCACCACCTGCAGAACCACTCCTTTATTGGGGGTGTCTTGCTAAATACCTATAATTTCCACATATTGTCTGTTCCATTTGCACAACAGCATGTGAAATTGATTGTCAATCAGTGTTGCTTCCTGAGTGGACAGTGTGATTTCACAGAAGTGTGATTGACTTGGAGTTCCCTTTATTTATTTTTGAGCAGTGTAAATCATGAAATATTACGGCATCATACATACTAAATATCTCTTTCTAAAAGGCTTGAAAGCAAATACTATCCCTTTAAGTCATTGTGAATTAAAAAAAAAAAATCCTGTTACATTTTCTTCAGTGTTTTGTATGAGTTTCTAGATTATATATAAATATTTGTTTGCACACTAGTCGCTAGAGCACATACAATAGGCTGACAATTCTTGTCATTTTGCACTGTAGATTTGTACATGGTCAGCAGAGTCATCTCACTGACAAATTACATAGGTAGTATGGTTGAAAAAAGACACATGTACATCAAGGAGCGGAGTACGGGAATCAATTACAGATGAGAGCTCTATTCTTCTACTGGGGGCCAAGATAGGATAGGATTACTATACACACACAGATGAAGCTCTGTATGCATTTAAAGTGTCTCTATCCTTAACCAGAACTTTTGACATGTCACAGAAATATGTCAAACGTTTTGATAAGTCGAGTGCAAAAAAACCCACTAATCATTAAAATGACCCAAGTGTAGTGTGGGCCCCCGATCAAAACTTTTGACATATCTGACTTTGTGACATGTCAAAAATTTTGGTAAATGACAGGGTCATTTTAAATGGGTTGTCCAGAATTATAAATGAACTGCCTGTAGAGCTCAGAGACAGGAAGGTGTAGAGGGACAGATTTGGTGAAAGATACAAAAATAAATCTGCTGCAGTAAATGTTTCCAAGAGCACAATAACCTCCATAATTCTTAAATGGGAGAAGTTTGTAACAACAAGAACTTTTCCTAGAGCTGGCTGCCCCACCAGGAACGGAGAAGTGCCTTGCCAAGAGAGGTGGCCAAGAACCAAATGGTCAATCTGGCTGAACACCAAAATTGTGCAGATGGGAGGAACTTCCAAAAGGTCTACCATACCAGCAGCACTCCACCATTCTGGGCTTTATGGCAGAGTGGCCAGAAAGAAGCCTCTTCCCAGCTGAAGAGAGGTAAAAGCACCTAAAGGACACAGACGGTGAGAAACAAGATTCCCTGTTTAGATGAAACTAAAAATGTACTTTCTTGTCTCAATTCTAAGCATCACGTCTAGAGAAAACCAGGCACTGCTTATCACTTGTCCAATATCAATCCTACAGTAAAGCATAGTGGTGGCAGGATCATTCTGTGGGGGTGTTCTTCTAGGAACAGGAAACTGATCAGGGCTGAGGGAAAGCTTAATGGAGTAACGTAAGTGTAAGAGGGAAGTGCAATGTGTAACCAGACTATAGGTAGCGAGAAGCTGGATGTCCAAAGAAGTTCCAAACATTGATGAATTTAACGCTACAGTATGTAAGATGATGAATTTTGAGTTTTGTTGGGCAGCCAAGGCTGGATGTTTATCAAAATTCCAGGAGGGGGAGGAGTTATGGAGTTATGATTAGTTCTTTTTCATATAGATATATGGTACTCTTTTCATTTTTTTAACCCATTGATAAGGGTGGGATGCGGGAGGGGGAGGAAAGGGGAGGGATTATTGAAATTAGTAATAAGAATAGATTTGGGTGATATTGGTCAGACAGGGCACTGGAACCAGACTTGAGAAGTGTACATTTTGTAATGTTGATAATATGTGAAGAAAATGAAAGTGCAATTTTGTGAAGAATGTATGACTATTGTTGCTGAAATGGTGTAATAAAGATAAATTATTAAGAAATTTTTTTTTTTCACTCACCTGTCATTTGTGGAAAAGCTAGGTGAAGTTTGTTGACTGAGGCGGGGTTGCGTGGTCGGTTGAGGGAGGGGGAGCACGGGAGGGGCTGGGGGAGTGGAAACAGTCTGTTTCGCAGTGTGAACTGCTTGAGCAAGCGTAATCGGGCGGTTCGTGCTGCGGGGCAGGCCCCGTCGCTGCTCTTCAGGCTTCTCTGGAGCTGGTGTCTGTGTTCCTCCCTCGGCTGACTGTGTGGCTTTGCTTCAGTCGGTGGGCTTCGCCCAGCTTTTCCACGAATGACCGGTGAGTGCATCCCTATTTCTTCTGCACACCTATTTTTACAAAAGACAGCTGGAGCGCATTGTATAAATAAAGAACTTTTTACCTTTTTTTAAAAAAAATCTCTACTATAGATGCTTCAACTGAGTGAAGGGTCTGAATACTTATATCTATGCTAAATTTTAGCCTGCCTTTTTAATACATTTGTAAAAAAATGTTTCAAAGTCTGTTTTCACTTTGCCATGCTAGGTATCGAGTGAAGACTGATCGGGAAAACTTGCATTTTGTTGATTTTAGCACAACATGTGAAATAAAAAGTGAAAAGGTCTTTCAGAATACACTGTACATTCCATTTAAAGCGAATGAGTTGCCTACATTTTTTTTTACCGAATGGATACGGATACAAAAACATGTTCTTTATTTCTAATCAGTTTTCTATTTTTGATTGTAATTATTTTATTTCATTTTTGTGTATTAATATGGAGGCCACAATTTTGCCTGAGCTGTTTTTAATAGCTTTACAGAAAGCCCCATGGACATAGACACAATAGTCTGGAGTTGACCCATTGTCATGAATGGGAGAGATTTCTAGGTATTGCTCTACTGTCCTATGCAGAGGTCGTTCCACTGGGGGAGAGGCTGATCTCTGATCTTCAGCTCTTGTAAATGGTTTATTGTCTATATACTGGCATTATATTTCACTGTACTTCCTGTATGTGATAATATAGAGAAGACTGCTGGAAAGTGATCTGTAAAGAACAGGAAGTGTCATCTTAGTTTTTTGCTTAATGGTCAGAAAAAAACTGAGATTTTTGTTATATATATATATATATATATATATATATATATATATATATATGGTAAAATGGAAAATAAGAAAAAGAAACACGAAAATGTATTTAACATAAAAATGTGATTTCAATTATAGGTCATTTTCAGAAGACACATTCCATCTAAGGAGTATTAGTCACAAGGCAGTCTTTTTTGCCTTTAGGTTGTACATTGTAACATCATAATAATAGCTTCACCTTAACTGTCTGTTAAGGAATTGAAAAATGGCAACTAGAAGAAATATGCAAAAATTGTAACTTGGAAAAAACTGTTGTGATAAAAAAATAAAATAAATTAAAAAAAGAACTAACCAAAACATAAAAAAAACAATAAACCTAAAAACAAACACATTTTGTAAATGAAAGTCTGGACAACCTAGTGACGTTTGCTTTCCCTAATGCTTCCATAAAGATCCAGTGTTCACTTCTCCAGTGATGTACATTTAGGATTTCCATTGGGAACATTGCCTTTCTGAAGAGCTTGACTAGTGAATAGTAAGTAACATAATACCTACAATAACAAACACAAAGCATTTACAGGGTCACACTGGGGTTAGGAAAGGTTGGCTTGGGTCCATATTTACCTCAGCTGGCCTTATGGGTGAGCTGCATTGAGGGAGTTGGCCCCAAAATACTTTCACTTCCTTGGTTCATGAGAGCCAGCTGTCTTTTATGTGGCCAAACAGAGCCTGGTGAACGGCATTCATGCTTCATTCCTAGGATTCTTCCGCATGGAAATAGAGGCAGCCTCAGTTACACTCAGCACTGACTGTAATGAAAAGCATTTTACATCTTTCCTTTTAAAGAAAGGTTATGCATTGCATTCAAATAATGTATTACGTTCAACAGCATCAGGACAGTTTATATAGTACCACTGCACATCAGTTCTATCTAACTGATTATTCAAAGTGAATGTGGGCTGGACCAATGAAGAGGTCTTGTGCATAATCCTTGGTGAGGGACAGGAATGGTCGTCTGGGATCGCTATATTCCCCTAAGGTACCTTTCATATGTGGACGCCATGTTTCAGGAAGAACATAAGGGTGAGGTAAGGGAAATCCAGGAAATATTTAGCTTGCTAGGGAATTTGGATAGTGCTGTGATCAGGCTTGGATTTTTATGGGATGAAATGCAGATTTGGTAGTAAGGCCTTTCTTCTCCTTCCTGGGCCAGAACAGATTTTCAGGTTGACCCCAAGTCAGCACCGGTGCTGAGGACGGTAAACACCTTAATGACCCAGCCCATTTTCACCTTAAGGACCCGGCCATTTTTTGCACATCTGACCACTGTTACTTTAATCATTAATAACTCTGGGATGCTTTTACTTTTCATTCTGATTCTGAGATTGTTTTTTGTGTGACATATTGTTAGTGGTACATTTTTTTGTCTATATTTGCTTCATTTCTTGGAGAAAAATGCAAAAATTTGATGAAAAAAATGTTGATGAAAATGTTGCATTTTTTTTACTTTGAAGCTCTCTGCTTATAAGGAAAATGGATAGTCAAAATAAATTATATATTGATTCCCATATACAATATGTCTACTTTATGTTTGCATCATAAAGTTGACATGTTTTTACTTTTGGAAGACATCAGAGGGCTTCAAAGTTCAGCAGCAATTTTCCAATTTTTCAAAATCGAAATTTTTCAGGGACCAGTTCAGTTTTGAAGTGGATTCGAAGGGCTTTAATATTAGAAATACCCCATAAATGACCACATTATAATAACTGCACCCCTCAAAGTATTCAAAATGTCATTCAAAAAGTTTGTTAACCCTTTAGGTGTTCCACAGGAATAGCAGCAAAGTAAAGGATAAAATTCAAAATCTTCATTTTTTACACTTGCATGTTCTTGTAGACCCAGTTTTTGAATTTTTACAAGGGGTAAAAAGAGTGAAATCTTCCAAAAATTTGTAACCCAGTTTCTCTTGAGTAAGGAAATACCTCATATGTGTATGTTAAGTGCTCTGTGGGTGCACTACAAGGCTCAGAAGAGAATGAGTCACATTTTCTAATTTTACTAAAATGCTGGTTTTCCCCCAAATTTTACATTTTTACAAGGGGTAATAGGAGAAAATGCGCCCCAAATTTGTAACCCCATCTCTTCTGAGTATGAAAATACTCCATGTGTGGACATCAAGTGCACTGCTGGCGCACTACAATGTTTAGAAGAGAAGGAGTCACATTTGGCTTTTGGAAAGCAAATTTTGCTGAAATGGTTTTTGGGGGCATGTCGCATCTAGGAAGCCCCTATGGTGCCAGAACAGCAAAAAAAAAACACATGGCATACTATTTTGGAAACTACACCCCTCAAGGAACGTAACAAGGGGTACAGTGAGCCTTAACAACCCACAGGTGTTTGATGACTTTTCGTTAAAGTTGGATGTGTAAAAGATTTTTTATTTTTTTCCACTAAAATGCTGGTTTTCCCCCGAAATTATACATTTTTACAAGGGGTAATAGGAGAAAATGCCCCCTAAAATGTGTAACCCCATCTCTTCTGAGTATGGAAATACCCCATGTGTGGACATCAGGTGCACTGCGGGCGCACTACAATGCTCAGAAGAGAAGGAGTCACATTTGCAAATTTTGCTGAAATGGGAGGGCATGTCGCATTTAGGAAGCCCCTATGGTGCCAGAACAGCAAAAAAAAATAAAACACATGGCATACTATTTTGGAAACTACACCCTTCAAGGCACGTAACAAGGGGTACAGTGAGCCTTAACATTCCACAGGTGTTTGATAAATGTTCAATAAATTGGGATGTGAAAAGGAAAAATTAAATTTTTTACACTAAAATGCTGGGGTTACCCCAAATTTTTAATTTTCACAAGTGGTAACAGGAGAAAATGTCACCATAAATTTGTAAATCCATTTCTTTGGAGTAAGGACATACCTCATATCTGGATGTAAACAGCTCGGCGACTGCAAACCGGTCTCGGAAGAGCCGTTGCGCAGTAAGGGACCTTGAGCATTTACATAGCTGCCTCTGGAGCCAGAACAGCGGGGACCCCCCTCAAGGAGCGTTACATGGGGTAAATTACTAAAATGGGGTACAATGGGACATAAAATTATAAAACACGTTATGTTCCCAGAATGATGACCCAGAGCATAACCAAAACTAAAAAAATATGCCCACCCCAAACCCTATGCTCTGAATCATCATTCTGGGAATGTGATGTGTGCGGCCGTCCCTAACCTGTTGCCTCAAATGTGCACCCGGCTCAGGCGGAAAGAGAGCACTGCGCATTTGAGGCAACATAAAATAGTTCCTGATGATAGTGACTCAGTGACCTATGAAAAAATACTCCCAGAGGTGTTATCAGTTTTTTTTTTTTTTTTGGTAGGGGGGCCAAATGCAGCGCCCTGAACCCCTAATAGGACCCAGGTCACGCTGAAAAAATTGCGGCAGACCCTTGAGGACCTATTAGGGGGTCAGGGGGGAATTTTTTTTTTTTTTTAAACTCCTACCTGTCCCTGCAGACAAAACTCACCCTGAACTAATGGACACTCCCTCAGCCCTGAGGGGCTCAGATCTTCCCAGAGGGGGGGGGGTCCCTGGCTCCTTCTCACAGCTCTGCCTGCTGACTGAACTCGGTGGGTGAGCAGAGCTGATAGAAGGGGACTTTAACCCCTCCTCTGCCGGCTGCTATTGGTTGGACGATCGTCAGACCAATAGCAGCACTCCTGGGGGGTTGACGGCATCACCCCCCCCCTAGCTACAGGAGGTGATTGGTCACCATCTAATATGGGATCACACATGACCTGTATGACCGGAATCGCCGCAAATTGCCGGTGTGAATTCACACCGGTGATTTGCGGCAATCGCCGACATCGGGGGGTCTCAGGACCCCCCTGAGCATTGTCACGGGATGCCTGCTGAATGATTTCACAGGTACGCCCTGGATTTAAGTACCAGGGGGCGAGGGCGTACCTGGGCTTACAAGAGGTGTAACCAAGTCTGTAAGAATTTTGTACCTTACAGAAAGATTTTTATTTTCTTCTCTCTCTCTTCCCTCGGGTTAGGGTGGGGCTGTTCTTTGGTGGTAAGTGTAATTTTGTACATTGGATGACTGTGAGATGATGGGTATGATAAAAAAAATAAAAAAATAAATAAAAAAGTTTATGGTACTTGTGTCAGGCAATTGCACAAACTTCTTTATTGCTCCACAGCAGGACAGAATACGTGTGGACAGGTCAAACACTGATGCTTACAAACACCCGAGACCTGTCCTCACTTTACACTAAGCACTAAGTCTCTCGTGTTGCTAAGTGTCCACTCCTGAATTGGTAAAAGAGATATGAAAGCCTGGCGGTGCTGCTTTTTCTACTACTATTTGGAGGATTTGTTTGTGCCTTAAGTTAAACTCATAATAACTACTGATATGCCTTTTTACACCGGTCATTAAGGGTACTTATTCTAGCCGGCTGTGCGAGACTAGAATAAGGCAGTGCGGCTCTTCCGTGCAGGGATCACAGGAGCTCGACCATCACTAGAATAGCCGGACTCCTTCTGTACCTACCAGGAGCAGAGAAACCTTTGCTCCGGTGGTCTAACTCTTGACATGCCGTGGTCAAATCATGATTGCTGCATTTGAAGAGTACCACTTACCTCTGGCTCCGGTCTCCATTAGAGTCAGGGATTTTGTGAAGGCCCCAGGCTTGGCATGAGTATCTGTGTATCCAGCTTTGCTTTGCAGCATGGCCTGGGACATTGCCTGTCTAGTACAGTGTAGTGTACCAGCAATCTGGTGGTTGTTGTAAGTCCCCTTGTGGGATTAGTGAAATGTTAAGAAGAAAAATAAAAGGAAAAATAAAATGTACATACAATAAAATATCCAGTAATAACCCCCCCTTAAAAAAATAAAAACTCTATTTTCCCATTTAAAGCCCTTCTTATACATAAAACCTAAAAAAATAAGATACAAGTTCACATATCTGGTATTGCCACATCCATGATTGTGGTCACAACCTATAGCTTTTCTAGACAATTAGTGAACGGATGATACTGGGTCACCAAAGACTGGTGAATAAATTTGCCAACCACTCTGGAATCTATAAATGCACATACACTAGTATTCCCACATGACATGGCAGAGAAATTGGCATTCCCACATGACACTGGCACATAGAGTTTTAGAGTGCAGTCCTGTCCACCTAGGGTCACCTCTCCTAATGACCCCAGGTGCTGGAGTTTCCCTTACTTCAAAGGGCAGTTGAAGGCATAATGCCCTTTGCCACCACAGTATGTACAGACAGGGCTGCCACTTACACAGCTTAACCTCCCTGGCGGTATGATTCTGTCTGGAAATCTGTACCAAAAGAGGTACAATTTTTTGCATTGAATTTCACATCTCCCGCCGCCGATTTCACATCTCCCCCGTCACATTCCCCCTCCCTTGTCACATTCTCCCCCCTCCTTGTTACATTCCCCTCCCCCTGTCACATCCCCCCCTTGTCACATCGCCCCCTTCATGTCACATCCCCCCCTTGTCACATCGCCCCCTTCATGTCACATTCCCCCAGTCACATTCCCCCCCAGTCACATTCCCCCCCAGTCACATTCCCCCCCAGTCACATTCCCCCCCCAGTCACATTCTCCCGCCCCAGTCACATTCCCCCCTCTGTCACATTCCCCCCTCTGTCACATTCCCCCCTTGTCACATTCCCACCTTGTCACATTCCCCCCCTGTCACATTCCCCTCCTCCTGTCACATTCCCCTCCTCCTGTCACATTCCCCTCCTCCTGTCATATCCCCCCCCCCCTTCAAATTCCCCCCTTTGTCACATTCCCCCCCCCCCCCCCCCCCCTTCTCACCTTGTCCTGCAGCAGGATACACTAGGTTTGCCGGGCAGATTTCAAACCTAGTGTATTTGCTGCAGAACAAGCCCTTTCCCCTTCAGCCAATCACAGGCTTTACACCACTGTGGCCTGTGATTGGCTGAAAAGTGAAAGGTCCTGTAAGATGCATAGTGAAGAGAGCAGGGACCAGAGCGCACGGAGGGGAACGACATCTTCAGGGACCGGGACTAGGTAAGCAAAGTTTTTTTTATTTTACTCCTTTTTCCTTTTACACTTAGCTCAGTGTTTTTCTAACAGGGTGCCTCCAGCTGTTGTGAAACTACTACTCCCAGCATGCCCGGACAGCCTTTGGCTGTTCGGGCATGCTGAGAGTTGTAGTTCTGCAATAGCTGGAGTCCCCCTGGTAGGGAAACACTGACTTTTAGTATTTTTTTTTACCTGCTCTAGCTGGCCCCCGCAACGGGAGCCGACCAGAGCAGATAATCGCATGTTTTCCCGGGGGGCCGCATCGCTATATCGCATTGCTTTTGCGATATATCGTGTAGCCCGGCCGGCCACTCTGCAATTCTACCCAGAGCGTGACTCGGGGTTACCGATCCTGGCAGGGAAAATTAACCCCGAGTCACGCTCGGGATTACCGCTCAGGAGGTTGAGGCCAGAGACATCAAGATCCCCGACTACTCGCCCCCCACTGTTGTTTGTTGGATGTGGGGGGTCTTGAAGTCAGTATTTGGCAGGTCTCGGGACACAGTGTGCTACATCCCTGCTGCTCTGCCCCAATCTCCGTGGGGATGTATCAAACTGTGTATCGGGGCAGAGTAGCCGTAATGTAGCAAACTACATCCCCGATGCTCTGCCCTGATCTCCACATAGTTTATATTTTTTAACATCATGCAGGGCTCAGAGCCAGGAAAGAGCCGGGATGGACCGGGCTCTCCCCTGCCTCTTCACAGTGGGGACACAGATTTCTACATCCCCATTGGGATGGATCGCTCTCTCCTCTGCTTCTTGTCTTCCTCTCACAGTGGAGACATACTGTATATTCTACAAGCCGATGAGAGCCAGGAGAGAGAGAGAGAGAGCGGGGATGGATTGTGCTCTCCCTGCTCTCCCCTGCATCTTCACAGTGGGGAAACAGATTTCTACATCCCTTAGGCGGGGATGGATCTCACTTTCCCCTGCCTCTTGTCTCCCTCTCTAAGTGGGAACATACAGTTTTACAAGCTGATCAGAGCCAGGGAAGAGCGGGTGATGAATCACGCTCTCCCCTGCCTTTTCACAGCAGGAACACAGATTTCTTAGTTCCGATATTTTTTATTGAAGTTTTATAAACATTTTTTAAGAACATACAAAGACCCACCCCCACCCCGCAAGCAACCAATCTGTCTCAACCCCGCACAGTAGTAAAAAAAAGAAAACCCAATAACTTGGCGGAATAGGAGTGAGTAAGGTATCAGGCCATATCTCATCACAATCAAAGTACAGCCAGTCTGGGGACATGTACACAATCATATCAGTTGGACTACTGGATCCCATTCACCACCTAGAGAAAATGTACATGCATACTCATTCCACACTGAGCACACACCTGCTACAACACATCACACAGAAAGGGGGAAAGCAAACACTTAAGATACATTTCCAGGAGGATGAAACTTCCACACCAAAGTACCCCAAATACCTTCAAACTTATGTTCAACCTTATGCTTTACATAGATCCCTTTTTCCAACCTAACTATGAACTTAACACAGGCAATAAGGTCAGCCACTGCTGGAGGGGGGGCCTAATCCAGAATTGCGCAATCAGTTTCCTTGCCTGGTATAGAATATGGAAAAATACCTATCTCTACCATAGAGGGCTCCAGGCTGACCCCACAGGCACACTTTAGGGACCCGAGACAGTGTCACACTATAAACTGTTCTAATGAGATGTAAGACACCACTCCAATATCAGTTAAGAGAGGGCAGTCCCACATCATGTGCACCAGATGTGCCTCCAGTCTACCACACCGTGGACAAGCAGAGTCCACCCGAACTCCAATTCCGTGTAGGAATACTGGGGTCTTGTATACCCTGTGCAAACAAAAATAACTGAGATAGCCTTTTAGACTCCAACAGTGACAGAGATGGAGTAAGCTCCAACACCGTAGACCATTCCTCCTCAGTTAAGCCACCAATATAACTCTCCCACTTACCACGAACAGTCAAAGGAAATCTCTTGTGGTAAAAGCTGAGCAACTCCACATGTAACCATGATATGATCCCGGCGGATTCCCTTTTCGTGACCACCGAATCAAGAACTCTATTAGAGTGAAAGCCCAGAGGTTGTGACCTGCACTGCGTCTCGCACACATGACGTAACTGTAAATATCTATAAAATGAAGAGTGCGGCAAAGCAAAATCCTCCTGACAAAATCCCCCAAAGACCTAACCACACCCTGAACAGCCAGTTGGCCCATCTCACATAGTCCCCTCTCCCAAAATCCAGCGTCTGCAAAAGGATAAAAAACAGGCAAGCCCGGGTTACGCCACAGCGTTGTAAATGTAGTGCAGCTCGTAGTACCAAACAGCTTATGCCTGTGACCCCAAAGCTTGCACAGAAGCTGAGCAGTGGGAGAGGAGTCAGGAGGTCTAGTAAGGGCCCCAATCTCCAACATGTGCAGCGGTACTCTACCCCCATGTTTAACCATGAAGAGCCTACCAGTAGGACCTAGTGTTTGGACAGTTGACTACCCCTGAACTTGATGGATCTGCGAAAACCAGAGCCAAGGATTAGGAAGAGCAAGGCCTCCCAAAGATTTCCCCTGCTTTAGCATCTCAGGTCGAATCCTAGCTGACCCACCTCCCGAGGCCAATTGTCTAAAAAGATGCTGAATTCTCTGAATGTGGACCATCGCAATCCACACTGGGGAGTTCTGCTATATATATATATATATATATATATATATATATATATATATATAGACACACACACACACACACACCACAATTGTGCCACCATTTTAGCTAAATTAGTTTGGTCTACCACTGAAATTGGAAGTTTTCACCAAACTGCCACCCTCTGAGAACTCCTATCTAGGAGAGGAGTCAGGTTACAGGGAACAAAATAATGCAGAGAGAGAGTAATATATACACCTAAATATTTAAAACCAGTGACCACTTGTATGTTAAAACCACTATCTGAGTGATGTCAGGTAAAGGATCAAGGTGCATAAGCACAGACTTATCCCAAATAATCAATAGACCAGAAAAAGAACCAAAGGCTGTTATGAGAGCCATGACAGGAGCTAATGATCGGGCTCTATCACCTAAAAAATAATAGCATGTCATCTCCATAAAGCGCCACCTGCTCCTCAATGGACCCATAACGTTCAATAGCTAGGGTGAATAGCAGAGGCGACAGGGGACACCCCTGCCACGTGCCCTCTGCAGCTCAAATGGGGTCGACAACCGGCCATTCACTCTAAAATGGGCAACAGGATTCTGATAGAGGAGGACATCTGAAAAAAAAATCTAGTTCCAAAGCCCATAGCGCCCATCACCCACCACAGATATTTCCACTTGACGCTATCAAACGCCTTGGCAGCATCCAGTAAAAAAAAAAATCGACCTAGCCCCTGTCCCTTCCTGAGTCATCTGCAATTTCAGGTATACTCTACGAATATTATCCACTATAGACTTGCCAGGCATAAAGACAGTCTGATCTCCATGAACTAAGGACAAGACAACCTCTGCCAACCTGTGAGCAAGCACCCGAGCCAGCAGCTTCACATTAGCACATAATGGAGAGATCGGCCCATAAGAGCCCGCACACAGCGGATCCTTACCAGGCTTTTGGAGTAATACTACAATAGCCTCTAGGGATCGACCGATATAGTTTTTTTAGGGCCGATACCGATAATCGGTGGAGGTTAGGGCCGGTAGCCAATAACTTATACCGATATTCCGGTATAAGTTATCGGCTATTTATCCCCCCGCGACACCACTGCAGATCATTGATTTAAAGCGGGCGCTTTAAATCAATGCACTGCAGTGGCTTTTGCGGTGCCATAGGCCGCCGCCACCACCACCTGCTTCTCTCCCCCTACCTGTCAGGGTGGTCCGGGCCATCCATCCTTCCTTTAGTGTCCGGCGGGAATTCTGGGTGGAGGGTGAACCGGTCCGGGCTGTCCTTCTCCGGGGGTGCTCTTTTCCACTCCGGGCAGGCTCCGGCCTAGTAACGCAGCATAGACGCCGCTGCCCAGTGACGCCCGTGCGCAGCGACGCACCTGACGTCACGGCGTAGCGGCGTCTATGCAGCGTACTAGGTCGGAGCCTGCCCGGAGTGGAGAAGAGCACCCCCGGAGAAGAAGGACAGCCCGGACCGGTTCACCCTCCACCCGGAATGCCGCCGGACACTACAGGAAGGATGGATGGCCCGGACCACCCCCATTACGGGTAAGTTTCATTTTTTTTTATTGACTCGGAGGGTGGGGGAGGGGCTCGACCGGTATAGCGGTATGGGCAAAAATCCATACCGTGGGAGAAAAAAAACGGTATCCGGTTCATACCGGTATACCGCCCAGCACTACGGTGGGGGGTGCGACACGGTGCGGTGGGTCGGGGGGGCAGTCGCATTGTGGTGGGTCAGGGGGGGGGGGGGCGGTCGCGGTGCGGTGGGGGCGGTGCAGGGGGCGGGGCATTATCAGCTTATCGGCAAGGTAATTGCCGATACCGATATTGCCCAAAATCGTGAATATCGGCTATACCGATAATCGGTCGATCCCTAATAGCCTCCATCATGGAGCGGGGCAGAGAGCCCTCCAGTACTGCTGTCTTGATCACCCGCAACAGCTTTGACAAAAATACCCCGAAAACTTCTTGTACACTTCACTTGGAAGACTGTCCGGCCCCAGGGATTTCTCATTAGCCGCATCCTTCAGGGCCAGATCCAGCTCCTTTAGAGAGATGGGCGAGTCCAGCTCGTCACTCTGCGCTGGAGAAAGGGAGGGAAGGGAAGCCTCACCCACATAGTCCGTTAGGGCCTCCTCAGAGCAAACAGTCTTAGACGAGTAAGCTTCCCTATAGAAGGTTTTTCCCCCCTCTCTCTGGTAAAAGATTTGTGTATACTAATATCCTTTATAAATAGGCCATTAAGGAAAGCCTTTAGGAAGACCCAAACCACGGAGACCGAAGCCGAACCATCATTAAGAGCAATATAGTTCCTCAGTTCCACACATACAATTTCAGCTGTAGTCAGCAGTTGTAGTCAAAATGGGTTGGGTCTCCAAAGCGGGCGCACCCCACCAGCGTCCCCAGCCAGAGGAAGCTTTAATCGGATAAGGGAATGATCAGAGAGACCTCTAGCTAAGAATTCCATTTCCCTGACCAAGTCACCCATAGTAACATCCCCAACTGCCATATCAATTCTGGAAAGAGTCCCTTTAGTGGTGGAGTAACAGGAATATTGCTTAGCCGTAGGATTGCGATGGTGCCACAGATCAAACAAATGAACCTCACACAACAGTATAGCAAGCCCAGAAAATCCCACAAAAATGAGCATTCGGTGAGACATAGAAAGCAAATAAATCGACCATCCGGATCAACACTAGAAGAAGTGACTGTCCGAAACGGAATGGATTTGTGGACCAGTATACTAACTCCTCTAGCATGAGAGGAAAAAGTCGAGTGAAAAGAGTGTCCAACCCAAGTTCTATGGAGAACCGCAGTAGTGTCTGCCGTCAAATGGGTTTCAGTAAGGCAAAGTATAGCCGGATGGAAGTTGCTCACCGAATTAAACACTGCATAACGTTTAGATACATCTCCCAGCCTCCTAACATTCCACCCCACAAAATTAAAGACCGCCAGCATTGATGGAGAACCATAAACTAGCAACAAGGCCACCACATTTTTGGAGGAGACCAGCAAACACACTCACAGGAGGCAGAGTCAAGCCCCTCACATGAACGGAGGAAGAGACAGAAAACAAAACAAACACCCAGAAACAAAAAACAAGCGCAACCACGCAACCCGCCAAGGGATGCGGCACCAAGGAGCGCTAAGAAACTCGCACCAATCATAACTCAGCCATACACAACACCGCGGCATGCGGTACCAGAAGGCGCCAATATGTTCACACCAGGCAGTAACACACTTCAGAACATACAGGGACAGCCATCTCCTAACACAGAATGGAGATAGAAAAGTGCAGACCAGAGTGGAAACATACAGCAAGAATGCAATCAACCAGCCAAACATAACCGAGTAAGCAGTATAAACACTCCTGCAATGAAACATAAGAGCACATATCCCTCAAAAAAACTGTTTGAAAATCCCCACAATATAACCCCCAGCAACCCCCACTCCCCCCACAGAGAGAAACTTTACATGCGATAGTACTGAGAACAAGAAATGCATCCCATTCTAGCAAAGAAATGCAATAACATAGTAGAAACATCATTATGGCAATTTTAGAAAAGAACAGTCTTCTAAAGAATAAGCATCACAATTGCTGACAAGAACAGTTCAGTCTGGGGCAGGACCTGGAGAGCCTCTAAGTTCCCTTTTGGCGTAACTGCGATTCATGAGCGTCCAACCAACAGATGGCCGCATACACCCCCTCAAAGAAGTGGGTGTGTCCCATAGCCACCACACAGAGTATAGCCATATACAACATAGAGTATTGGACCTCCAATGACCGCAACCTTCTCTTGACATCCAGAAATGAGGCATGCTTCTTCTGCACCTCAGCCAAGAAGTCAACGAAGAAAGAAATAACATGGCCACCCACTTTAACCGGCTGCTTCTCTCTGGACAGAGGAAGCACCAACTCCCGATCCCTTTAATGGAGGAGTTTCACCAGCATAGATCAGGGCGGACCCCCCAGTTGGAAGGGTCTAGTAGGGACTCTGCGGGCACGCTTACCTGCGAAGAGAGAGGTCAGGTTGTCAGCCCCAAAAATATCTTTTAGCCAGGTCTCCATATATTGTGTATGACATGTATTGTAATGTCCCAGTACAGAACATGGTTCTGTCCTACCCTTAGGCCCTGCCAGGTTCAGTCCCTCAGTGAGCCGGGGGCTCTCCTGCAGTGTCTCTCCTGCTGTTATTATAAGTGTCATTTATTGTCATAGAATTATAGTCAGTGCATTAATGTATAGCTAGTCTAGTCTAAAGGGCCTGTGAGATGTCTGAAGGACCTGTGAAATGTCACACATTATGTTATCACATGATGTTACCCAGAGAGCACCAGCTTAAGCTATGACCCGCAGTTTGACCAATGGGCTTTGGCTCAGCCCCTCTATATAAGGGGCGGCCATTACAATTCTCTTCTCTTTCTGCTGAGGACAGCAAAGCACAGACATCACAGATCCTGTGTCCAGTACACCTGGAGGCCACAAAGCCTGCACACCAGCCACATTGTCAGTAAGTCATCTCATCTATGTCTGATGTCTCTACTAAAGTCAAGACACTGGTCAAGTCTATTCTAGTCGGCATGGCTGAACTAAAGTCTAGAAAATAAATACATGTTCCAGCCAGCTGCAGGGCCCTTTCCGTGTTACTGGTCAACTCTCTGGGATTCTGGCCTAGCTGTGAAGATAATAACACCTGTCTTAACTCAGTAAAGCCTCCCTTAAACCATAACTTGATTGTGGACTCTCCTTTCACTGCCTAGCCATTGGAATAGCGGAGATACTGTTCGCGTGGTTCCGGTACACCGTGGGTCACCACAGCATTCAGTAAGGAAATGTCCTGACTGTGTCTAGTAGAGTCTCGCACCAGAAGAACAATTGCATCCTCCACATCACTAATCCTGCCCTCCGCGGCAGAGGTGCGATCCACCACTTTTTGTAAGTCATGGCGGATGAGAGAAATGTCAGACTGAACAGTTACCACTTGAACAGTCAATTGAGAGAGAGTGATGTTACATCTTTGTATCTCAGCAAAGACAGTGGCTAGAGTAGGTTCAGCAGGAGGCCTAGGAGAGGTAGCAGCTGCCGCTGCAGCAGACAGCGCTGGTGGAGTGCAGGGTAGTGAAACAAGGGAAACTGAGACAGAGGCTTGCAAGAAGGCATCATAATCCTCCAAAGGGTCTGGCAGGGCCCCAACATCCGCCATTTGGAGCAGAATACTGGGACGGAGGCCGCAAAATAAACCACTCCAATTTAGCCGCTACCTCCTGCTCCAGCACCAGTTTATTCCTCAAGTTAGCAGACACGCCGGCCCCTTGCTGCGAGTGACCATCACTTGTTCTTCCACTGATTAGCAGCCATGTATTGCAATAAAAGAGAAACACTGCAGGATAGAATTTAGGAAGCACAATAGGTAGGCAGGGACACAGTACCAGCACAGTCAAGCAACCGTGGAGGAGTGGGGAGAGAGACAGACACAGAGGGCGAGACTGCAGCACCAAACAAAACAATCAACTGCCGCCAAAAAGAAGAGAGTCAGGCAGGTAGCAGTCCAGGACTCCAGGGAGTAGCACTCTCTCAGCAGAGCAGGATGGCAATATCAGGAGAGGTGATCACAACACTGAGGAGGAAGAGAGCCAAGGGGATATTGAGTGGCAGGAGAAAAACTGGCACTGGGGGTTAACAAGAAAAAAAAAGTCCAGCACAAACAAGCACCCCACTACTGCAAGCGCCCCCAGCAATGCTCCTGGTAAGCAGGCTCCCCCATTATGCAGGCTCCCCCAGCAGGTAGGTAGGTGTGGTAGCCTTGGGGATGTAGGGTATGGGGAGTGTAGCTGTGCGGGTATTAAAGGGTGCTTGCTATTCGTGACGCCAAGGTGAGGGGTCCTCAAAAAAAGCTTTTCCTACCGCTTCCCTTCTCAGGAACGATAGGGAGGAAGATGATAATAGGTTTGAGGTAGTGAGTAATAATGGATTGACCACAACCGGAAAGCTTCTGTAAACAGCGTTAACTTTACTGAAGATTTTCTGTACACTTCATTAACATAACAGTCTCTCATCAATACAACAGCTTCCTTTTGGAGATTGACAATGGTTGGGACTTTTGCTTTAAGAGTCTTTAGTCTATTGCGCTGTTCCACTGGATTTAGGGGAATTAGTTGCGGTCCAGTAGTCACGCTAGCATTAGCAGGAATTAGAGTCAAACTCACAATTTTTGGTTCGGCTGAGGCCGTAGGTTTTAAGGCCTAGCATGTCTTTGAAAGTTGTGAAGCACACCGTCCTGTTAGTCCGGCATCCACGAGAGCAGCAACCCAAGAGAGTGATAATTGGACGCAGCTCCCATATATGGGCAGGGGCTGGACTAACGCTAATTGGTCCAAACGGATGTCAATCACCTTTACAGAGATTTGTGGCTAACACGTGACCCAAGGACCTCCTAAGGTCCTGCAACATACCATAGAGGTTACCAGCATGGTCACATGACCGAAGGTGTGACGCCGAACAAGGTAAGTACTATACATTCCTATACAATCCTATACAATATAGCTATAATTACTAATATCTACATTTATGAACATTAAAGCTAGACTTAAGGAGAGGCGACTAGGGGCTGTCCCACTTGAGGAACCCTACCTGAACGTAGTTACTCTGACTTTGGGGACCTCTACATTAGGTACTGGATGCAATACGGTACCAGGAAACCACATAGGCAGTCCCAGGGCTTCCCGAGGGCTAAAATGGTGGCCGACACTGCCGCAGCAGTTCTCCCACACCTTCTCAGCTGCTCCGAACCCTCTGAGCAGGAGGCAAGGACTTTCACCTGCAATCTCGTGGCCACTCAGGAGCTCTAGCAACCATGGCCAACGAGATCACAGGCAGCACCCTCAACAGGCCGGGAGGAGGCTTCTTAAGATGGCGGGCGGACAAGCGCAGCCTCAGCCACAGTAACGGTCTTCGAAACCCACCGCCACTCAGCTCCGGGCAGGAGAGAAGGCTGACACAGCAGTTATCCACGTATCCGGCAGGGAGCAGCACTTCGGCAGGTGGCCGGCAGGCAAGGTCACGGCTTCAGGGCCCACTCCCCACGAGTTCCACAATGGCTCGGTAAGTACCTCCTCGGCTCCAAATAACCCCACCAAGAGACGCCCCAAGATGTAGGGGGGTGAGTAGATGGGATTGGCGCCCTTAAATTTGCAGGATGGATGGGATTAGGCAGGATTAATGACCAGGATGGCAGGAGCACACTGCAGATGCGTCTGCTCAGGCAGCCATGCAGACCATGGCCCAGGAACACAGATTTCTACATCATCAAGGCAAGGATCAGAGCCAGGGGAGAGCAAGGATGGACAGCGCTCCTGGCTCTGAGGGCTGCATGATGTTAAAAAATATAAACTGTGCGCAGCTCTCAGAGCTCAGGGATGTAGCAGACTGTGTCCCAAGAGCTGCCAAATACCGACTTTAAGTGATCAGCTGAGCTGCTGCCCCCCCCCCCCCCCATTCCCAACAACCAATAGTAGGGGACAAGTGTGCACCGCTCAGCCAGTAACATTCACTTTGCTGAGACAGCATTTGGATCAGCTGTTCAGGTCACATTTTGCTACAGGGCATAATTTTCTACACTATGCAAGCTCGCCGAGCTTCCCTGCCTCATCTATATTCCGTGGCATGCCCTTGTCTTGATTACATCCTAGTGACATGAGAGTGAAGAATTTTAATAATCAAGATGGGGCAGGCCGCAGGCAGAATATAGAGGACGCAGGGGAGCTCAGTAAGCCATCTCCCCGTCTCCAATGCACGCTGGATTGCATTATGAACAAAATTATTAACATACATAAGTCTGCACAGAGGGCACCAATAAAAGTAGCTGACCCCTCATTCTACAGCTATTCACCCACCCTATAACCCAGTTTATTGGGTTTAGTGTGGGTGACCCAGCTGTAAGATTTTCTTTAAGGAATCTATGGCAGGGCTTGGGATCTCCATCATATTAAAAAGGCAGAGGCAACTGGACTCCAAAAGGTGCCATGGTTTAAGCATTGCGGAACGGGAACCTCAGGATATGCTGGGACCTGTGGAGCAGCTACTGCAGGTAAATAAGGCATCCAGACAGATAGATATGATGTTCAAGAATTTCATCAGGACATCCTGGCATCCACTTTCATGCTGTATCTCTTAGTAAAGCTGTCATAGAGCAGGCTTGGATATACCAACGGGGGTCTATCTGTGGCTTTAGCATACTGTAACAAGCAATGGGTGTGGACCCACTTTGTTACCCACAGGGTTGGCTTTGGGCCATGCTCTGGAGGGAATTTTCACTCTTTATCCTGCTCCAGGAGGTGCCAGCTTGCTTTCAAAGAGCGGTCTTTGTGTAATAGCTGCTGGTCTAGTGAAGCCTGAGTAGTCAGGCAGGTAAACATAGTCAGCAATTCAGGAAGTATACTGAAGAATCCAAATAGGTCAGGTAGGAAAATGGTCAGAAATGCAGGCAAAGTTCATACACGGAATAGCAGGATCAGGATATATAGCAATGGATAAACCACAATGAAGCTCAGGCATCAGGGATTGGGTGGGGCAGCCTTAAATAGGAGATAAGATGCTGAGTGAAGACAGGTGGGGGACAGGTTTTCGGTGTGCAGGCACACATTATAATTAACAAAATGAACAGCTGCCTCCCCCTTTAGGACACAGTAAAAGAAGACTTTGAGGAGGAAGCAATAAAGCACTCACTCAAGGGATCCTGCTGTGGGAAAAAGTGCAGGAACTCCATTCTCATGCGTTCCTGCAGGACTTGAGCCCTGGTACTATACCTCTGTACACCTTTTACTACCTAATACAATTAGGCCAGTTAGATTTGATTCTCAACCAAATTCTATGGGATTGTTAAAGGGGTATTCCAGGCAAAACCTTTTTTTATATATATTAACTGGCTCCGGAAAGTTAAACAGATTTGTAAATTACTTCTATTAAAAAATCTTAATCCTTCCAATAGTTATTAGCTTCTGAAGTTTTCTGTCTAACTGCTCAATGATGATGTCACGTCCCTGGAGCTGTGCATGATGGGAGAATATCCCCATAGGAACTGCACAGCTCCCGGGACGTGAGTCATCAGAGAGCACTTAGACAGAAAACAACAACTCAACTTCAGAAGCTGATAACTATTGGAAGGATTAAGATTTTTTAATAGAAGTCATTTACAAATCTGTTTAACTTTCCGGAGCCAGTTGATATATATATATATATATATATATATATATATATATAAAAGTTTTTGCCTGGAATACCCCTTTAATACTAACAATTATGTCGGCAATAAGCCACACTAAACTGGCAAATCAGCGTTTTCTTTTCAGACGATCATGCCATACACAGTTTTTTCACCTGACCATAATCACATATTGTTCAAAAAAGTTTACAGAAGTAGCTATGGTTTTTCTGTATTCCAACATTATGCAATAGTTCTGCCTAAAGTAAAACAAGCATTGAACAATCTTCCTCAAACCAACCTATTTCAGCCTTTTTTTCTTATTATATGTTTGATTAAAAAAATAATTGCTTTGTCATAGCGTAAAGTTCCATTCAGATCGCTGTGGGACTTTCCACTTTAACCAAGCTATTTTTTTTATTGTAAAAAAAACAACTAATTATTGTTATCACCAAGTGTAAATGATGCAAGCTACTTCATGATACACATGAAAAAAAATTGATACATAGTAATACTTTTTCTGTATGTTATTTTGTCATAAATTTATTCACAGGTTTCAATTTTAAACAGGTAGCCTTTTATACAGACTGGGGAATATTGAATATTGCAAATGTGCCAACATTTTGGTACAATTTGCACCAAAATGCTGGCACACATGCCCTGTACAACATTCATTATATTTTTTTACAGACAATTTTGGCTGTTAAGAAACCTTTGTGAAACTTGGCAGGAGGTATGGCCTGCCCAAAATTCTGTAGTAAGGTTCGAGAACTAAAAGGTGGTTGGACAATAGTGCTAAAAGACACTTAATGGATTACTTAAACAGTACCTTCCATGATCTTATCAAATGTTCTAATCCTTGCAGTTCACTGCCCCATCATGATAAACCACCCCTGCCTTTATTTTTATTACACTACTCAGAAAAATAAAGGGAACACTAAGATAACACATCCTATATCTGAATGAATGAACTAATCATTTACATAGTTTAATGTGCTGACAAAAAAAATCACACAAAAATGATCAATGCAAATCAAATTTATCAACGCATGAAGATCCGTATATGGAGTCACACTCAAAATCAAAGTGGAAACTACAAGCTGATTCAACTTTGATGTAATGTCCTTAAAACAAGTCAAAATGAGGCTCAGTAGTGTGTGTGGCCTCCATGTGCCTGTATGACCTCCCTACAACTCCTGGGCATGCTTCTGATGAGGTGGCCAACTCCTAGACAGTCTGTTGTGCAATGTGGCGTTGGTGGATGGAGCGAGACATGATGTCTCAGATGTACTCAATCGGATTCAGGTCTGGGGACTGGGCAGGCCAGTCCATAGCATCAATGCCTTCCTCTTGCAGGAACTGCTGACATATTCCAGCCACATGAGGTATAGCACTGTCTTGCATTAGGAGGAACCCAGGGCCAACCACACCAGCATATGGTCTCACAAGTGAATTGATTATCTCATCTCGGTACCTAATGGCAGTCAGGCTACCTCTGGCAAGCACATGGAGGGCTATGCAGCCCCCCAAAGAAATGCCTCCCCACATCATTATTGACTCACCGCCAAACCGGTCATGCTGGAGGACGTTGCAGGCAGCAGAACGTTCTCCACGGCGTCTCCAGACTCTGTCACATCTGTCACATGTGCTCAGTGTGAACCTGCTTTCATCTGTGAAGATCACAGGGTGCCAGTGGCCAATTTGCCAATCTTGGTGTTTTCTGGCAAATGGCAAACGTCCTGCTCAGTGTTGGGCTGTAAGCACAACCCCCACCTGTGGACGTCAGGCCCTCATACCACCCTCATGGAGTCATTTTCTGATCGTTTGAGTGGACACATGCACATTTGTGGCCTGCTGGAGGTCATTTTGCAGAGCTCTGGCAGTGCTCCTCCTTGCACAATGGTGGAGGAAGCGGTACTGCTGCTGGGTTGTTGATCTCCTACGGCCTCCTCCTGATGTACTGGCCTGTCTCCTGGTAGCACCTCCATGCTCTGGACACTACGCTGACAGACAAAGCAAACCTTCTTGCCACAGCTTGTATGAATGTGCCATCCTGGATGAGCTGCATTACTTGAGCCACTTATGTGGGTTGTAGACTTCATCTCATGCTACCACTAGAGTGAAAGCACCGCCAGCATTCAAAAGGGACCAAAACATCAGACAGGAAGCATAGGAACTGAGAAGTGGTCTATGGTCACCACCTACAGAACCACTCCTTTATTAAGGTGTCTTGCTAATTGCTTATAATTTCCACCTGTTGTCTATTCCTTCTGCACAACATCATGTGAAATTTATTGTCAATCTTTGTTGCTTCCTGAGTGGACAGTGTGATTTTACATACGTGTGATTGACTTGGAGTTACATTGTGTTGTTTAAGTGTTCCCTTAATTTTTTTCGAAGAGTGCATTTTTTAGTTTTCTACCTTGATATTGCTCTGCATTTTCTGCTCAGTCTCAGTCAGATTCACAAACTGGGAAGGGGCGTTACCCAGCAGGCGTGACATCATCTGAAGCCATGCAGGGGAGAACTTCCTCCCTCACTCTGCTACACACAGCCCAGAGCAGTTCAGTATGTAAGGTGAGCTATGATTGGCTAAGGCTGCACACACACCCTCAGCACAGACTGCATTTGCTGATTTTGGACTTCTGCCAAGCCAGCAGGAGTCCAAAGTCTGTGCAAGACATGGGGGGAAATGTGCTCTGGGCAAGTAAGTGACAGCTTTTTTAAACACAAATAAACATAGAAAACTTTTTTTTTTTTTTTTTAAACAAAGTACATTAGAAAGATTTTTCATTTACCATAAGGAGTGCAATAGCAAAAATTTATTTTAATGAGCATGCCCATTTCAATAGTTAACCTGATTTGTGGGAGGAGTCAGGTCTATTTATATCCGCAAGTTTTGCTGGGATATCACTGGCAGCGGCTTCATCTTTCCCTCCCTTACTCAATTATTAATCTCTTTAATAGGGTATGACCCCTCCTTTAGGCCACCTACGCAGCCAATCCAGGCACACCACAGGTCAATTTACATATTTCCTTGACCACAAATCAAGTTTAATAAACAACATGAGCCCCTATGATAAATCTGGCACACACTTAGACTGCCTGGACCAGTGGTTTTCAAACTGTGGACCTAAAACTACAACTTTCTACATGCTTGGAGTTGTAGGTCTACAGTTTAGAGAACTGTAGCCTAGACTATGCTTATATTATATTATATTATTATATATATATTATATTATTTCATCATAGGTAAACCTTCACTATGAGAGACATAATGAGAAAAAAAATCCATAAAATTACATTGTCTGATTTTTAAAGAATTTGAAAATTATGGTGGAAAATAAGTATTTGGTCAATAACAAAAGTTCATCTCAATACTTTGTTATATACCATTTGTTGGCAATGACAGAGGTTAAACGTTTTCTGTAAGTCTTCACAAGGTTTTCACACACTGTTGCTGGTATTTTGGCCCATTCCTCCATGCCGATCTCCTCTAGAGCAGTGATGTTTTTGGGCTGTCACTGGGCAACCTGGACTTTCAACTCTCTCCAAAGGTTTTCTATGGGATTGAGATCTGGAGACTGGCTAGGCCACTCCAGAACCTTAAAATGCTTCTTACGAAGTCACTCCTTCGTTGCCCAGGTGGTGTGTTTGGGATCATTGTCATGCTGAAAGATCCAGCCATGTTTCATCTTCAATGCCTTTGCTGATGGAAGGAGGTTTTCACTCATACTCTCTCGATACATGGCCCCATTCTTTCCTTTACACGGATCGGTCGTCCTGGTCCTTTAGCAGAAAAACATCCCCAAAGCATGATGTTTCCACCACCATGCTTCACAGTAGGTATGGTGTTCTTTGGATGAAACTCAGCATTCCTTCTCCTCCAAACACGACAAAATTATTTTTTACCAAAAAGTTCTACTTTGGTTTCATCTGACCATATGACATTCTCCAAATTCTCTTCTGGATCATCCAAATGCTCTCTAGCAAACTTCAGACGGGCCCGGACATGTACTGGCTTAATCAGGGGACATGTCTGGCACTGCATGATTTGAGTCCCTGGCGGCATAGTGTGTTACTAATGGTAGCCTTTGTTACTTTGGTCCTAGCTCTCTGCAGGTCATTTACTAGGTTCCCACATGTGGTTCTGGGATTTTTGCTCACTGTTCTTGTGATCATTTTGACACCACGGGGTGAGATCTTGCGTGAAGACCCAGATCGAGGGAGATTATCAGTGGTCTGACAATTTCATTCACGTTTTTTAATACTCCAACAGTTGATTTCTTCTCACCAAGCGGCTTTCCTTTTGTTGATTCAGTCTTCACAGCCTGGTGCAGGCCTACAATTTTGTTTCTGGTGTCCTTCGACAGCTCTTGGTCTTGGCCATAGTGGAGTTTGTAGTGTGACTGTTTGAGGTTGTGGACAGGTGTCTTTTATACTGATAACAAGTTCAAACAGGTGCCATTAATACAGGTAACGAATGGAGGACAGAGGAGACTCTTAACTCCTTAAGGACTGAGCATTTTTCTGTTTTTGCACTTTAGTTTTTTCCTCCTTACCTTTTAAAAATCATAACCATTTCAATTTTGCACCTAAACATCCATATGATGGCTTATTTTTTGCGCCATCAAATCTACTTTGTAATGACATCAGTCATTTTACCCAAAAATCTCCAATGAAAGGGAAAAAAAAATAATTGTGCAACAAAATTGAAGAAAAAACGCCATTTTGTAACTTTTGAGGGCTTCTGTTTCTACGCAGTAAATTTTTCGGTAAAAACGTTTATTTTTTTCCACGTACGGGGCGGTATGAGGGCTCATTTTTTTGCACCGTGATCTGAAGTTTTTAACTGTATATTTTTGTATTGATCAGACTTTTGGATCGCTTTTTATTAATTTTCTCATGATATAAAAAGTGACCAAAAATACACTATTTTGGACTTAACGATTTAATGAATTAACGATATATTTTTATAATTCGGACATTTCCACACCACATATGTTTATTTTTATTTACACTGGGGTTTTTTTTAAATGAGAAAAGGGGGGTGATTCAAACTTTTATTAGGGAAGAGGTTAAATGATCTTTATTCACTTTTTTTTTCACTTTTTTTGGCAGTTATATAGCTCCCATAGGGGGCTATAACACTGCACACACTGATCTTTTACATTGATCAATGGTTTCTCATAGTAAACCATTGATCGATGATTCTGCCACTTGACTGTTCATGACTGGATCTCAGGCAATGAGTAGTTATTCGGCGATGGGAGACCAGGAGGCAAGTAAGGGGACCCTCCTTGTGTCCTACAGCTGTTCGGGATCCTAAACAGCCCCCTGAGCTAAACGCCGGAGTTTTAGTTTCACTTTAGACACGGCCATCAGCTTTGAACGCCGCGTCTAAAGGGTTAATAGCGCTATTAGCCACGTGTCCTGGCCGTTGTTAGGCCCGACCCGCTATGATGCCCCGCATTATAGGACGGGAGCAGACTCAGGGCGTACACAAGAAGTTACAGGTCTGTGAGAGCCAGAAATCTTGCTTGTTTGTAGGTGGCAAAATACTTATTTTCCACCATAATTTGCAAATAAATTCTTAAAAAATCAAAAAATGTGATTTTATAAAAAAAAATTCTCATTATGTCTTTCATAGTTGAGGTATACAGGCCTCTCATCTTTTGAAGTGGGAGAACTTGCACAATTGGTGGCTGACTAAATACTTTTTTGCCCAACTGTATGTATCGGTTTAAGAAAATATGTCCAATTCTTTCCTTACTTTATGCAATAATCCATATGCATAGGACAGCTAGCAAAAGAGTATGTTAACTCAGGGATGTGGAATTCCTATCGCCCGACGCCCGGGGCATGCAGTTCTGTGCGCCGACCAAGTTAATTTTTCAGGCCCTTAACCCTGCTACGGGCTGGACCCGAAAGCCCCCGACAAGCACTGAGGCACTCTGAGGGGTGTATGGAGTGGCTCCGGACTCGTGCCAGCTCCATATTCCGCAGCCCCCGGCTGTTTTCAGTAGCTGGGGGCCGCCAGTAATAGCCAACATGTGGCGATTGCCGCGGCTGGCTATTAACCCTTTAGATCACTGCTGTTAAAGCTGACAGCGGTGTCTAAAGGGACACGTGAATGCTCCCTGGATCGCGGAGTTGGCGGGGGGCGTGGTCAATCCACTATAGAGTTAGCCGGAGGGCTTACCTCTGCTTCCCTGGTGTCCATGGCTCTGTCATTGATAGAGCCTGGCTGGACTAGGCTCTATCAATGGATCGCAGAGCACCCAGAACTACATTGATCTGTATGAGGAATCTAATGATTCCTCCTAAAAGTTCCCTAAGGACCTAATAAAGTGTGAAAAATAAACCTTTTAATAAAAGTTTAAAAGACACACATTAACCCCTTCCATACTAAAAGTTCAAATCACCCCCTTTTCCTATATAAAAGTATGTAAACATAATAAAAAATATTTGTAATCGCTGCGTGCGTATTTGTACGAGCTATTAAAATATAACATTATGTATCTCATATGGTAAATGGCGTAAATGTAAAAAAAATACCAAACCACAGAATTGCAATTTTTATAATATTACAGAAAAAAAGTTAAAAACAATTAAAAAGTCTGATCAATACCAAAACCGTACCAATACAATAAACAGATTATGGAGCAAAACATTAGCCCTCATACAGCCTGGTATGTAGAAAAAAAAAGCTACAAGGGACAGAAAATGGCAATTCTTTTATTTATTTTTTTAAACTTCTGAATTTTTTTTTTAGTTAGTAAAACGTGACGGAAACTATACAAATCTGGTATTGCTGTAATCAGGCCGTACTAAAGTAAAATATTACATGTCTGCTCAACCATAAGGTAAATGATGTAGAAAATAAATACCAAATTAGCTAAATTATCTTTTACTATTTCAATTTCACTTCACCAATATTTTTTTTTTCAGAGCATATGTAGTGGAATAATTAAAAGGTATCATTATAGTAGTTAGTTATGGCTATTATAAGGCGAGGAGGAAAAAACGAGAGTGTAAAAGCAAATATAGGCTCAGACAAGTGGATCGTCATGAGGGACAAGTAGATTTTGCTCTGTTTTAGTCCCTTGGACAAGTACCGTATTTTTCGCCGTATAAGACGCACTTTTTCTTCCCCAAAACTTGGGGGGAAAAGTTGGTGCGTCTTATACGGCGAATACACACCTATCGGGTCTGTACCTGCGGCCATCAACGGGCGGGACCCGCGGCTAATACAGGACATCACCGATCGCGGTGATGCCCTGTATTAACCCTTCAGACGCGGCGATCAAAGCTGACCGCCGCGTCTGAAGGGAAAGTGACACTAACCTGGCTGCTCAGTCGAGCTGTTCGGGACCGCCGCGGTGAAATCGCGGCGTCACGACAGCTTACAGGACACCGGGAGAGACCTTACCTGCCTCCTCGGTGTCTGCTCCGTGCCGGGATCCCCTGCATGGCGGCGCTCTCCTTCGACGTCATCACGTCGTCGCGCACGCCGTCCCGTCATCCAATAGAAGCGGCGTACGTAGCGACGTGATGACGGCGACGTGATGATGGCGACGGAGAGCGTGGATCTCGGGGAAGACGACGTCCGGAGCGTCGGGGACACCCCGGGGACGCGGCGACATCGATGGAGCGACATCCAGGGCAGCGGTGACGGGTCCGGAGCGGCGGGGACACGTGAGTATTTCCTCCTATCCAGTGGTCTTCAACCTGCAGACCTCCAGATGTTGCAAAACTACAACTCCCAGCATGCCCGGACAGCCAACGGCTGTCCGGGCATGCTGGGAGTTGTAGTTTTGCAACATCTGTCAGGCCGCAGGTTAAAGATCACTGTAGGGTGCAGAAGCTTTATTTTCTAGATTTTGCACCTTTAAAATTGGGTGCGTCTTATACTCCGGTGCGTCCTATAGGGCGAAAAATACGGTATTTTTTTATTAAATTTCCACACCCCTGGTTTACTGCATGTCCCAAGCTCTACAGAGGCAAGAGAGACTGTCTGTCCGTCTCAAATTATGCTACGCTGGTTATGGGTAGCTGGTTATGGGTGGCCTCTACACATGTTCACACTGAGTGATGTCAGCACAAAGAGTGATGGAGAAAATGTATAGAAAACCAGGTGATCATCACTATTTTTTCTTGGTACACAGGGGACACTAGGGGACATTCATTTTGCTGTGCTTTGCTCTTTCATGCACACACTTCCCTTACACATCATAGTTACATGGAAGAGGAAGCAGCCTGGGGGCAAGCATCACTGTTAGTAAGGGACTTCCTGCAGGGGTTATGAGGGAAACTTTCAGTAATATGCGGAAGCTTCTCAACTTTTTTTCACTGACTATATAACGTTGTCCCTTTCACTGGGAGACTAGGACACTGTATCACATCCTCACTGAGCATGACTGGATGACTCAATCCCATTCTGTCAATTACAACAACTGATCACAAGCCAATCCCCAACAAACTAGTATTGTACTTGTATGAACAGAACAACTCCGAGCACAGCTGGGGCCACATCCCTTTTCAGTCAGAGATGAAACACAGGAAGGATAGGTGGGGTGGCCAATTTGGAAGAATGCCATGGGGCCAGACTTTTTCCTGGAAAAGGCCGAGCACAATTGTATGAAGACAAGGAAAGTATGTAGCTTAACCTTTTATCTGCTGGACCGCATAAACCTTACGGCATCTAATAACTGTAGTTCTAGCACAACTGAAAATATCAGTGTACAGAAATATTTCTCAGTACGACACGTTCTGCATCTTTAAGGTTTAGCTGTTCCACATTAGCTGAAGAAACCAATTTCTAAGAATAATCCTTTGTGTTGCTATATTGTTTTAGCTGTCAAAATTCGGACACTGGTCTCATGAAAGTGAGTTGCAGTACAACAAAGGACTATATGAAGATTCATCGACGTATAAGAACATTGACACTACTGTATGGAATACGGCCACTTTCCTCTTTTCCACAGCAACATTGGTTTATATATTATGTAGATTTAAAGGAAGGTCAAGTTAATAAATAAACACATACACAGTTTCCCATTGTAATTGTAGTCCATACTTTCTCATCAAAGATGTCCCATAGATGATAACACTGTTGCCTAATGACAATTATAGCTCATACAATTCAACCTTTTAAAATGTAGATTAGGTAACAATAATTCAGCATGCTATGCTAAATTTTTGAGCTTTATCCCTTGTATACATTATATATATATATATATATATATATATATATATATATAGGGGACACCAACGTCTAACTGCATTTGAGTTGCAAAGAGCACATATGATGCCTTTCTGAATATCCCATAATAAATACACATCACACATTAGACTAAAGATAAACAAATCTTCCGAGATTTGTTTCAGGGTTTTGCTAGAATTGCCTGTCAAATGTGTTTTGGAATTGACAGCAGATTCGCATCCAGCCCAACAATCCTTGGGCCTGATGCAGCGCACCAGTCTATGAAGTGTAAGGCTTCAGTTGAAACCAGAAGTTCACATACACTATATAAAAATACACATATGCATGTTTTTCTCACTATCTGACATGAAATTTGAATAAACCTTACCCTTTTTAGGTCAATTAGGATTACAAAAATTATTTAAATTTGCCAAATGCCAGAATAATGAGAAAGAGAGAATACTTTTTTTTAAGGCATTTTTATTACTTTCTGCAAAGTCAAATGTTTACATACATTTCATTAGTATTTGGTAACATAGCCCTTAAACTGTATGACTTGGGTCAATCATTTTGGATATCATTGCACAAGCTTCTCAAAATAGTTGGTCGAAATTTTGGCTGACAGAACTGGTGTAACTGCTTGCACCTGCCTTTTTAGCTTTGCCCATACCTTTTCAATAGGATTGAGATCAGGGCTTTGTAATGGCCACTCAAAACATTGACTTCGTAACAATGATCATTATGGCCAAACAGTTCAATCTTTGTTTCGTCAGACCACAGGACATGTCTCCAAAAATGTAGGTCTTTGTTGCTATGTGCATTTGCAAACATTAAACTGGCTTCTTTTGGAGTAATGGCTTCTTCCTGGCAGAGTGGCCTTTCAGCCCATGTTGATACAGTACTTGTTTCACAGTTGATAATGACACAATCTTACCATCTTCCGCCAGCATTTTCACAAGGTCTTTTGCTTTTGTTCTTGGGTTGATATGTACATGTTGGACCAAAGCACGTTCATCTCTGAGACACAGAACCCATCTCCTTCCTGAGCAATATGATGGCTGGACATTCTCATCTTGTTTGTACTTCCGTATAATTGTTTGTACAGATGAATGAGGCACCTGCAGGTATCTGGAAATTGCACCCACGGATGATCCAGACTTGTGAAAGTCCACAATTCTCTTCCTGATATTTTGGCTGATTTCTTTAGACTTTCCCATGATGTTACACACAGAAGTAGTGCTTTTCTGATGTGCATTAAAGGAGTAGTCCAGTGGTGATTCAGTGGTGAGCAACTTATCCCCTATCCTAAGGATAGGGGATAAGTTGCAGATCGCGGGGGGTCCGACCGCTGGGGCCCCCTGCGATCTCCTGTACGGAGCCCCGACAGCCCGCGGGAAGGGGGCGTGTCGACCTCCGCACGAGGCGGCGGCCGACACGCCCCCTCAATACAACTCTATGGCAGAGCCGAAGCGCTGCCTTCGGCAATCTCCGGCTCTGCCATAGAGATGTATTGAGGGGGCGTGTCGGCCGCCGCCTCGTGCGGGGGTCGACACCCGCTATCTCGGCGGAGAGCCGGGGCCCCGTACAGAGAGATCGCAGGGGGCCCCAGCGGTCGGACCCCCCGCGATCTCAAACTTATCCCCTATCCTTAGGATAGGGGATAAGTTTTTCACCACTGGACTACCCCTTTAAAATACAGTGACCCCCCCCCGACCTCTCAGAGGCCATCGCATGTTGAAGGCAGCATCAACATACGATGCTTTTGTATGTCGGGGCAATCGCATAAACGGCTATCCGGCAGCGCAGACTGCTTCAGCTGCCACTGGATAGCCGTTTACGGTGCCCCGTGTGGTCCGCTGACGATCACTTACCTGTCCTTGGGGCTCCGGCGCGTCCTCTTCGGGATCCCCTGCATCGTCGGCGCTCTCCATCGTCGTCATCACGTCACTGCGCACGCCGTCCCGTCATCCAATAGGAGCGGAGTGCGTAGCGACATGATGGCGGCGATGGAGAGTGAGGATGCCGGGGAAGCAGAGGCCTTGCCGGAGCATCGGGGACACTCCGGGGACGCGGCGACAGCGATGGAAGGCGACATCCCGGGCAGCGGTGATGATCCGGAGCAGCAGGGACAGGTGAGTACAACTTCCTCTACCAGTGGTCTTCAACCTGCGGACCTCCAGATGTTGCAAAACTACAACTCCCAGCATGCCCGGACAGCCGTTGGCAGTCCGGACATGCTGGGTGTTCTAGTTTTGCAACATCTGGAGGTCCGCAGGTTGTAGACTTTTGTGCCTTCACCAGAAATTTTCTGTACTTGGATGATTATTCTCTATGTACAGAGGATGTTTGTTCACACGTTTACAACCCACTTTCATCACAAAAAGTGACTGAATTTCAAATTTCACAATAGCATTTTCCATTGAAAAACTGGTAGAAAAAATTGCTCAAATTCTCCACATTTTTTGCATGAAAAATTGCCTTTTTTAGGCTGAAACCATGAATTGAAGGGGGGGGGGAGGAATTTACTAACACTTGCTGACAATCTGGTAAATCTGGCACATCATTGGCTTCCTGGGCACCTCTGACTAAAATCTATGTAAACTGGCATAGGTATCAACTAAAACGTATGCCTGTTTACTCGTGTAAGTGTTGGTAATTTGGCAAGAGGCTATGCATTCTTTCCCCTATGCCTATCCATTTCATAAAAGAAAACTGTTGTGGCTGGCATAAAGTTGCATTTTTGTTAAAACGAAGGACTTGGGTACATCTAAACAGGTGAAAATGTTTGATAAAATCCACATAGCATCAAGCTTAAAGGGTAGTCAGGTAAATACAGTCATTGAAAAAAGCTACCTTACAAACTATCTTTAAATGTAGCATGAAAAAAAAATGTATAAATAAAAGGCGAAATTATGCATCAGGCCCAAAACACCCAAAGCCATGACATTTTTAAGGAAAAACATCTAAATATGATGGCATGGCAGATGCATTATGCATTTTATACGTGATTTTGTGATTTATTTCTATTTATTACATGTTGAACATTTAATTTTAGGTGTTTTTTGAAAACATATATAGAAATACAAAAATGCATATATATAAACTTTACGTGGAACATCTTTTTAAAAAAAACATGCAGTTGCCGAAAATAGGGACAAAAAGCCACAAACACTCGAGTGCATGTTATATTTCACATTATACTTTTAGCTAAAATATGGCTGTGGTGGCTTTTTGGGAAAGAAATGCAGGTAAAAATACTAGAAAGAACAGACTCCCATGGGCTATCCCTAAAACATTAGCTCTTATGGAATCCATGGTCGGATTGAGAATGTCTTTTTCCTCCCGAGGTGTAACCTGGCTGCACTATATTTTGCCTTCTACAGGATATCTATACATTTAATATCACTGGTGATATTAATATGTTGGATGTTTTCTTAGTTTTTAGCTGGGAGGTTCATGACCTGATTCTGTCTATGTACATTTCTGACCTGTTAGGTTTTCACTGTAGGGAATTTATCAGTCCTGTTATTGTCATATAGCTGACCCTGTTACTTTGTTGAGGTGTTTGACCTCTAAGTTTTTGTTTCCTTCACCTTCCCCTCCATTTTTCTTTTTCTTTACCCCTACCTTTTTATTGTACTTATAAAACTTCATAAATAATTTGAATGAGAAAGAACGCTACAGAAAGTGCTGTGTTTGTGACACCACCTTTAAAAGGGGTGCTCCGGTGGAATTTTTATTTTATTTATTTTTTTTTTCAAATCAACTTGTGCCAGAAAGTTAAACAGATTTGTAAATGACTTCTATTTAAAAATCTTAATACTTCCAGTACCAAGCATCTGTACTGATATGTTGGTATGGAGGACACTAGACCAAGCATTTATACCGATATGTTGGTATGGAGGACACTGGACCAAGCATCTGTACTGATATGTTGGTATTGACTCAATCTGACTCAAGATACCAAATGTCTGCAAAAATCCAAGGAAGAAGCGGCACTCCAAAAGGATTCAATCCAAATAGTGGTGTTTATTCACCCATAGTGTACAGATGCGACGTATGGATCCACAATCAGGACCTTTCTCAAGCATTGAGATGCTTGAGAAAGGTCCTGATTGTGGATCGAAACGTCGCATCTGTACACTATGGGTGAATAAACACCACTATTTGGATTGAATCCTTTTGGAGTGCCGCTTCTTCCTTGTTTTTTTTTTTTTTTGTACTGATATGTTGGTATGGAGGAAACTGGATCAAGCATTTATACTGATATGTTGGTATGGAGGACACCGGACCAAGTATCTGTACTGATATGTTGGTATGGAGGACACTAGACCAAGCATCTGTACTGATATGTTGGTATGGAGGACACTGGACCAAGCATCTGTACTGATATGTTGGTATGGAGGACACTAGATCAAGCATCTGTACTGATATGTTGGTATGGAGGACACTGGATCAAGCATCTATACTGATATGTTGGTATGGAGGACACTGGACCAAGCATCTGTACTGATATGTTGGTATGGAGGAAACTGGACCAAGCATGTGCACTGAAATGTTGGTATGGAGGACACTGGACCAAGCATCTGTACTGATATGTTGGTATGGAGGACACTGGACCAAGCATCTGTACTGATATGTTGGTATGGAGGACACTGGACCAAGCATCTGTACTGATATGTTGGTATGGAGGACACTAGACCAAGCATCTATACTGATGTGTTGGTATGGAGGACACTGGATAAAGCATCTGTAGTGATATGTTGGTATGAAGGACACTGGACCAAGCATGTGCACTGATATGTTGGTATGGAGGACACTGGACCAAGCATCTGTTCCGATATGCTTGTATGAAGGTCACTGAATGGGCTGAAGCACAATTGATGCTGCCAGGTCCCCACATATACAGTTGACTTGAATGGGATCAGTTGAGTGTCCAATACTGATGAGTTGAGCAAAGAAAAAAATAGGACATGTAGTATTTTGTTCTCCACTTAACTCTCATTCTTCTGACAGACTGGCCTACTGAACTCCCACAATGACTATGTGAACGAGCCTTACAAGGCCCATAAACAGCGCTAAAGTACATTATTTAGGTAAGGCCAGGTAATGAATAGCCTATTACTGTAGTTGGATTTTTTAAAACACATCCATAAAAAAAGTATACAGTTGGTATACAATTGATGTAATTTGGGCTTAAGAGACCTCATTTATCTGAATCCGCCAATTAGATTATAATGTAATATAACACTGATTAATACTAAACAATGTGACAGTGACAGATTAAGCATGTATTTCTTAAAGATTAAGGACAATTTTATCATTTTCAATGCAAAAAGTGCCTGTAAAATTATGATTTATATCGCTTGCTTTTATCTTTTCAAATTGTCTTTCAGCAACATTTTCTAAAAGCTTGTAAAGCTTTCCAAAATGAAAAAAGAAACATGGATAATTTTCCTTATAAATAAACGTAACCTTGCTCTCCATCTATATATGCAATTGTTCCTTGATCACTGAGAACAGAGGCCTGAGTTCTTCAAGGATGATGAGATGCAGAAATGAAGATGGGCCTGTCACAAAGCTCTTCTGTTGTATGCGCCGCAATGGTTTTATTTTGTACCACTGACCTCACCACTTCCATGACATGTTAGTCACAGCTGCCTCTAACCCTTTTATTTCCCTGTCTAACAAGACCCTTCAATCTATCGGCAGAAAATCTACCCATACTGGAGAATGTGGCCAGTCTGACCCTGAGCTCTTACTCAGAATAACTTCTAGACCTATGGCCTCATTCGTCTTATTAGCTCCAGCAAAGGGAAGCAAAACCAGAAAAACTTTTCTATGGCAGCTGTGTTATTCGGAAAGGATGTTCTTCGCATGCAAAGTCGCTAGTATCATCGTTGTTGATTTGCAAAAAATAGTTAAAGGGGTATTTCAGGAACTTTTTTTTATATATCAACTGGCTCCAGAAAGTTAAACAGATTTGTACATTTTTAATAGAAGTAATTTACAAATCTGTTTACATTTCTGGAGCCAGTCGATATATATAAAAAAAAAAGTTTTTTCCTGGATAACCCCTTTAACTATTAAATCATACTACACAATCTGATGAAGATCTATAGAGTGTCTTTATAAGAACAATGAACAATACAATATAACCTACACATTCTATGAGCCACCTAGAACACACAATTACATAAATATTCATTAAACCCTTATTTTAAATAGAGTACAAAACAAAAAACCAAACATATGGCTGTGCAGATTTGTGCAGTCAGGGTATAAATCTAATTATACCAAACAATAATATAAATGATCATACTAAATCCTAAAATACAATTCATCCTTAAAAGTTCATTATACAGTAAAATTGGGTAGTCTTCTCCAAAAAACTACCTCTTTAAAGGGAAACTATCATCAGTGTCCTCAGTACTAACCTGTTGGTACAGGGTGATAGTACGGGTGACACTGATTACTACAATACTTGCCTACCCCTGATCCGTTCTTCAATCCTGCTCATAGTGGGACCCAGTGGAGAAGCTGCAGCAATGAGGTCAGCGCGCTCCTGCATGCATCAAGCCTGTCGCCGTATTAAAGAAGATGAACGGTCCACAGATCGGGGGGTAGGTAAGTATTGTTAAATCAGTGTCAGCCACGCTACCTGCCTGTGCCAACAGGTTAGTGTGGGTGACAATAATGAAAGTTTCCCTTTGAGAAGACCACTCCCTTATCCAGGACAGATTTCATGAAAAAGACATTCAGTCCTTCACATATTGTATGTTGTTTTCTTTGAGCAGACACCATCTAAAAGGGGTTACTTCACTGGAAAAAATTTTTTTTTTACAGATTTGTAAAGTACTTCTATTTAAAAATCTTAACCCTTCCAGTACTTAGTTGCTGCAGAGGAAGTTCTTTTCTTTTTGAATTTCCTTTCTGTCTGACCACAGTATTCTCTGCTGACACCTCTGTCAATATTAGAACTGTCCTAAGTGTCCTAAGCAGGAGAGGGTGTTCTATGGGGATTTTCTTCTACTCTGGACAGTACATAAAATGGACAGAGGTGTCAGCAGAGAGCACTGTGGTCAGACAGAAAGGAAATTCAATAAGAAAAAAAACTTCCCATGGACCATATAGCAGCTGATAAGTACTGGAAGGATTAAGATAATAAAAATAAAAAAATTACCCAATATGTTTAACTGTCTAGCACCAGCTGATTAAAAAAAAATGTTTTCCAGGGGAGTACCCCTTTAAGAAGACCACTTTGTTATGTAATTTTGGCTAGACTTGTCACCACAGTATAAAAGTCCACAATGTTGGGCCTCTAAAATGTCAAAATTGTGTATAAGCAGGCAGAAAAGACTGTGTAAAATACAGAATGTGTCACTTAATTTCATTCAGCATAGTAATGCTGTCATTTTCAATTATACTTACATTTTCAATTTGCACCACATTACTCCAAAGATATTTGAAACACCCATATGTTTATGACCCATGGTTATTCTACAATTTCATGGCTTGAAAATATGCCACATTTTTTAAATACCAATCCATCAGTTTTAAATATAGCTATTCAAGAATTATTTGTAAGGGAAATGGTGCTGAAGTTAGCAGATGAACAAATAACTTGTTTTTTTGACAAGTCTGGTGGTTGCAAAATACATTTAGTTACAGAGTTCACTTAGGGCTGGCCAATACTATTATTTTATATTATTAAGCGGACTGTATATATTATATATATATATATATATATATATATATATATATATATATATATATATAACATTAACATAGGTAAGAAAATTTTCCATGACCCATATTACCAGTATATAAGGAGGAAATATTATCGTCATACAGTTTATTATCATACTGTTACTGACCAAATCCTGTATACTGACCAATATTACTGATAATACCGGTATACAAGTAGGAATATTATCACCATACATATTACAATGATACCGTTACTGACCAAACCCTGTATACTGAGCCCAATATTGCCATTACCACATGGTAAACAAGTTATATCACCACTGAAAGACTAGATAATACTAACATACAGAGTAAAAAGGCACTATATACAGACTAACAATACCAATTATATAGTCTGGATGGTGTATGGTGCTACCTGACTTGTGATTTTGTTAACCTTTGATGTCCTGATCTGTTTCCCTGACCTCAGTGGTGTTATTTTTTATTTTGGAACTTGCAATGCACTTACTGAGAAAAGGGAACGCTGTCCAGTTGAGGATCCGTTGCTTAGAGTGGATACTCAAGTAAGCAGGGAAATAAGCTGTGGGTGAGCTCAGGGCTGCACATATCCTTGTCTGATGTGACAGAAACACAAGCCCACCCTACTTGCACTGGTGCCATTTTTGTCACTATGGACACTCTGGCTGCAATAGTGGACCAAATGCAAGGGACTTTATCAGTTGGTCTAGGACTGTATATTCAGGGTTTTCTTACTAGGATTAAGTTAAAACCATCCCATACCCAGATGCCATAATCCCTTGTGCCTGTTTCCTTGGAACCTCAGGCCAATCTCCCTGATTGTTTTTCTGAGGACCAGAAGGGACTTTAGGATTTTCTATGAGAGCTGTAGACTTTATTTCTTATTGAGACTTTACTCCTTGGGTACTGAGACCTAAAGGGTTGAGATCATTATGTTCCTTTTTCAAGTGGGTCCCTAAAACTGGCTATTTTCCCTTGCCTTTGATGCCCCTGACTTATCCTCAGATGATAATTTATTCTCTGCCCTGGGTCTCGTATATGCTGAACCTAACAGGGCAGTACTAGTTGAGTCACAGGTAAGAGTACTGAAACAGGGTTGTAGGCTTTTAGAGGAGTATTGTAATAAATTTGGGAAATGGTGTGTAGAATGACCCAGACCTGATTTTTTTGTTTAGGGTGGGTTTAACTCCTAGAGGACGCAGGTCTTACAGGTACGCCCTGGGCGCCTGGGACTTGGAGCACCAGGACATACATGTACATTTTGCATCCCGCCGTGGCTACGAAGCGAGTGCAGGAGCTGCACTCGCATCATAGACCGCGGGTCCCAGCTGCTATCATCAGTCAGGGACCCGCCGGTAATGGCAAATATCAGCAATGGCACTGATGTCCGCCATTAACCTCTGACATGCTGTGATCAATATTAACAATGGCATTTGTGGCTATGCAGCAGTTTCAGTGGCTGATCAGGATTAGATCAGCTAAGATGGCGGTCAGATGTCTCGTTACCCACCTCCTGCTGCCATCATGGGGTCTTCTTCTCTGGTCTGCCAACGAGCAGACCAGAGAAGTAAATCGCAGATAACACTGATTAGTGCTATGCCTATGCATAGCACTGATCAGTATCTGCAATCTAAAGATTGCAAAAATGTGTTACCTGTGGGGACTAAGAAAGTGTAAAAAAAAAAAAGTTAAAGTTTAATAAAAGTTAATTAGTCCCTTCCCCAATAAAAAATAAATTAACCCCCCTTTTCCCACTTTTTTCATAAAAAATAAAAAGTGTATCGCCACGTGCTGAAATGATTCACTTCATAGATCTGAAAAAAATAATAAAAAGCATCAATGGTAAAATGAAAGGAGTCAATACACAGTACAATTGGTCGCATGAAAAAAACCAAGCCCTCATATGGGTCTGTAGGGAGAAAAATAACAAAAGGTATGGCTCTTAGAAGGCGAGTAGGAAAAAGCGAAAATTAGGAGTTCTGGAGGACACTAATATTTGATCTAATGTTATTTCTGACGCTGATGGAGAGGAAAACTTGGCACCTATGTACTTTTAGGTTATTGAGGGTCCTGAGGCCCCTCATAAAAAGTGGGGTACTGTAATGACTCAAACTGGGTCTGGCAAAAGGGTTATTTTTTGGTGTTTGGCTGTAGCATCTAGAGATGATGCCTGGACCAATCCCATCTGGTTTCAGCCTCCACGCTCTTTTCAAGTGAGAAACTGTTTTGGTATCGTTCTGGTAGAATAATATCCTTACCTATGGTTTCAGGCCGCATTTCCAAATGCCAAACCATATTTTCCCCAATAGCTATGATATGTTGCCGCAATGTTATAATCCCTGCAACATAGCGTGGCCATTGGTAAACACATAGGGGTTTTATTTTACCGTATGCGTTCACCAGCACATGGGAACGTGGCCTAACCTTTTATGTGATAGCATAGATTACATTTATGTATGTTACGTAAAAATGCAGTATATACATGGACCAGATATGGCGTTGTATCAGTGTGAGTGTTGATTTCTGCTGTTTATTCAAGATATAATCCAATATACATCTAATATAGATTAGAGGTTGCTTAGCAAACATTGGATCTGTGTTATTTTTGCTTTTGCTGTGTACACACCCCAGTTGTGAAACCACATAAAGACTCTACTAGTGTACCGTACACCACAAAAAACCTGAGTAAATAGTTTTCGACTATGTTGATACTAATATTTAGTATATTACATCATAGTACCTCCTGTTGAAAGCAGCTGTTATTCTTTTCTCCTAACAGAATTTCTCCTGATGTTGGTTGAAATATTCGTGACAGTCACTTCCTTTATCTTTCCCTCACAATGAACTTTAACATTTCCTTTCGGCTTTACCCACAGTCAAACTGTCAGTGCTGGAAAAGCAACAATACCGTGATAGAAAATAATTCGACAATTTACCCTCTCTCTTTTCTTTGCATGTGATGATAAATATTATTGTACTGTAGTGAAACTTCCTGCTGGTAATGAATGGAATGATCTAGAGACTAGTTGCATTTTCCACATTAAAGGGGACCTGTCAGGCCATGGGCACCCTCACAACAATGCGACTTACTCGCTGTAATGGAGTCTATCATCTTGTATCTCCACTCATTCACAAAACATACACAGCTACAATCTAGCAGGGATTTATATGGGCCTTTTTTTCCCCCCAGCTATTACCGTATTTTTCACCGTATAAGACGCACTTTTTCTTCACCAAAACTGGGTGGGGGGGAGGAAGTTGGTGCGTCTTGTACGGCAAGTACCTGTCCTATCGCGGCGGTTCCTGCAGCCATCAACGGCCGGGACCCTCGGCTAATACAGGACATCACCAATCGCGGTGATGCCCTGTATTAACCCTTCAGACGCGGCAATCAAAGCTGACAGCCACGTCTGAAGCGAAAATAACACTAACCCGGCTGTTCAGTCGGGCTGTTTGGGACCGCCGTGGTGAAATCGCGGCATACCGAACAGCTTACAGGACACCGGGAGGGACCTTAGCTTCCTCCTCGGTGTCTGCTCCTTGCCGGGATCCCCTGCATGGCGGCGCTCTCCTTCGTCGTCATCACGTCGTTGCGCACGCCGTCCCGTCATCCAATAGGAGCGGCGTGCGTAGCTGTGTGCGTAGCGACATGATGGCGGCGACGGAGAGCGAGGATACCCGACAGCAGAGACGTTCTGGAGCGACGGGGTCACCCCGGGGACGCGGCGACAGCGATGGAGGGCGACATCCAGGGCAGCGGTGACAAGCGGTGACGGGTCCAGAGTGGCGGGGACACGTGAGTACTACCTCCTATACCAGTGGTCTTCAACTTGCGGACCTCCAGATGTTGCAAAACTATAACTCCCAGCATGCCCGGACAGCCAACGGCTGTCCGGGCATGCGGGGAGTTGTAGTGTTGCAACATCTGAAGGTCCGCAGTTTGAAGATCACTGTCCTATACTTTACATTGTATTTGGTTGAGAATCTTTATTTTCTAGATTTTTATCCAATAAAATTAGGTGCGTCTTATATGCCGGAACATCTTATATGACGAAAAATACGGCAAAATGTTGCAATGATGCTGAAAATGTGAGAGTTCTAAGAAGTGCTGCAGCCCCTTTTATTTTGGAATAGATGTTAGAGGATCCATCAGTGATGGATTTCTCCTTTAAACAGCAGTGTAAATGTTTTGGTTGTCTTGAGGTTACCATGGTAGCATAAACAGACTTATGTGCATGGACTTCCTCTTTAACACGTAAATGTATCTGATTCTCAGCTCATGAAAGCTGCTGTATATGGATAGGTGGTAGCCCAGTACGGGAATTGTTGCCCCGTACCCTTGCTGCCCTGTCAGGCAGTCTCCCTTCTGTGTCCCCTGGGCCTCCATGTACTTGTTTCCCCCCTGTACATATGTTTTGCTGTGTATTGTGATATATAATGTGTTGTTACTTTAAGAAATGTACCATGTGATTAAAGTTACACCATGTGATTGTTACCCAGGAGGCACTAGTGACCAGGTGACCCCCCAAGTGACCTATGGGCTCCTTGCACAGCCCCCTATATAACCAGGGGAGGGGCTGCAATCTCGCTCTTAGCTCATTGCTATTCCTGCTGAGATCCAGTGCAGTCAGAGTGTGTCCAGAGCACTGGAGGCCTTAAGCCTAAAGTCTGCAGCCATAAGTAAGCTCAAGTAAGCTAAAAGTCATCGTCTTGTCAGTCACAAGTCAGTCATCATTCAAGTCAATTGTCTAATCACCGTGGCCTGCACTGAAGTGTCTCTACCTATTGCAAGTCCCAGCAAGCCTGCGAGGTCCCCCTGTGTCACTGGTCTCCTCCTTGGGATATTGGCTGTACTGCATAGACTGTATCACGTGTCTACCCACAGTAAAGCTACCGTTGTCTGTAACTTGGCGTCGGTGTCTTCATTTCCCCCCGTGTCTAGCCTAGGACCAGCGGTATTACTTTCAGGTGGTTAAGGCTAAACCACCCCCTGGCATCACGACATGAAGGGGTTAATAACATCTGCTCCCAGGGTTACATCTGCCGTGCATTGCACCCCACTATACCACAGATATATCAATACATACTTTGTCATATCTATGGATATTTACAGAAGTACAGAAGGGAAAGCATTTACTTAAAGGATAGGGGATAAGCTGTCAGATCGCCGGGGTCCCGCTGCTGGGGACCCCCTGGATCTACCATGCAGCACCCACCTGTAGCGGTTTCCGGAACCGCTGGAGGTCCTCAGGCAGAGTCCATCTCGACCACCGGGGCGGGAGATCGTGATGTCACGACTCCGCCCCCGTGTGATGTCACACCCTGCCCCTCAATGCAAGTCTATAAGAGGGCTGTCACGCCCCCTCCCATAGACTTGCACTGAGGGGCGGAGTCTTGACGTCACAATCTTCTTTCCCGGTGGTCGAGATGGACTCCAGCGGTTCCTGCCTGAGGACCTCCAGCGGTTCCTGAAGCCGCTACAGGTGGGTGCTGCATGGTAGATCCAGGGGGTCCCCGGCGATCTGATATCTTATCCCCTATCCTTTGGATAGGGGATAAGATGTCTAGGGGCGGAGTACCCCTTTAATGCCACTATTGCCATAGGGGAATTCAGATGGGGTAAAAAAAAAAAAACAGGATTTGTTATTAAACGTAGCAACATTTGTGATAACATTTGGGTGAAACATTTGTGTTCTGTTTAGTAGAACCACTTTATGGTCACTTTTGTATAGCACAACACTTGTCATAGCAGAGATGAGGGCCAGGCAGGGGTAGGTGCCTAAGATGCCAACTTACAGGAAGATAAGGGGACGACATTAAATAGAATACTATGTCCTTCATGCCACAGAATGCCCTTGTGCCCCCTCTCTGATACAGTTCTCACAGCACAAGCTTCCTATATAAGGATATCCTACTTGACAATGACAGACCTCCTCCCAAAAATGAAATTTTTCTATCTACCATGCCTGCATCCAGCTCAGTGTCCATTGGAGGATTCCCTGTTGCATGCCTCAAAAGAATGCCACTTTATAGGCATACAGTGGCATCCATCCCCAATAGGCTACCATGTAATAAATAATGTAATCTTGTGCTGCATACATTCTTTGGGTAGGTTCACACTCCGATTTGTGCCTCCAAGGCACGATACGTCAAGACACTGTCAACATGACATGCCGATGTATCCATGCTCAGACAGGCACAAACCCCATTCAGTTTGATGTCTCGAGCGTAGTCAACTAGTAACTACATTTGGGTAATTTTCCCAATGTATCTGAGTTTTGTCTCGGACTGAAAAGTGATGCAAGCCGCGCTTTCATTTCTCTGTATGGAATAGCACAGCAGATTACACTGGTCTAAGGCTGGGTTCACACTACGTTTTCTCCCATACGGGAGCGCATACGGCAGGGGGGAGCTGAAACCTCGCGCTCCCGTATGCCTTTCTATGCGCTCCCATATGTAACTCATTTCAATGAGCCGGCCGGAGTGAAACTTTCGGTTCGGTTGGCTCATTTTTGTGCCATATGCGCTTTTACAACCTGACCTAAAACCGTGGTTGATCACAGTTTTAGGTGCGGTGAAAAAGCGTATACAGCGCAAAAAATGAGCCGACCGAACATTTCACTCCGGTCGGCTCATTGAAATGAATTACATATGGGAGAAAACGTGATGTGAACCCAGACTAAGTTATGTTCACAAGCTCATAACTCGCAGCGGGAGATCCGATGTAAGTGTTGCTACCCTTCACTTCAATAGGTCCGATTTTATCCATTCAGTGGATAGAATACGGTCATTGAAGTCTATAGTGAGTGATTAAAATACAAACGTATCCGCATTAGATCCATATTCCATCTGTATTTCATCAGAAATTTCTTTTATTTTATCATTTATTTTTAGTGTAAGTCACTGAAATACCTCAGTATTTTGTATGAAGCTGGCTTCACACAGCAGTATTTGGCAAAGGATTTTGTATGTGTAAGTATGAGTTCACACTGCGTAAAAATTTGTGAAGCATTTAATTTTACGTGCACTTTTTTTTTTTAACTGCATATTTTTGAACAGCTGTTTTTTCCTGATTATGGACAAAAAGTAAGCCTAAAATTAAATACGCCGGGAAATTTTATGCAGCGTGAACCCAGCCTAAGCCGAAACCAGAAGTGGATCCAGAACATAGAAAAGGTACAAATCTTTCCATTGATTTCATTGTAAGTTCTAAGTCTGTTTTTTAGCGTACAAATACTGATGCAAAATACTGTGCCAAATATTGCAATATAAAACCAGTCTAAAGATAGACCATCTCTATTTAATACACAAAAATAAGGATGCAATATTAAAGTGAAATACTGATGACATTTTATCTGTAATAGGTCAGTACAGTGGTCCCTCAACATACCATGGTAATCCGTTCCAAATGGACCATCGTTTGTTGAAACCATCGTATGTTGAGGGATCCGTGTAATGTAAAGTATAGGACAGTGGTCTACAACCTGCGGACCTCCAGATGTTGCAAAACTACAACACCCAGCATGCCCGGACAGCCGTTGGCTGTCCGGGCATGCTGGGAGTTGTAGTTTTGAAACATCGGGAGGTCCGCAGGTTTAAGACCACTGGTAGAGGAAGTTGTACTCACATGTCCCCGCCGCTCCGGACCGTCACCGCTGCCCTGGATGTCGCCTTCCACCGCTGTTGCCGCGTCCCTGGAGTGTCCCCGACGCTCCCACAAGGCCTCTGCTTCCCCGGAATCCTCACTCTCCGTCGCCGCCATCACATCGTTACGCACGCCGCTCCTATTGGATGACTGTACGGCGTGCGCAGCGACGTGCTGACGACGATGGAGAGCGCCGACGATGCAGGGGATCCCGAAGAGGACGCGCCGGAGCCCCGAGGACAGGTAACTGATCGTCACCGGACCACATGGGGCACCGTAAACGGCTATCTGGTGGCAGCTGAAGCAGTCTGCACTGCCGGATAGCCGTTTATGCGATGGCCCCGACATACAAAAGCATTGTATGTTGATGCTGCCTTCAACATGCGATGGCCTCTGAAAGGCCATCGTATGTTGAAATGATCGTATGTCGGGGCCATCGTAGGTCGGGGGGGGGGTCACTGTACCAATATGCTTGTGTGAAATAGGCCTTAGGGAACCATTTACAAAGCATGCTACTTATTATTTTAATTAAATATGTAGGTCATTGGAAAGTGACACATATATGAAGCAACGAGGTGCAGGAAATAACCATTTCCTATACTAGCTGTATGTGAAAGGTGGCTATAGCTTTCCTAGAGAGACTACACAGCTATTCTTTAAAAAAGAAAAGGCCCCAGCAGCTGTGACACATTATAATGCTGCTTTACACTAGAATAGACATTCCATAGCGCAAGCAGAAATGATTATCTAGGTTAGATATATTAAATCTGCTAGCTCAGTTATTAGATCTGTTGGGAATTTGGGCTGAAGTTTCTGCAGCTCTTATATTTTACCTTTCCTGAGCTCGTGTAAAAATACCACATTTCACAATGGAAATGTCTGAAAGCTTTTATAAGCCTTCTGTCTTTTGCCCATTGCCGGGAGCCTCCCGCAATCCTTAGAATGAAGGGGTAGCACTTTTCCCAGCTATGTGCTGTGCAGGGAACTGTATCTCAACCCAATTCTCTTGAATTGGTCCCTTTATTCTACAGATCAGTGGGTTCCATGATGTCAGACCCCAACCATTCAGGATGTTATGGGATAGTCTAATAAAATACAATACATCATCAGATGAGAATACCCCTTTAAGTGAATCAGTGCACTAGACATGGCATGTTCATATAGGAAAGATATGCCATGAAATGGTCTGCATTATAAGACTCAGGCAAAGATCCGCCCAATTCTTTATATTCACTTGATTGTTTAAGAAATGTACTATGAACAATTGTAAACATAATTCTACATGATATAGTCACCAATGTATTTGCAGTAAAATGCAGTTTTACTGCAACTCATGCAAACCTTATACGATTCCCTATTGCAGTGTTTCCCAACCAGGGTGCCTACAGATGTTGCAAAACTACACTTCCCATCATGCCTGGACAGCCTTTACCAGCCTTTGGCTGTCCAGGCATGCTGGAAGTTGTAGTTTTGCAGGACCTGGAGGCACCCTGGTTGGGAAACACTGCCCTATGGTAAAAAAAAGAAAAAAAAGAAAAAGTGTCAGACGTGTCAATATAGAGCCAAATTGTACATCATTATTACTGGTGATGGCAGTGCCGTGTTTAATTTTGATTGGACCCTGGGCAAGCAATTTTTTTGCCCCCCCCCCCCCCTACAACCCACCACACACACACACACACACACACACACACACAATCACACAGTCAACCTCAATACCTCATTACCACATTAGGTAGCATAGTTTCCTCACCTTAGGTAGAAAGCATAGTTCCCTCACATTAGGTATGCAGCAGTGTTCCCCCACACCAGGTAGACAGCATAGTTTCCCCACATAAGGTTAGGCAGCACACTACCAAACTCCACCCCGCCTGACCGACCATACACACACTAACAGACATACACTTTCAGACACACACTACAGACAGATACACTTAGGCTGGAACTCCACTGAGGTTTTTTTTTTTGCAAAAACGCCGTAATAAACGCCAATTTTTCAGCAAAAAATAACGCCGTGTCCAGATGTTAGCTGCAAGTCAATAGTAAACTGCAAAATGCAAGATCCACTTGGCGTTTTTCAGCTTGGCATTTTTTTTTTTTTATCCTTTTGGCATTGTTCAGCAATTTGGGGCTCAGAGGCTGGATTTTCAAAACGCCCGACAAAACCTAGTTGGACGTTTTTTCAGGCGGTTTTTATTCTTTTTTGGACTTTAGCGATCCAAAAAAGTGATGGAGATAACTTTTTTATTAAAATTTCGTAGGGTACCATTAAAAAAAATTATAATAAAGATACAGTAGTGATGGAAAGAATTGTATTTAACGAAATGTATCTTTTGTATTACAAAATTTTTATAAATTTTTAAACAGGGATCAATTTATGTGGCGGGGGGGGGGACCTAAAAATGTAGTGGGTGTGTGTGTTTTTCACAGTTTTTTTCAACATTTTTTAGGTAGTACTACTACTCCCAGCATGGAACACACTGTTCCATGATGGGAGTAGTAGTACATGTACTAATAGACAGATTGCCTGTTGCAATCCTCCTGTATAATGTATGGATGCGGCCGGACGCTCTTCTATGGTCTCCTGCACTGACATATATATACACCTATTCATATTTCCCGCAGAGAGCTGTGATTGACCAGATGGTTCCAGCCAATCACAGCTCTCTGTGGGAAATAGGGATATGTGTATATATATATGTAGGTGCAAGAGACCATAGAAGAGTGGTCGCATCTATAAATTATACAGGAGGATCACAACGGGTGTCAGTAGTGATACCCGCTGTGATCTCTTCTTAACTGCAGGTACTACTACTTCCAACATGGAACACACTCTGCTCCATACTGGGAGCTGTAGTACCTGTATTGATAGACAGATCGCAGCGGGTGTCAGAAATTACACTCGATGCAATCAGTCTATTAATGCAGGTACTACAGCTCCCAGCATGGAGCAGAGTGTGCTCCATGTTGGGAGTAGTAGTACCTGCAGGTAAGAACAGATCACAGCGTATATCACTACTGACATCCGCTGTGATCGTCCTGTCTATAGCAGAGATGCAGAACGGCTGTATACTGCACTCGCATCTCTGCATTATACTCCAGCCGGCCACTCACTCATTCATATTTCCCTTAGAGCTGTGATTGGCTGCAACCATCCGGCCAATCACCACTCTGGGCGGAAAATATGAATGAGTCATGTTCTATTCACATCACTGGCTGGAGAATAGTGCAGAGATGTGAGCGCTGTAGAGAGCCGCATCTCTGCTATATTATGGACGATCGCATTGGGTGTCAGACCGGAACGTTTCGTGCGTGTGACTGAGCGTTGGCTGAGGAAGTGCGTCACACGCACGAAACGTTCCGGACACGCCCCCTGCTCACCGCTGATCCCCTGACCTGCCTGTGACTCCAGCATGAAGAAATAAAGTTTCCAGATTGTCAGTGAGTGCAGTCTACCTTCTTTTATACATACGGAATTCTAACCTTACAGACACACTCCAGGAATATGGGGGCACAACTGTGGTAGATGTATACAAAGACATTGGCTATCCCTCAACACTGATGTTAAAATTGAGACATTCGCCAGTATAGCCTAGGGCTCTGGTATGTCCTTCATATCAGGATATACTGGCGAATGTCTCAATTTTAACATCAGTGTTGAGGGTTAGCCAATGTGATTGTTCACATCTACCACAGTAGTGCACCCATATTCCTGTATTGTATTCTAATTGTTACACATCCACACGTCTATCTGGTGTAGGATTCTATTGTGGCACTTGTAGTCCGCTTCAGGCATCCTCCATTGTATGCATTTTTATGCTGGGGATCGCCCCTAGCAACGGACTACAAGGGCAGGATCTGCTCCCCCAGTATAAATGCACAACCGCATTTGGGGTTGAGCACCTCCAGCCATTTGAGACCACGTTTTTTTGTTGTTTGCTTACAGACACACTCACCTGGCCGCCGTGGTCTCTTCTTTCCTGCGGCAGCCTGGACTGACGTGTGACATCGCTGACGTCCTCCTGCGCAGAACAGTGGAGGAATGTCACTTGCGCAACGTCCCCCGTCAGTCCCGGTCGAAGGTTTTAAAGGCCGCGGCACCACTTTAGAACAGTGAGCCGCAGAGCAGTGGCAGGGCCGGCCAAAGACAGTGCTACCTATGTAAAAATCGTCTGCAATCGCAGGTAAGGGCATACACTATAAAATTGGCTTTGCAGCACATTAAATCTTTTGCCTTTACATCGGTACCTCCTATTTTAAAATGTATTCCGTTACAAAGTTGCGGGCAACACTTGCAATTTCCACATTTGTGGTTACCCTTGGGGATCGCATCTTGTAGCCAATCCTTTTTCTTTTTGTTTAAATATTTGCTTTAAGTGAGGGAATCACCTAGGTTAGGCAATAAATGCAATAATGGGTTTTTCGGCACTATATTTCGCTTGGATGGGATCTTTTTGTATTAAATACCAGTTCTTATGTATAACTTATTTTATTGTGTTTGCTAAAGAACTATATTTGAACGTAAAACAGAGTCTGGTGTTGGTATTATCTGATGGGGTTCTATATCTCTTTGTTACTTGATATTTGCTTAGTAGTTTGTTCCTATAAACACTTACATTGATGTGATCTAAGGTGATACAAGGTGCTCAACTCCAAATGCAGTTGTGCACCTACGTTGGAGTGGAGGACCTGCACCTATGGATCACAATGTGGTTAATGTAAACAATGACATTAGCTAACCCTCAAAACTGATGTAAAATTGAGACATTAGCCAGTACATCCTTATATGAAGGACACACTTGAGCCCGCACACCACGCCAAGGTTTCTCAAATGGTGCGGGTCCTATCAACTAACCTACCTGGCCAGATAAATAAAACCAGGAACCAAATTACGGCAGCCATGGGTCCGACTTGCAGATTGCTCCTCAGTCACCTCCAGTGTGAATCTAAGCACACATACAATGGGAGGGAATAGACAAGCTACAAGCCCCACCCTCGTTGGTTCATTTATAGCAGGCCTCACAGGTAAAACCCTAATGCTACCCAGCAAGATAAAAGGGTGCATTAGTATAAGCCCTAAGCAAAGACATAATGGCTTATATTTGCATGAACATGGTCATAGCAGGAAAACTCAACCCCAAGTGCAGTTGTGCACCTTTGCTGGGGCGGAGGTCCTGCACTTGTAAACCGTTGCTAAGGGCGATCCCCAGCAAAAATTGCATACAATGGAGGATGCCTGCAAACGGTCACAAGTACCACAATGGCATCCTGACACCAGATAAATGTGTATGTTGATGCGTTAAACATGACTGACTTTAAACAAACACTTACATTCATGTGATCTAAGGTGATACAAGGTGCTCAACTCCAAGTGCAGTTGTGCACCTACGTTGGAGTGGAGGACCTGCACCTATGGATCACAATGTGGTTTCACAACTGTGGTTAATGTAAACAATGACATTAGCTAACCCTCAAAACTGATGTAAAATTGAGACATTAGCCAGTATATCCTTATATGAAGGATACACTTGAGCCCGCACACCGGGCCAAGGTTTCTCAAATGGTGCGAGTAGTTTGTTCCTATCTTGTTTTCTAGCTTTAGCTAAAGCAGTGTTTAAAATGTTACATGGGTATCCTCTGATGAGCAGGCGTCTAGTAAGATCTTCAGCCTGCTCATCAAAGGAGCGTAGCGTACTGTTGATCCTGCACAACCTCAGGTATTGTCCATATGGAACAGCTAATTTAGTATGTGTGGAATTAGCCATACTGTAAAGTTAGTGTAGTTCATAATATAGTGTCAGTACCTGTGTGTGACGGTAAAGTTCACGTATGGCTCAGTAGTCCCAATACATTATGGAGTCTGTAGTTAGAATCCCGGCCATAGCCGTGCACAAGACTTACAAAAATGTTGCAGGATAAACAGGTTGACGAAAGTCTGTCAGGTATTCTTCTTAAACATTGCTTTGATGTAGTAACCTGTAACAATAAGATTGTACTTGTGTACAGAACAGTTAGTCATATACCCATAGTAGGTGCAGTTATTCTACACAACTTTAAGTAGGCACTCTTTTATTTTCCCAGCCTCGCCTATCTGTATGCTTCCTAGGTTAAGACATAAATCTAGGAGCGCAACACTGGACCCCCTCCATGGGGTTTACATGAGTGTTCCACACCACATGGGTTAATCGTAACTGAGCAATGGTCGAGCTCACAGTGACCACTACACTCACAGCAGCAGCTTGTGCCACTGGGGATATTGTAGGTGCCCTTTGGTCCGGCCAAACCTCTTTGACATTCTGAGTAGGCCGAGGCACATTTGTTGTTACCTGTTGATCAGGCCACACCTACATGACTGGAGTAGGCCTAGGCATCCTCCTCAGGGGGAGTAGACCTGGGCACATTTTCTGTGAAGGAAGATGAAGAGCTGGATCTCTTGAGAAACGTGGGAGCCATAGCAGGCGCCTCGGGCATGTAGATCTCCTCCAGGGCGGTGTCTGCCCAAAAACATCTGCGTCCCAGTCGTCTGAAGGAAAGTAGGTGAATGGCAGCTGAGTGAGGTTCTTTGGCCTTGGGATGGCTGCTGTCAATTCTCCTCACAGGCTCCTCACCGGAGTGTACTCTACGATTTCACCTTTTTCCAGGGAACGCGCTGGGGGAAGATAGTCTCTTTGGACAGCTCTCCTGTTGACAAGGATGATGACCCATGCCGGCAGTCCATGAGTGTGCCAAATCCCCTGATTCGGTCGAACTTTACAACAGTGGCACGGCGACGCTCCAGGGGTGGCTCACGTTCCTGGGGATGCTCCAGCTTTCTGATATATAGGGCCTCCAGCTGTTTTGTGTCTGGCTGCTGTTCTTGACGCACCTAATACGGCAGCAGTTTGGGCCCATACATCTGTTTCTTCTGTGCCCTCAGTTCCTCTACTATGGGAGAAACTTCGGCTTCTCTGCGGGCTCTTTCTTTCTGAGCTGAGGGGAACTGGGGGATGAGGCTTCCCTGGCAGGGGAAGAACATGTTCCCTCACATACTGGATTAATGAAGGCTCATCGCCGAACAACCATCTGGGTAGAGGGGGTGACTGTGGGCGTGCAGTAGCTTCAGCAGCTTTCGAGGCCCGGGTCCCTCTCTCTGGGTTGGAAGTGGAAGAAGGTGTAGCAAATGCAGCCTCGGCCAGGGTACTTACTTCCGACTCCTCAGTAGCAATCTCTGCCCAGGATCCCAAGGTCCTATGGTGAGGAGAAAGCCTCACTGGCGATGCTTTTCCCGACTTGGATGATTCCCCTTCCGGGGTGGCAGGCCCTTTGTTGTCCTCTGGAAGCAGGGGCAGGTCGCAGGCTCCTCGGCCCCAAGGGACAACCGCTGCAAATGATCAGCCAGATCTTGAAACAGTTGCGCTGCGGCAGCGGCAACTTTACGCTCCGATAGCACCATCTTGGTGCTTTCTCCATGTGCTTCGGTGTGGTCCCCCATCTATGTACTTCTCTCTGCCATCTCTGGACTGAAAAGGCTTCGACAAAATTGCGGCCGGCAGGACGTCATCGGTGCAGCGCTGACTTCCGGTCCCCCGGCAACAACAAGCAAATACAAACAGTACCACTTTGGCATGAGGACAACTACATGATGTCCACACCCAGGGGTGGGATGCTGACCAGCGCGGGACATTTTTGCACACTTCTCGGGTTCCTCCTTAACCCTTGCAGGTACAATTGGTAATGGAGCACATAGCATGGCTTTGGCCTGAATTTTAAACATAGCAGCAATACAGTATTCTTCACCTCTCCCCTTACTTTTTTCAGCGCCCCGGCAGAGCACAATTTCACAGACAATGTCCAGTACACTCTTGGGCGCAATCTCTGTCGCAGCTTGCGACAATTCCAGACAATTCTTTAAGTACAGTTCTGAATAGGGGGAGGACTAGTGGCTTTTGCGGCAATGGTATACAACCGTATCTTGTTACGGGTGGCCTGGTGATTGAGTAGTTAAGGCACACACCCGTATCCTGTTTGTGACGCCAAAATTGTGGTGAACCACCGGTGTATGGCGGGACCACGGGTGTAGCGGACTGAGTGGTGGGATCAGATGGTATTAACCCCTGGGGCAAGATTTTGTTAATCCCTAGTGTTCGTGACTTCAAGATATGGTTGTATTGTGTAGGGCACCACCGACAACCAACTCAAAACGACATAGATTAAATGAGAGTCCAAAGCAGGTTTTGATGCCACTGGAACTTTACTGAAGAAGGCAGTATAACAGTCTTTACAGATAGCCAACTTCCACAGAGGTGATTGGGACACAGGAAACCTCTCAGGCTTGCTTGGACTTGAAATGATAATAATGATGATGCAGGCCACTCTGCTACTGTTATGACTTTGGTAGGGACAGTAGAGACTTGTAGACATAGAAGACTTACAGATTAGATGTGGCTGCAGACTTGTAGGCTTTGGCCTTGCTGTACGGGACTGAACTTGTACAGGACTTGTGCTTGCTTTAGTGTCCAGGAATAGCGCAGGAAGGATAGAGGCCTAGGGGGGAATTTATCATTGTATATAGAGCTTTTTTTGTGAATTTTTGTAATGCAAAAATTTTGGCAAGAGTTTTTTTTTACCATAGAGCACTTTCTCCTGTAGATTCAAATTTATAAAATGCACTTTTCTTGCCCAAATATACACCACCTCGGAGGACACGTTCCAAAGTGTTCTAAAGCACTTGAAAATTGCAAAAACTATTTTGGGACAGTTTGGACTACTACTCCCCTCATGGACACACTTTGCCCATAATGGGAGTAGTAGTCCAGGGGCTGAGGTGCAGATCGCATCGGGTCATTCTCCAGAGACCCGCTGCGATCCGCATTTATTAACTGTAAAAGCCAGCGGCACATGCGGCTCCATTCCGGAACACGGGAGCTCTGATTGGTGAAAAGTTATTCACCAATCAGAGCTCCTGTCTCCCGGGCGGGGATTATGAATTATGACAGTGTATACAGAAGCCGGTTGGCAGCACAGTGGAGCCGCATGTGCCGCCAGCTTTTACAGTTTATAAATGCGGATCGCAGCGGGTCTCTGGAGAATGACCTGCTGCGATCTGCACATCAGCCCCTGGACTACTACTCCCATCATGGGCAGAGTCTGTCCCATGATGGGAGTCGTAGTACCGCAGCGCTGAGGGATGGCACTTGCACATACCCCGGATGCAGGACTTTTAGGACTACTACTCCCATCATGGACATACTCTTTCCATGATGGGAGTTATAGTCCAGGGGCTGAGGTGCAGATCGCACAGGGTTATTCTCCAGAGACCGGCTGCCATTTGCATTTATTAAGTTAACAAGCCGGCGGCACATGTGGCCACACTGCGCTGGCCGCCGGCTCCAGGCTCCTGTATACTGCTCTCCTAATTCATAATCGCCGCCGCCGGGAGACAGGAGCTCTGGTGCATAGCTTTTCACCAATCAGAGTTCCCGTCTCCTAGTCTAGGCGGGGATTATGAATTGGCGATAAATGTTTTGGTCACGGATTAAAAGTGGGCGCAGCGCCGGCTGCTTGTTAAAGATCAGCAGCCCGGCTGCGGCCACTTTAAAACAGTGACCAGTGGCGGCTCTTGCGGGCCCGGACACTTCTCCTCCTGATATTAATATTTTTTATATTTCCTTGCCTGGCCGCGCTCCGGTCTTGTGGGCTGTGTGGATAGTATGACGAGTGACGTCTCCTGCCGGCTCCTCTGCACAGCATCAGGGATGTCACTCCACTCCACATTTACTGCAGCTGCCACGGGTGACTGTTCTAAAGTGGCCGCGGTCACTCTGCAGAGAATGAGGAGTGACGTCCCTGATGCCGTGCAGAGGAGCCGGCAGGAGACGTAACTCATTGTATTCACACAGCCCACAAGATCCGCCGCATTACCTGAGCCTGCCGGAGTGCAGCCAGGTAAGGAAATATGAAAAATAGAAAAAGTAGGGGGAGAGGGGGGGGGGGAGATGAGCTAGGGGTAAATAATGAGCATGGGGACAAATATTGAGGCAGAGGGGGGTAATGATGAGCAGGGGAGGATTTTATGAGCAAGGGGGGAAATAATGTGCAGGGGAATTGTGAGCAGGGGGATTGATGAGTCAAAGGGGAGGGAATGATGAGTCAGAGGGGGAGACTGATGAGCAGGGGGGGTAATGATGCACTGGAGGGGGGAATGATGAGCAAGGGGAATCACAGGGGAAAGGAGGCACACAGGGGACCAGAGGGGGGGGGGGCGGCAAAATGTGGCACAGGGGCTGATAAAATGGGAGGAATAATGTGGTGGGGAGGGGGACTGAGGAGCAGGGGGAATCAAAGTAGCGCAGTGGAGCCGCATTTGCCGCCAGCTTGTAAAATTAATAAATGCGGATCACAGCGGAGAATGACCTGCTGTGGTCCATTATGCAAAACGTATAATGAGAACAGAGTCAGGCCTGGACTGTGTAGCTCCGCCCCCTGATGACATCATCACTAGGAGGCTGAGCAGTAAAGGTCGCAGGGGGTCTCAAGAGTGAGACCCCCTTTCGATCTGTCCCTCTGCCCTTGGGCTACTAGACAGGGAGGCCACAGCTCTGTGAAGTGTGCGGTAGAGAAGGAGTGTACGGTAGAGCGAGGGGGGGGGGGCGTTTCTATATTTGCACGAAATTTATCAAAGGAGTGCACAACTTTAGTAAATCTTGAGCAAGAGTGTAAATTAGACAAGCAGTGTAAAGGGGTAGATCTGTGTCTACAATAGACACCTAATGATAAATCTCCCCCCTAGTGTGGAGACTACAGCCCCTTATATATCAGGGGGCTAAACTAAAGCCCATTGGTAGCTGGTTGCCTGGGGTTATCACATCACATGACATATCACTTTAACACTCACGTTTCTGAAGACAGGAACCCCGGTGGATGTGGATACGCTGGACCTGTGTGGCAGATGACTCGGACCGTACCAGGGAGGGAAGTCTAAGGTGCCGTTGGTTTTCACGTGAACACGCCACAAAGCGGGATGGACTTGCTGTGGCAGGCGGCACCCAGGTCGCTACCCCTGGCACGGCTCGACCACAAAGGCGGCTGAGGAGATGCGAGGCACAGGAGGGATAAGGCAACTCGTAGTCTAGATAGCAGAAGGTCAGGGCAGGCGGCACAGTAGCGTAGTCAAAGCGAAGCAGGAGTTCAGTAGGCAGGCAGCAGAGGAGCAAGGTCAAGTCACAAGAGCAAGAGATCTGATACACGGCATGGCAATACAGAGGAACGCTTTCTCAAAGGCACAAGGTAACAAAGATCTGGCAGGGAACTGAGGAGGGTGGAGGAATTTATAAATGAGCCACAGGTGGATTACACTAATGAGCGTACTGGCCCTTTAAATCTTAAAGCTCCGGCGGGCGCGTGCCCTAGGGGACGGGGATATGTGCGCTGGAGCAGAGAGAGATAATCCGTGAATAGGTTCCTCTCAAGAAGGCGCTGGTACCCGGGGATGGAGGTAAAGTTTTATTTGCAACGCGTTTCGATCCCGAACCGGGATAATGGGGTGAGGATTGGCAGGGGTCAGGGCACAGTATTTATAGTGTTACCTATGTAACCTGCCTGTCATGCCATCATCCACTGTTCACCTGCACTCTGGTCCACTGGACCAGAGTGCAGGTGAACAGTGGATGATGGCATGACAGGCAGGTTACATAGGTAACACTATAAATACTGTGCCCTGACCCCTGCCAATCCTCACCCCATTATCCCGGTTCGGGATCGAAACGCGTTGCAAATAAAACTTTACCTCCATCCCCGGGTACCAGCGCCTTCTTGAGAGGAACCTATTCACGGATTATCTCTATTTGCTACTCACCGGACTGACGAGCGTCTCACCGGGCTTGTTCCTCGTGGCAGCGGTTTCCCTTTACCTACCACACACAGATGCTACTGCAGGTGTTGTGCTCTGAGCGCAACACCAAGGGGTAAGAACCCATCTTTGTGTATACTCCTATCATTGTTTAACGGTCCTCACTAGGGGCGCACCTCCTGTGTTTTTCTTCGTTTGTATTAGTCGCTGGAGCAGAGAGGCAGAGGCAGGAGAAACACCCGGAGAGCGACGGACTGGGACTTGTATGCGGGCACGTTCCGCGATGCGAGTCCCAGCCCCGTCGGCAGCAGAAGGTAAGAGCACCATGCGCTCAAGGCCAGCGTGTATGGCCGAAGCGCATATTGTAACAGTACCCCCCACCCCTTTGGTCTTCCCCTCCTTTTACGAGAGAGAAACTCCTGAGAAGGTCACGGTCCAGGATATACTCCTCAGGCTCCCAAGATCTCTCCTCAGGACCGTAACCCTCCTAGTCGACCAAAAAAAATTGTTTACCTCTCACAGTTTTTGCAGCAAGAATCTGTTTAACTTTGTAGATGTCAGATGAGCTGGAGACAGGAGTGGGGACAAGATTCTTCTGAGACAACTGGTTTATGACAAGAGGCTTGAGGAGAGAGACGTGGAAGGAATTGGGAATACGTAACGTAGCAGGTAGACAGAGTTTGTAGGAGACAGGATTGTTCTTTTGTAGAATCTGGAAGGGACCAAGGTAGCGGGGACCGAGATTGTAACAAGGGATCTTGAAGCGGATGTATATGGCCGGAGCACATAATGTAACAATCACATGACCTTAGGAAGGTCCTGTACAGTTTAAACATCCTAATAACCTTTGTACATAGTTAATATTCACTGTACAATACTTATAATACATGTACATAATTAATATACAATAGAATATCATAATAGTGACCTAGGGGGACCCTGCAGGAGAGCCCTATGGACTTGACGGACTCTACCTAAGTGGACTTAGGGACTGTACAGAACCATGTTCTGTACCGGGACACGACAAACATATTTTAAATCTCTTTATAAATAATATAACAAAATATAACAAAATACCCCCCCCCCCCCATACAAATTTACATAGCCTTACCATTGTGCCTTACCATTGTGCAACCCGAAAACTGACCCTATTTCCTGAGCTAGCAACAGGCTGGAGGGGGACCTGAAGGCACCTTCTCTTCAAGGCACTCTCTCCAACTGTGCCCTTGGTCGACCATCACCTGACCCAAGTGCACCACCTTCGGAGACCACTCTGTCCCTTCAACTAGGGACCCCCATAAGTAGCTGGCTACCAACCCATTATGCCAGGCCATTATGACCGGGCCTCTCCCATCCTTCCAGCAAGCCTCCAAATCCCCCTCCAGCTCCCGCCGCTGTGACAAAAAAAAAAAAAAACGCCACACACACCCAGAATCACCACCCTAGACTCCCGAATCCCAGGGCAGGCGGGCAGGACACACTTTTTTCTGGCCAAATGACTCCTCCCCTTGTTGTTCCTTCTTCTCCCTGGCCCCTTGACATCATCCCCACTCCTCCAATCTTTAACCCCTTGCCTCCTGTTTCCCCTCATAACTTTTAACCCTTTATCTCCCGCTTCCTACACCCCCTGTCATGTCCCCCCTCCCATGCTGTCCACTCCAGGGGCTTTCTTGACTAGGGGAGAGTAGAGATACGCATAACCTTGCACCCCTCTCCCTCATTACTTCCCCGAATAAACACAGACTCCTTGATATTTTGCAAAGGCCACAGCGGACCAACATTTTTATTATCAAAACTGAGTAACAGAAATATATAACATATTTTAAATCTCTTTATAAATAATATAACAAAATATAACAAAATATCCGGGGTAACATACAAATTTACATAATCTTACCATTGTGCAAACCGAAAAGTGACCCTACTCCCTGAGCTAGCAACAGGCTGGAGGGGAACCTAAAGGCACCTTCTCTTCCAGGTACTCTCTCCTACTGTGCCCTTGGTCGACCATCATCTGACCCAAGCGCACCACCTTCGGAGACCACTCTGTCCCTTCTGCTATGGACCACCATAAGTAGCTGGCTACCAACCCAGCTCCCCCCCGGCCTTTATGACCGGGCCTCTCCAATCCTTCTAGCATGCCTCCAAATCCCCTTCCAGCTCCCGCCAAGGCAACCGGTTGTGACCCCTTACACCCGGCCGTCCCTCCACAAAGCCACTGCTCACTCCACCATCTCCCGGATGGACAAAGTCCACAAATCCATCCCAATATCATTCAGGTGAACTCCATCCCACCCCACAAACTCAGTGGAAGGCCCTTCCAACTCCATATGGTGGACAACGAACCCCCCATTCCTTGCCACAAATTTTCCCACAGCCTTGTTAACTCATGCCCATGCTCGATTCACTTTGTGCACCGACCGAGCCTGCAGCCACTTCACTCGATCCACCATATCCAACCACAGGATGCCTGGAAAGGAAGACCAAAGCCGCAGAAGATGCCACTTGATGTTCCGTAGCAATGATCTAGAGGTGCTCACCGCCAAATCATTATCCCCCGCATGTATGACCAACACATCGGGAGCTCCATCCAACGCCACAAAGGACTGCACGAACGGAAGCAGCTCCGACCACATCAGCCCCCACGACCCAGCCAACGAACCTGAGCCATGGCCCTGGAGAAACCCTGCTGCCTCCCATTCGGCCGGGGATCTGTAAGAAACAACAACACAAAATCAGCAACAACACCCACCCCCCCAAAGAAATCCCCTGCCATCCAACCCAAACAGGGTCGTGCACAGACATTTTGAAGGGCAGGGGTTCAAGTAAAAAAAGAGGGCACTTTTCATAATTTAAAAAACATCACCCAGACTTAATGGGCAGATGTGCTGCGGCCCAGGGACACAGTGGACTCCCGCCAGGCCTCCTCGACATTCCTATCCCCATAAAAGTTGGTGTTTTTGTAAAATCGAGTCAAGAACAGTTTCTATGAAGGTGTGCCATGTGTATATACACTTTGGCTGTGCTGTCAGTCTTATTTACAGAAAACATGTGACAGCTGCCCTATAATATACTGTATTATAGAGGAGATTTATCAAAACCTGTGCAGAGAAAAAGCGGTGCAGTTGCCCATAGCAACCAATCAGATCGTTTTGCAGAGGGCTTTTCCTCTGCAAAGGTTTTAATAAATCTCCCCCTATATGCCCCCACCTGAGCTCTATATGACAGAACCCATCACCAATCACCCAGCAACCATCCCCAATCACCCAGCACCCATCCCCAATCACCCAGCACCCACCTTATGCAGGAATCTCCTCACTGCTCTGGTTCTTACACTGAAGAAATGGGCACCACACAAATATATGCTTACATGCTATAATATACAAGAGTTGGCAAAAAAAAGAATTATAAATATACAAAGACGGCCGGGCATAGCACAGCATACAGGATGGAGGCAGGGAAGCTCCACCTCCATTGTGCGCAAGACTGACTTTGCATACTAGCAATGTGGGGCAATACCTAGAAAATAGAAAGACCAATTTTTGTATACATGCACTGTAACCTAGTCTATTGGGTTTAGTGCGAGTAAATAGCCTGTCAGTTTCCCTTTAATTATATACCGTACCCCCTTTAATTCCCTATATACTGTGCCACCATTCATCTATTAATTTCCTATATACTGTGCCACCATTCATCTATTAATTCCCTATATACTGTGCCACTATTATTTAACTATACCATGCCACCATTCATCTATTAATTCCCTATATACTGTGCCACCATTCATCTATTAATTCCCTATATACTGTGCCACCATTAATGAACTATATACTGTGCCACTATTATTTAACTATACTGTGCCACCACTAAGGGTGCGTTCACACGTGCGTATTTTCTGCTGCAGATCTGCTGCAGATTTGCTTTAGCAGATTTCTCTTCCCATTGTCAATGGGAAGCAAAATCTGCAGCAGATCTGCAGCAAAAATAGGCACATGTGAACGCACCCTAAGGATCTATACACAGTGCCAGCATACATAAAAATATAATGTTCCAATATAATGAAATATATACTGTGCTTCCATAAATTCCCTATATACTGTGCTTATATTCCTCCAATAATTCCCTAATAATGTGCTTCATACAATAGATACAAGCACATAACCTAAAGACACATACAGTACATAGGTAATATACACACATACAAAGTGTTAAGGCTAATAATTTAGCCTGTATTTGTGGGAGGGGCGGGGATTCCCTATAAGAACCCGTGGCAGTACCTGTCTCTGTCGCCGCGGGTTCGTCACGTGACTGGGGATCAGCTGACACACGAGTCAGCTGATGCACGGAAGTTCCGGTTTTCAGTGTACTGGTAAGCGGCCGGGGCCGGCCGGGGTGGCGGCGTCTGCTGCAGCCCTCTCTCCGGAGGTAAGCCGGAGCACGGAGGGCACCCTCGGTCAGCCCCGGCCCCGGTTTCTGCACGGGATCCCACGTTCCACGTCAGCCGACTGGATGTTGTGGGCGGCGGCGTTGAGGCCGGTGAGTATGCTGTCCTGGTCCCGGTTCCCGCAGCCTCGTGGAACGGCGCTCCGAGGCTTGGTTAGGAAGATGGCGGGGACCGGGAACAGGGAGCAGCCCGGCCTTCTATCTATACTCAGCTCTGGGTACAGCATACTGCATTTAATATCGGGGATAGCGGAGGATCATGGGCGGTAACAGGTTACGGTACCGCAACAGTGAAGGGTAGCGCGGTCTCCCTCAGGTCATGCGGGTCTTGCAGCTCTATGTCCATTTATACCGGGGAGCTGTAAGTAGTATGACTATACTTTTGGTGTTATTTGCCGCCGGGCATATCGGGTATCTGCAGCATTTCAGCAGTGCATCGTATATGCAGGGTCTGTCTCATATTGTGGGCAGCACGGCACCTAGCACATGGATAAATCAATGGCCGGTGCCATAGTTCAGTAGGGACTTACTCAGCATTGATCCCTGCATTTTCTATTCCAGGCATTTAAGTTCACTAGTACAAGGCACTGATTTGTCAATAGTTATGGGTTGGCATGAACAGTTTCTATGTATGTTGCTTCATTGTGAGGAGGTCCACTAGCATTTCTTTCCATCAGGCATTTGTTACGACCATTGTGAATGTCGTCACAAAAAAAAAAAAAAAAAAAAGTGTAAGGTATCAAAATAGTTAGGAGTGTCACCATCGTGGTAAGGTCTTTGCTTGTCATTTGGTTGTGCAGATAGGTTAAGTTAATCTTAAGTCGCAGTGGGCGTTATTCGCACGCTGGTAGCATTCATTTGGTACGCACGCTCATGGCATTTATACTGTACACGTGCTCGTGGCATTTATACTGTGCACATGCTCGTGGCATTTATACTGTACACACGCTTGTGGTATTTATACTGTACACACGCTTGTAGCATTTATACTGTTCGTGGCGTTTATACTGTACAGACGCTCGTGGCATTTATACTGTACACATTTGTGGCATTCATATTGTACACAAGCTCATGGCATTTATACTGTACACACGCTCGTGGCATTTATACTGTACAGACGCTCGTGGGATTTATACTGTACAGACGCTCTTGGCATTTATTCTGTACACACACTCAGGGCATTTATACTGTACAAACGTTTGTGGTATTTATACTGTACATATGTTTGTGGCATTTATACTGTACTCACGTTCGTGGTATTTATACTGTAACTCAGGCTCGTAGCATTTATACTGTTGCAGGATTTATGCTGTATATACGCTCACAGCAATTATATTGTACACACGCTCGTAGGATTTATACTACATTTGCGCTCGCAGAATTATACTGTACACACGTTTGCAGCTTAAAGGTCAGAGGCCACACTGTTCTTGAGTTGTCATGGTTTCTTAAGGTTTAGGGGTATCATATTTAGATGCATGACCGTAGTTACATTAGTTTGTTGGGATGCAGATAGTTACGCATTGAAATTGTGTAGCAGAAGGAGGCGTTTGTCCGGTCAGGTTGTCGTCATACGGCATTTTCTCAAGTCACGAGCGATGCTCAGCCTTAGTGTTGCAAGCTTTGCTTCCGCACATCAAGGATCCAACGGGATCAGCCGCTGCCATTGTAAAGGGGGTAGCATTTATTACTACTTTGTTTGTGAAACAAATGTCAAGTACTATTATAGCGAACTGTCGGTTATATCCAGTCTTTCACTAAGCATTGGGGCAGCTGCGCAGACGTCACAACATGGTGTGCCAGCATATGTAGTAAGGTAATTGGGGTGTTCAGTGTTACGTGCACTGTACCCCCATTCCATAGTCAGTAATGCGCGATACATTTCAGTCACTGGTGACGTGGTTATGTGTGTTAATAGCGCTCTGTTCTCATTATGAGTTTTGCCCTCTATTTTTCAGGTATACTCCTACGTGGCAGTATGTGGCATAACTCAAACTGCATAGATAGGTTACAGGATTGAGTAGGAATTACGAGCTTAGTAAGAGGTTTAGTTAGGAAGGCTCGCCATACGGATGAGCACCGACCACAAGTGTTAAGGCTAATAATTTAGCCTGTATTTGTGGGAGGGGCGGGGATTCCCTATAAGAACCCGCGGCAGTACCTGTCTCTGACGCCGCGGGTTCGTCACGTCCCACCCAACCCTCCCTCAATATAATTTTCATGACTATCATTATACCTCAGGGTATGCCCTCTATTTTTCAGGTATACTCCTACGCGGCAGTATGTGGCATAACTCAAACTGCATAGATAGGTTACAGGATTGAGTAGGAATTACGAGCTTAGTAAGAGGTTTAGTTAGGAAGGCTCGCTATACGAATGAGCACCGACCACAAATATACATTAAGAAACAAATACACAGACACACATATAACATGGAATATATAGCCAATAAGCACATCATACATACAGCTACACACATACAATCACTCACAGATATATACACACACATACATAGATTCACTTGCTCATATGTATATACACACATACATACATACACACATACATAGATTCACTTGCTCATATATATACACATATACATAGATTCACTTGCTCATATATATATATATATATATATATATATATACACACACATACATACATACACACACACATATATACACAGTCACTTACACTAAGGCCCCAGCCATCCCTCTCTGCACAGGCACATACATAGAGATACACACACACACACATATATATATACATACACACACAATGACATACAATCACTCACATATATTTACAGTTACTTACAGTAAGGGCTGCATAGACTGAAGTTTGTGGCCGGACATGCTGTGGGCGGGGCTTCTCTCTGCCTCCTCTGCTTCTGTCTCCTCCGTGTGGAGAGAAGCAGATAAATGGCAGATAATGACAGGGTAAGTGGCGCCCACTTGCTGCAGGGAGGGCACAGCACCCTCCATTAAACCACATACAAATCTCCCCAGCAATTGATGCTTTTTACTTCACCTGTCACCCTGAGTCTGCACCTCCTTTTGTGAGGGCACTAGAGGGTTAGGTGAGGAAAAGGGCAGGGGCTCCAGCCCCCTTTCCCTCCTATGTGTGCACGTCCCTGAACCCAAGAACATTAACCCCTTATAACAAATTTAGGGAGAACATACAAATGGTAGCGCTGCGACTCCCGCCTCCCTATTCTCCTAATGACTTGTTTCTCAACCCCCACCTAGACGCCTCCGTGACCGCCCCAATCCGAAAGGAGTGTGAACTATACTCCCCTGGAACACATCCCAGCACGCCTTGGCAATGACGAAAAACCTGCACAAACTGAAACCTAGACAAAAAGGAACCATCCACGTGCACCGGCAAAGGACCCCCACCTACCGGCCGCAGTGCCACAAAGTCCCTGAAACAATACACCGGGCACACCCCCAACCCTGGCAGCTCCACCAAATGCACCTTAAAACCCTTCCACAACTGATCCGTCTTCGACCGTTGAAGCACACACTCCAACACCGTACCCTCCATCACCACATCCACCGCCAACAGCCCCCCCTATGCGGTGCCTACTGGGGGCCACCAGCTCCAAAATGCGGAATGCCCCCAAAAAAGCCAGAGCAATCGCCAACCAAAACAAAACCACCTCATAACTAGAAAAACAAACCCCACCCAAAACCTCCTCTAAACGGGCCAATAAGGAGAACGACGGGGGCCTAAGAGCCGCTTGGCGCACCAGGAACGACTTAGTTCAATCCTGCACACCCCTTAATTTGAACCAAAAGGCCAACGCTGAAAGGCGCCGACTCAAACCCGAAGCCGACACCATGTCACAAAACAATTTACCCACATAATACAACAACAACACCTCCCACCTGAGGACATGGCAGACGCACCCACATCAGCCACCAATGACTCCCACTCCCTCCAGCATCGGCTATATCCATCCCACGTGGCCATACTCACTGACCTGCAAAGAAGAGCAAATGCCACAGTCAGACCACGTTCCACAGCCACTCCGGGCAGGGCAGCCCCTCCACCTCCACCGCTGATGCCAACACATGAAAACGGTCCCACTGAAACCGAGGAAGAGAGTAAACAATGTCATTCTGCACCCCAGCACCCCAGGAACATGCTTAGCCACAAAATGCATGTTAAGCTCAAGCCCCCGCAACACCAACCTACACAGAAAACTGACCACCGGCAGAGACTCGGCCGTCTGTGAGTTCACCGCCTGCACGACCCCGAGGTTGTCACAGTGGAAGCAAGCCCAGATCACCACTACAATCGGAAACAGCTCCAGGAGAGCCATATTCTGCACTAACCCCTTACTCCGCCAAGACTCCGGCCACCTCCATTGGCCCTGAAAGTAGGCGCCAAAACCAAAGCCCCCCTGCCGCGTCAGTGAACAGTTCCAGGTCCCAACTAGACACTATAGCTTCCATCACTACTGACCTCCTGTTGAACTGTGCCAAGAAATCCTGCCACACCTCCAAGTCCGCCTGCACTTTTGCCAAAAGGCGCACATAATGATGAGGCTTCCGCACACCCCCAGTGGCCCCTACCAACCGCCGGCAAAACACCAGCCACATTGGCATAATGCGGCACACAAAATTCAGTGCCACAGCAGCCCTTCCCAGCACCCGCTGGCTGCCCCCCACTAGAGCCGCCGGCTCCATCCCGTAAGGACTGCTGCCTGCTACCCCCCCCCAGGCCCAGACAGGAGCCTCATCCAGAGACAAATGTCCTTGTGATCCCAGCGCTACGTCGAGTGGACGGCCTTTCGCAGTCGGAACTGCTCGTCATACCGCAACTGAACGTTACCCCCACACACGCAATACGCCTCCCCTATGGAATTCGGTGCCGGCGTCTTCTCCGAAATAACGCTCCCCAAAATGGCGAACACCTGAAGCCAGTTCGAGGAAGTCCTCGATATCAACCGATAAAGGCAGCGTTCCTCCTCCTCTTTCTTTGACTCATCGGGCTTCACCCTATTTAAATTAAACTTCTCAAGGGGAGCAGGGAAAATATCTCCACATACTCCCCCTTCCAGATCTGCTCCCTCACCTCTGCCTTCAGATGCGCCCCCAAAGGCCCCTCAAAGCAAACACATACCTCCCCTTTTGCCGCATCTGCCAGGCGCACCCCATCTACCAACTTGTCAGCCTCTGCCACAGCCGTGGCCACAGACGCCTGCCCCAGGGACACCCCCCTCCCTCCCGAGGGTACCGCCACCCCACCAACCCCGCCATCAGGAAAGACGGGGCACGAGAGCAGTGCATGCTGGCCCGTTGGGGACCCGTACTAGACCCCGGAGCAGAGCTGGAAGAGGACCCCACACCGGAGCCCGTGGCAACCCCCAGCAACTACTCCTTGAGCCAGCCCGGGTCCCGCAGCAAAGTTGCAGTACACACCCTCTGCAGAAGTTCGTCGAGGTCCACCATCCCAGGTACCTGCTGCTCACACCAAGCTTTCTTATGTCCGACTGACTCCTCCCCTTCCTGTTCCTTCTTCTCCCTGGCCCCTTGACGTCACCCCCACTCCTTCCATCTTTAACCCCTTGCCTCCCATTTCCCTCATAACTTTTAACCCATTATCTCCCGCTTCCTACACCCCCTGTCATGTGCTCCCTCCCATCCCATGCTATCCACTCCGGGGGCTTTCTAAACAAGGAGTTATATTACCTAACAGATCTGACCTAACCTGACCAGATCGAGCATACTGAGACCAACAATACCAATAATACCGGTATACCAAGATAAATATTACACCTATATAAGGGACACATAATACCGCCACACAAGGACCATTACACCACAAAGTGACTGGATAATTCCACTATACTGTTATTTAATAAAATTTACTATATACAAACCAAGATTACCCAACTACCTCACTCCCCCCCAATACAGTGACTATATTTACAGGATCTGTATACCATATAAGTGATTATATACAGGACCATATATTGCTATATACCAGCTGTACACAGGCTATGTATACCATATAAGTGATTATATACAGGACCATATAGAGTTATATACAAATCTGCTGTATACAGATCTGTATACCATATAGGTGATTACAATTACATTTAGGGACTCACAATTAAATGTTTTCTGATCAGTGGCGTCCTCTTTCCTTTTCTTCTTCATCCAGCACAGATGTCTTCTTCCAGCCAAAACTTCATCTCTTGAGCATCTGCGGGACAAACATGTTAGACTCTGCATTTTTCCAGTGCTCTCCATTGCCGATCCCCCCTTTGCCATTTCAATTCCCAACCCCCCCCCCCTTCTGTACCATTTCAATTCCCCCCTCTGATCCCATCTGTGCCATTTTAATCCCCCCCCCTTCTGATAGGGAGAGGGGATGAAATAGCACAGGGAATCGGGGGTTCTGGGAATTGAAATGGCACAGGCAGATCAGAAAGGGGATTGGGAATTGAGATGGCTCCTCTGATCCCCCTGCGCAATTTTAATTACCCCCCATGCCATTTCATTCATGCCCCCCTCCCCTGTGCTAATTTAATTACCCCCCAAATCCCCCTGTACCATTTCCTTAACCTGTCCATTACCATTACCTTACCCGTCCATTAACCCCCTCTGTGCCATTTCATTAACCCCTCCCCTCCTCCCCCTGTGCCAATTCATTAAACACCCTCTCCCCTCCTTCAACCTGTGCCAATTCATGAATCCCCTCTCCCCTCTGTGCCAATTCATTAACCCTCCTCCCCACTGTGCCAATTCATTAACCCCCACCTCCCCACTGTGTCAATTTATTAACCCCCCTCTCATCCTCTTCTCCCCTCACTGTGCCGATTCATTACCCCCCCCCCTGTGCCAGTTAATTAACCCCCCCCTCCGCTGCTGCCTCACCTTAACACACACTCACCTGTGAGTTCAATAGGCTCAGGTGGTGCACTGTGTCCGCAGTGTGCGCGCCTTCTTCTCTCCTGCGGCGGCCGCGAAGAACATCTGCATGAGTAAGTCGGGGCAGGCTTAATTAAAGTGGCCACGGCGCTGGCCCGGCTGACTATTAAGCAGTTCGGGCTGCGCCGCAGCTGCTTTACAACAGTGAGCCGCGGTGCAGCGGAAGCCAGGGTCGGCCCTGCCTGGACGGCGGCGGCAAAAAAAAAAAAGGGCAGCAAAGTGCTACCCCTGCAAAGTGCTGCCTGGGACCAATGGTCCCACCTGGTCACATGGTAGGGCCGGCCCTGGGGCCGACCCTGCCCAGACCAGCGGCGGCTAGCTGCTTTAGCATGGGGCTAAAGGGCTAGCTGCTTTGGGCCCCAGGAATGACAGGCCCAGGGAAGCTGCCCCTTTTGCCCCAGCGTTAAAGATGACACTGGGTAGTGGATTCTTTAAATGTAAGTGACACTCTAGGATCATTCACCTTCACAATACATATGCCTACCTAGCGTACAGCTCTTGCAAGAGCAGTCACTAGGTAATCATAACACTCACCTTCAGACATCTGTAGGGAGCAGAACATAGTATAACATACAATATTTAACATAACATATAAGTCCAGAAAATTGCAGAAAGGCTGAGAAAATGCAGATTTAACTGACATCACTAGGATGCTTCAGAAGTAAGGTTTGGTGGCAGAAGAGACCACCTGACAGATCTAGTCTGTCCTCATATAATTTCCTTTATTTTTATCTTAGGATAGATTTACGTTTATCCCAGACATGGGGCATGACACAACAGATAGAGACAGACGCGACACAGAAAGGAACAAAGTATGGGAGAGAGGATGCAGGGAGGAAGGGAAAAGAAGAAAAACAACAACTGGGAACGAAAATAAGATGACAATGTGATCATGTTACGAGAGGGTGGAAGGAGTAGGACTTGACAGCCAGGTCATGAATGACTGTCACTCTTTATAGGTTATTCAAATGATCTCATATTTCTCACCCTGTCCCGAATCATGACATAGCAGATCCTCCGTCTGTTGGATGTCAAGAAATTCCAACAACCATTGCAGCAGTGACAGTGGAACAGTTGACTTCAACTGGAATTACGATCCCCTCAGCCTGAAGGAAAAACTCCAATATCCCTTTCTTTTGGGTAGAAATTGCCCTGGGCAAAATAAGGAGTAATCCTATAGAGGAAGACCAAGGAATGTGGTCTCTTGGCACTCTAGATATAGAAGTAATGGAGGGCAGTCTAAAAGGGGGATATTAACTTACAGGACCACGAAATATGGAGGTAAGTACCCGCCACTTCCCCGCACTGCCAACACAGATTAGAGCTGGATGGAAACATCAGTCTTAGTTTGTGTTTATTTTTTCTCTAGTCTACGGAAGACAGAGGATTTGTGGTTAAAGGGAAAGGCCTTCTTCCATTCTTCTTCAACTTCCATTCCCATGCAGCAATAAATGGTGCAGGATATGTTGCTACCCAATGCTCCAGTAGCAGTGTATACAACAACAGGTACACCAAAGGTAGATTGAAAGCAGAGGGATTTAAATTGCGTTACGTCTCTATGATGTAAATTCGAGAGGCCCAGTTTATTCAAACAGCTGGAAACCCTATGCTTTTGCAAAGATGCACCACCAGCTACCCAAAGGACGAAAAGATGAGACCCCCAAAACATGGCGCTATTAGGTGGAGGGGCAGTGTGGTACACCTTTAAAGTGTGTAGCAGCCATTAGGGCCAATTTAAGGCTTCTTGGAAGAAAGAAGGGTCCAGTGCTTGAGTTTAAAATCCAGCTTTTATTGTTGCTGATAAAATCAAACAACACACCAATGTGCTCCACTGTCACAAAACCGGATGCGGTGCAAAAATGAACCGACCGGAGTCACTGTTTGACTACGGTCGGCTCATTTGAATGAGAAAGGGTCCGGCTGGAGTATGGGAGCGCCCTGTTTTTCTGTCCCCCAGCCGGATCCGGCAGCAGTAGGCTGAAATTGTGATGTGAATGCATCCTTATAGACATTTCCTCTGCTTGTTTCTAAAGTTAGGTTGGGAGGGCACCAGGGTCCGGTGGTTTTACCCACATGGTGCTATCTAGACTTCTAGAGGACGGTGCTTCCTTCTCTGGTTGATAAAGCAATGTAATTAGCTTCTAACATTAGGAATCCACAATATATCTTCCCTGCCGCAGCCCTATTTGTTTGTATTTAGCTGCAGAGTGTTGTCAAGGATAATGCTCGTTCTAATGAATGCTTCCTACATCTCAGTCACCATGCTCTGATAAGAGGACCGCACAACACTCCAGGAAGGACGCTAAATTTAAAACATCAACTGTGACATTAGTAAAAGCTTTTTTCTTCCAACCACACATGGTAGATAATAAAGATGGGGTGTGCTCAGTGTCAGACATACCATGGTCCTATTAGAGGAAATGATTCTAAGGGCCCATGTCTACTTAGCAGGTGATTTGTGAATCAACTCTAAGAATTGTCTTTAGCAGCTAATGCTATACCCTGCTATGCAATTCAAGTGGGACCATCATCTTTAGGACATCTGAACCTGACCCGAAATATCCACTTGGCCTACACTTACCCTGGGAGTGCTGCATTATACTTATTTACATATCTGAAAACCTGAAGGTGTATTTTAAATACATATTCCCACCTCCCAAATTACTAGGATTTCCCACAGGTTAAAGATCGTAGAAGTCTGATCTCTTTGATCCTCACCAAACCTTATAATAGAGGGATCTTGCGTAGTGTTCCTTTCTTATTTATCACTGCACTCTTGGACCTGCAGCAAGTCCTATAAACCTATATGGGGCAGCAATGTATTTTTCTGCATGGTAGCATTGCAGCCACCTGATGTGCAGGAACCTACAGTGGAAGAAATGCAACATTAAAAGATCAGAAAGGTCCAACATAAATACATATTGGCTGGAATTTTTATATAAGTGACCACAGGTCCTCTTCAAGGCTGGATCAACATACATTTTTTGTGCTGTTCTTAAAGGGGAATTCCGGCCAAAGATGTCTGATCGCGGGGGGGAATGAATAAAGGGAGGGGGCGTGGCGTGACATCACATGAATGAAGGGGAAGTGGTGTGATGTCACGAGGGGGGCATGGCATGACGTCCCATCTCCAGTCCTGGAAACACAGAGAATGGAGCGGCAGCCCCGCATAGATTGCGAGAGCTGCAAGGAGATTGCGGGGGGTCCCCGCGATCAGACATCTTATCCCCAATCCTTTGGATAGGGGATAAGATGTCTTTGGCCGGAATAACCCTTTAATGCTGATTTTTAGATGAAGCCAGAAGTGGATTCGAAAAAACTGGAATATACGGTATAAAGGATATACTAATTCTGCTAGTAGAAGTATATCCTTTATACTGTATAAGCATCACAAACTGCACCTCAGAACTGAAAGATGTTTAATTCCAGCCTTTTTTTGCTTTAAAAAAAAAAATGCATCTTAAAACACATGCACTTTTTTAATAGCACATGTATTTTTGATGTTTTATTTGTAAGGCCATATTCACACTACGATTTTGCAATTCGGCTGCCGGATTTGACGGGGATATTTAAAAATGATCCACTGCCGTATCTCTGCCAGACCCACGCCACATCCCATTTATTTTAATGAGCCAGATGGAGTCATGTAGTGACTTCGGTCAACTCCTTTTTTAACCATATCAGTTTTTATTGCTGGACTGAAAACCGTGGTCTACCACAGTTCTTAGTCTGGCAATAAAAATGATATGGTAGCGGACGTTTTTTAAATTTTCCGCTGGATACGAGCCTTATTGCATAATCATGGTGTGAATGCACCCTAATGTGTGTCTTATCTGGCACTTTTCAAAAGGAAAGCCTTATGCTGAATGTTGTAAAAAAAAAGAAAAAAAAACTGAGGCTAAGTTTCTACTTTTTTGTCCTGCATTTTTTGGTTTGAAAAAAACGCAAGAAAAGATTCCTGAAAAAACGCCAGTGCAATTTCCTGTCTCTGGCGTTTTTTCTGGCGTTTTTTCATTTGTGTGGAAATTGCATTTTTGGCCCCTTTGGCGTTTTTTTTTTTTTTTGGTACCCAAAATTTGTTGGGTACCAAAAAAAAAGGATGCAGTAGTGATGGAAAAAAACTTTATTCAACGAAATTTTTATTTTTTTTATAACAAAAATGTAATTAATTTTTAATCAAGTGTGTGTGTTTCACAATTTTTTTTCTTTCTTTTTTTGACATTTTTTAGGTAGTACTACTACTCCCAGCATGGAACAGACTGTTCCATGATGGGAGTAATAGTACCTGTACTAATAGACATATTTGATTGTCCATAATATAGCAGAGATGCGGAGCGGCTCTATACAGCGCTCGCATCTCTGCACTATACTCCGGCCAGTCATGTGAATAGAACATCACTCACTCATATTTTCCGCACAGAGTGGGGATTGGCCAGATAGTTGCAGCCAATCACAGCTCTCAGAGGGAAATATGAATGAGTGATGTTCTATTCACATCACTGGCCGGCCGGAGTATAGTGCAGAGATGCGAGTGCTGTATAGAGCTGCTCCGCATTTCTGCAATAGATAGGACGATCACAGCGGATGTCAGGAGTGATACCCGCTGTGATCTTTCCTTAACTGCAGGTACTACTACTCCCATCATGGATAATGCTCTGTTCCATGTTGGGAGCTGTAGTACCTGCAGTTAAGGAAAGATCACAGCGAATGTCTCCCCTGACACCCGCTGTGATCCTCCTGTATAATGTATAGATGCGGCCGGCCGCTCTTCTATGGTCCCCTGCATTGCCGTATATATACCTATTCATATTTCCTGCAGAGAGTTGTGATTGGCTGGAACCATCTGGCCAATCACAGCTCTCTGCGGGAAATATGAATAGGTGTATATACGGCAGTGCAGGGGACCATAGAAGAGCGGCCGGCCACATCTATACATTATACAGAAGGATCGCAACGGAACCTGGGGCGATCTGTCAATAAGTACATGTACTACTACTCCCATCATGGAACAGTGTGTGTTCCATGCTGGGAGTAGTAGTACCACCTAAAAAATAAAGAATAAAATATGAAAAATACACACACTACATTTTTATTATTGTCGGCTAAATTTTTAGGTCCCCGCCCGCCCACATAAATTGATCCCTGTTTAAAAATTTATAAAGATTTTGTTATAAAAAAGAAAAATTTTCTTAAATGCAATTTTTTCCTTCACTACTATATCTTTTTTATTATTATTTTTTAATGGTACCCTACAAAATTTTATTAAAAAAGGTATCTCACTTTTTTGGATCGCTAAAGTCCAAAAGAGAATAAAAACCACCTGAAAAAACGCCAAAGTTAAAACCCACATGGCGTTTTTCTTGGCTTTTTTTTACTCCCATAGACTTCTATGGGAGAAAAACGCCACGATTTCAGGGAAAAAAACGCCAGTGGCTCAACATGCTGCGAGTTTGGAAAACCGCAAAGGAGCTGAAAAATGCCAAAAAAGAGTGAAAAATGCCAAAAAGTTAAAAAAAAACGCCAAAGTGAAAAATGGCAAGTGGAATAAGATTTTTGCGATTTCTCATTGATTTACAGCTAACATCTGGCCGCAGCATTTTTTGGCCGAATGCCATGCGGCAGAACTGGCGTTTTTCTTGGCGTTTTCCCCCCCCAAAAAACACGTAGAAGCTTAGCCTTATACGTGTGGTTTTTTTATATTTAGCGATGAAATACTGCCTCAAACTGTATGAGGGTATTTTTATTTCAGCTAGGCATCTGAACGTAAATAGGCATCTTGGTACGTAAATAAGCAGCTCGGATAATCCCCCCAATAATGATTTATAAGAACATTGGTCTCATTAACGGAAAAATATTAATGTGTAATGTGCGTCAGAAAAAGACTGACTTTTACTGGATTGATGGATGTTTTTTTTTTTTTCCATGCCACAATTATGCCCCCCCCCCCCCCCCCCGTTAGACAGGTCCATATTACAATGAACCTTTGAGAAACAGAACAATGCAAACTTATCAAGTCTGTCTCCTACTCTAACTTGTGAATTAAAGGGGTAATTCACATGTAATGCAAGCATTCCATAAAAGCACCCTGTGTGCTGTGAACATTTAAAGGTGGCAGGCACCATGGTGTCACCAATGAAAGTTCTTGTTTCATATTTCGGATATCTTGTGACTTACTGATGCTTTCTAAAATCCCCAACCGATATCTGAATAGGACCAAACAATATAGTCATACTACTAAGCCTGTCATGCACAGAAACATCTCTACCTTGTTTACATGTTGTACATAGGCTCAAAGATGGTGAATCATTGTCCAATTCCTAATTCATGACTTAGAATTTAACTGCATTACTTATCCAAAGGATAGGGGATAAGATGTCTGATCACAAGGTTCCCGCTGCTGGGTGTTCTAAACAAACGCCGGGGTCCTGCGGCATTGATTGTGATGTCACAGCCACACCCTCTTGTGATGTCATGGCACGCCTGCTCCATTCATGTCTATGGGAGGGAGCGTGTCAACGCCCCCTCCCATAGACATGAATGGAGGGGGGGTGCCGTGACAGCTTGAGGGGGCGGGGCTGTGACATCATGGTCACAGTCTCTGGCTCTGAGCGTTCTGAACAAAATGTTCAGAATGCTGGAGCACCCCTTTAAATGAGAACAATTATATAATAGTTGTCATAGGGATCGCTGGTCTTTTAGACAATTGCTTTTTATGAGCGATATTAAGCTCTTGTAGCTACAGCTAATGGTTCAGTGACAGCTAAGGTAAACATGACAGCTAAGGTAGACATGAACTTCACAACGTGTGGTAGGAAACAGTAGACTTATACCAATCATTCAGGAAGTAAAATTTGTATAAAAGTTCTATTATAGTATCCTTCCTGATGCTAAGATTCACCTAGTTTTTGCTTTATGAAAATCAATTTGGCCTGCATTGTAGTTCTGTAATTCTTAAACAAAGCCACCGAGGTGGGTGGAATAAATTCATGCCTTGTCAATTACACATGTTAAAACATAGTAAAGGTTAAAAGGGATGTCCAAATGATTTAAAAACTATACACACCAGTCTAATATTGCCACATCCAGTGCCACCGCTCTAGGCTTTGTTTAATTGGTGCAGCGATGACTGTAGCCAATCACTGGCCTCAGCAGTATACAGTGCAAGGCTACAAGTAAGTTTTTATTTGAGTTAGGGTCAGCAAAAATTATATTATACATTTGTTGCTTAAAATAACTTGCCCCAAAGTGCCAAAAAGGCAAGCAAATAATAAGATTCCTTAAAAAGGGAGTGTCTTGTTATTAGAGAAGATACAGTAAAATGTATCTTAGCCCATGTGAGAGCTCAGAGGAAAACAAAAGGTGAAACTAAACTTTCATTCTCCTTGTTGTCATTATTGCATTGTCAAAGTCAAACTCACCTGTCAATTTGGGCAGGGATATGTGCAGCCCTAAGCTAACCCTCAGATTCTATTCCTGCCTACTTGACAATCTGCTTCTAAGCTACACACCCTCAACTGGACAGTGGTCCTTATATTAGATATGTGCAAGGTGTAGCGATGTCAAAACAATAAAGTAATAGACAGTACAGAGGTCAGGGAATAGGTCTGGACACAAAGCGTTAACCAAAGCAAAAAGCTGGAAACAAAACACAGGCAATATCCAAACTGCCAAGCAAACAAACAGAAAGAGAATAGTCAAACAAGCCAGGTCAATACCGGTGAGAGCGTTGCAGTACAGATGCACAAACCAAGGAGTTAGTGAAAGAACTAGCCAAAGGTCAGGAGAACAAGACAAAAGCATAATAAAAGCAGGTAAGGAGCTAATGCTAGGAATAATTACTCTATCACAGGCTACATGCCGATAACAACTGAGCTATACAGTATATAGTCTACCGAAGGAGGGTGTGGGCACCAAGGATACCATTGGCTAGTAGCCCACACCTCCTGGTTGGGCTGGACATATTCACAGCAATGAGTGATGCCACAGCTGAAGACAGAAGGGATTGAAACTACAAACAGAGCCATAAGCAGAAATACCCATTACATAACTGAATTAGAACCAGCTGGGCACACCAGACACAAAATCAGAAGTAATACCCAGTATTAATTATCAGTAGTCAGAGCCAAGGTACAAGCCAGCAGGTAACATCAGGGGAGGTCAATAGTGGGGTCAGATATCAGGGGAAGGCCAATAGCAAGCCAGAGGGCAAGTACCTGGAGGTAACATCAGAGGCAAAATCAGGAGGCAAGACTAAGTCCAGGGTAAACAGACTCAAAAAGAGTCAAATGCCACAGAAGCAGGGAGGAAGAGATTGCTGCTGAGAGCTGTAGTGAAGACGAGGAACGGTATGAACCCTGATACCAGGGTGAGAACGCTGAACGCTGACACTACATTTTTCAATAGATTTTAAAAAAGTTAATAGATAAAAAGGACCACTTTGTATACCTATTTTACAGTCATTTTTTATTTTACAGTGTATGAGCGCTAACTTTAAACTTCATATAGCTAAAGAAACATTACTTTCGCATAAATAGTTAAATAGTTTATAAGGATGTTGTTTCCATAATAACAATTCTGAAATGTTATAGTATACTTTGTATTCCCTTCTTCTCCTTTGTCTCTGCCTTCTGTTAGTGAATGGAGGTATTCAATACTAGAGTCTGCCCTTACTCAGTCCTCCTGAAGTTTTCTCCATAAAGTTTCTCAGTTGTAATCACAATCTTAAAAGTGTTACTACCATTTCCAGAATTTTTTGATATGTCATAAAATATGTCAAAAGTTTTGATCAGTCAAGGTCTGTGTGTTCATACTCCCACTGTTTGCTAGAAGAAGTCAGGAGAAACGCTCGGCTTAGCACTTCTCTTCCCTTTCTTTCTTCACTGCAGAAAACGGGATCTTTAGTGTTTCTAAAGAATCTGCCTTCTACAGAGAGGAGAGAGATGGAGAGAGAAGCACAAAGATGAGCCATTCTTCCTGCTCGTTTTATAGATCAGTGGGGGTCTCAACACCCAGACCCTGACTGATCAAACCAATTGACATGTCTCAACATGTATTGAGTAATGTAGGCTCAACTGATTTTACTTTACAGACTTATTAATTTTAAGAAGGTTAAAGGGGTATTACAGGCAAAAACTTTTTATATATATCAACTGGCTCCAGAAAGTTAAACAGATTTGTAAATTACTTCTATTAAAAAATCTTAATAATTCCAATAGTTATTAGCTTCTGAAGTTTTCTGTCTAACTGCTCAATGATGATGTCACGGGAGCTGTGCATGATGGGAGAATATCCCCATAGGAACTGCACAGCTCCCGGGACGTGAGTCATCATTGAGCAGTTAGACGGAAAACAACAACTCAACTTCAGAAGCTAATAACTATTGGAAGGATTAAGATTTTTTAATAGAAGTAATTTACAAATCTGTTTAACTTTCCGGAGCCAGTTGATATATAAAAAAAAGTTTTTGCCTGGAATACCCCTTTAAAGCGCAACTCCAATAATATTGCAGCAGAAGGATGCATGTTTAACATTCCCTGCATCTTTGTATGCCGCTAAAGTGAGCGATCTACTGATTTGGCAGAAGTCCCACATCATTTTGGTAGTAAACTATATATCGATATGCTCAGCTCTTCCTGCACAATAACAACTTGTTTTTGCAGATCTAAGGTACAGTCACACAAAATTCCACTATGGATTTTCTGCTGCAAAATACACAATTTTGTTGCTAAATACTAACTTCAATTGGTCTACAGCAAACCTGATGCTGATTTTCTACTGTTGAAAAACCATAGCATATAATGTTCATGTGAATACAATATTTTCCCGTAATACCCCTTTAACAGCATTTTCATCGTGACAGGTTCCTTTTGAATCTCTTTAAATGCTTCCTACCAGCAGGCTTCTGTTCATGCAAAAATAGAATCCTTAAAAGGCACAAATAGATTTCTCAATTATAGCAAGTTCTTATCTATGTGACAAGTCAGGAGAGCGAACAACCTATAGCTGAATGTCAGTATATCTGTGACAACTTGTCAACAGATTTATGACTGAAGTACGTTTTTAGTTTCTACCAATATTTTTTAAAGTAGATTCATGATTTTTGAAGTTTCACTATCTTTTTTGCAAATATTTTTCTATATATATATATTTTCAAATCAACTGCTGCTAAAAAGTTAAACAGATTTGTAAATTCCTTCTATTAAAAAGTCTTAATCTTTTCAGTACTTATCCACTGCTGTATACTACAGAGGAAATGGTATTTTCTGTCTGACCACAGTGCTCCCTGCTGACACCTTTGTCCATGTCGGGAACTGTCTAGAGCAGGAGAGGTTTGCTAAAGGCATTTGCTCTTGCTCTAGACCAGGGGTCCTCAAACTTTTTAAACAGGGGGACAGTTCACTGTTGGACAGTTGGAGGGCCGGACTATAGTTAAAAAAAAAAAAAACTATGAACAAATTCCTATGCACACTTACCGTATATATCTTATTAGTGGACTACCCCTTCACGTACGAAGCCTAGTTCCCCTCACATTAGGTAGGCCGCATAGTTCCCCCCACATTAGGTTGGCCATATAGATCCCCCCACATTAGGTTGTAGTTCCCCCCACATTAGGTTGGCAGTATAGTTCCCCCCATTTAGTTGGCAGTATAGTTTCCCCACATTTAGTTGGCAGTATAGTTACGCCACATTTAGTTGGCAGTATAGTTCCCCCACATTTATTTGGCAGTATACCCCTACCCCTTAATTCCACCCCTACCCCTTAATTCCCTGGTTGAACTTGATGGACATACGTCTTTTTTCGACCGTACTAACTATGTAACTATGTAAGTATAGTTACCCCACATTTAGTTGGCAGTATAGTTCCCCCCACATTAGGCTGGCAGTATGTTCCCCCACAGACATACAGCCTCCAGCCATACAGTGTATGGCTGGAGGCTGTATGCCTGTTTTCATGCCTCACTGCAGTGTTCCGACCACTGCTCCTCCGGTCAAGACATAGCAGTAGGTCCCGGGACCGGAGGAGTGGTGGTCGGAGCACCGAAGCTGACGTGCCACTGGTAAGACTTACCAAGCTGGCCAGCGCACGTCCTGCTCGCTGCTCCGCGCTCCGTTGCTATGGGCACAAGCACAGGACATCAGTGATGTCCCTGCGTGCGCTACCTTCCGGCGGTCCCTGCGTTATTAAAGTAAACGCGGGGCCGCAGAGAGTTAACAGGGGCATTCCTGTGTCCCGAAAACATCTTTCGGGACACAGGGACGTCCTTAGGCAGCGGCAGCAAAAACAACCTGCGGGGCGGTAAATGTCCTCGGCGGGCCGCATGCGGCCCGCGGGCAGTAGTTTGAGGACCCCTGCTCAAGACAAACAGAGGTGTCAGCAGAGAGCACTGAGGTCAGACAGAAAAAACTCAACTTCCTCTGTAGTATACAGCAGCTGAAAAGTACTGAAAAGGTTAAGATTTTTAATAGAAGTAATTTACAAATCTGTATAACTTTCTGGAGACAGTTTATTTAAAAAAAAAATTCCACTGGAGGAAAAGGTGCTATCCGGCGGAATTTTGTTTATATCCATTGTACCCTGTGTTACGCCTAGCGCTCCGGGTCCCCGCTCCTCCCCGGAGCGCGTACGGCGTCTCTCTCTCCGCAGCGCCCCGGTCGGTCCCGCTGACCGGGAGCGCTGCACTGTCATGGCCGTCGGGGATGCGATTCGCACAGCGGAACGCGCCCGCTCGCGAATCGCATCCCAGGTCACTTACCCGTTCCCGTCCCCTGCTGTCATGTGCTGGCGCGCGCGGCTCCGCTCTCTAGGGCGCGCGCGCGCCAGCTCCCTGAGACTTAAAGGGCCAGTGCACCAATGATTGGTGCCTGGCCCAATTAGCTTAATTGGCTTCCACCTGGTCCCTGACTATATCTGACCTCCTCCCATGCACTCCCCTGCCGGATCTTGTTGCCTTGTGCCAGTGAAAGCGTTTTGTGTGTCCAAAGCCTGTGTACCAGAACTTCTGCTATCCACCCTGACTACGAACCTTGCCGCCTGCCCCCGACCTTCTGCTACGTCCGACCTTGCTTCTGTCTACTCCCTTGTACCGCGCCTATCTTCAGCAGCCAGAGAGGTTGAGCCGTTGCTAGTGGATACGACCTGGTCACTACCGCCGCAGCAAGACCATCCCGCTTTGCGGCGGGCTCTGGTGAATACCAGTAGTGCCTTAGAACCGGTCCACTAGCACGGTCCACGCCAATCCCTCTCTGGCACAGAGGATCCACCTCCTGCCAGCCGGCATCGTGACAGTAGATCCGGCCATGGATCCCGCTGACGTCCCTCTGCCTTATATCTCTGATATCACCACGGTGGTCGCCCAGCAATCCCGACAGATCGCCCATCTAACCCACCAGCTGTCGGAAGTATTCACCATTGTGCAGCAACTTCAGTCGCAACTTCAGCAGCAATCATCTCCTCCGCCAGCTCCTGCACCCCTTCCGCAGCGAGTGGCCACTCCTAGCCTCCGCCTGTCCTTGCCGGACAAATTTAATGGGGACTCTAAGTTTTGCCGTGGCTTTCTTTCGCAATGTTCCCTGCACTTGGAGATGATGTCGGACCAGTTTCCTACTGAAAGGTCTAAGGTGGCTTTCGTAGTCAGCCTTCTGTCTGGAAAAGCCCTGTCATGGGCCACACCGCTCTGGGACCGCAATGACCCCGTCACTGCCTCTGTACACTCCTTCTTCTCGGAAATTCGAAGTGTCTTTGAGGAACCTGCCCGAGCCTCTTCTGCTGAGACTGCCCTGCTGAACCTGGTCCAGGGTAATTCTTCCGTTGGCGAGTACGCCATACAATTCCGTACTCTTGCTTCTGAACTATCCTGGAATAATGAGGCCCTCTGCGCGACCTTTAAAAAAGGCCTATCCAGCAACATTAAAGATGTTCTGGCCGCACGAGATACTCCTGCTAATTTGCATGAACTCATTCATCTAGCCACTCGCATTGACATGCGTTTTTCTGAGAGGCATCAAGAGCTCCGCCAGGAAAAAGACTTAGATCTCTGGACACCTCTCCCACAGTCTCCATTGCAATCTGCGCCTAGGCCTCCCGCCGAGGAGGCCATGCAAGTGGATCGGTCTCGCCTGACCCTGGAAGAGAGGAATCGCCGTAAGGAAGAGAATCTTTGTCTGTACTGTGCCAGTACCGAACATTTTTTGGTGGATTGCCCTATCCGTCCTCCACGTCTGGGAAACGCACGCTCGCACCCAGCTCACGTGGGTGTGGCGTCTCTTGATGCTAAGTCGGCTTCTCCACGTCTCACGGTGCCTGTACGGATTTCTTCTTCAGCCAGCTCTTCCCTCTCAGCCGTGGCCTGCCTGGACTCTGGTGCCTCTGGGAATTTTATTCGGGAGTCCTTGGTGAATAAATTCCGCATCCCGGTGACCCGTCTTGTCAAGCCACTCCACATTTCCGCGGTCAACGGAGCCAGGTTGGATTGCACCGTGCGTTTCCGCACGGAGCCCCTCCTAATGTGCATCGGACCTCATCATGAGAAAATTGAGTTTTTGGTCCTCTCCAATTGCACTTCTGAAATTCTCCTTGGACTACCCTGGCTTCAACACCATTCCCCAACCCTGGATTGGTCCTCAGGGGAAATCAAGAGCTGGGGTACCTCTTGCTTCAAGGACTGCCTTAAACCGGTTCCCAGTACTCCCTGCCGTGACCCTGTGGTTCCTCCTGTATCCGGTCTCCCTAAGGTCGTTATGGACTCTGCCCGCCTTAAGAAGTGCCTCTCCCCCCCTCCCAGTCCAGTCAGTCTAGCCTCGGTGCCTCCTCGTGGCCCTCGTCCTGGTGTCACACTGCCCCGTGCCAGGCCTCGCCCTCTGCCCTCCCTCCCCATTCCCACTCCTGCTGTACTGCCTGCCGTTGAGGAATCCCTCCATCCTTTCCCGGTGTCCTCATCCCGGGGCGGGCAGTTACCGGACAAAGAGAAGGGGAGACCTAAGGGGGGGGGTACTGTTACGCCTAGCGCTCCGGGTCCCCGCTCCTCCCCGGAGCGCGTACGGCGTCTCTCTCTCCGCAGCGCCCCAGTCGGTCCCGCTGACCGGGAGCGCTGCACTGTCATGGCCGTCGGGGATGCGATTCGCACAGCGGGACGCGCCCGCTCGCGAATCGCATCCCAGGTCACTTACCCGTTCCCGTCCCCTGCTGTCATGTGCTGGCGCGCGCGGCTCCGCTCTCTAGGGCGCGCGCGCGCCAGCTCCCTGAGACTTAAAGGGCCAGTGCACCAATGATTGGTGCCTGGCCCAATTAGCTTAATTGGCTTCCACCTGGTCCCTGACTATATCTGACCTCCTCCCATGCACTCCCCTGCCGGATCTTGTTGCCTTGTGCCAGTGAAAGCGTTTTGTGTGTCCAAAGCCTGTGTACCAGAACTTCTGCTATCCACCCTGACTACGAACCTTGCCGCCTGCCCCCGACCTTCTGCTACGTCCGACCTTGCTTCTGTCTACTCCCTTGTACCGCGCCTATCTTCAGCAGCCAGAGAGGTTGAGCCGTTGCTAATGGATACGACCTGGTCACTACCGCCGCAGCAAGACCATCCCGCTTTGCGGCGGGCTCTGGTGAATACCAGTAGTGCCTTAGAACCGGTCCACTAGCACGGTCCACGCCAATCCCTCTCTGGCACAGAGGATCCACCTCCTGCCAGCCGGCATCGTGACACCCTGGTTATAAAAAATTTAATAAACTGTAACTCACCTTCTGTCACTCCCTTAAAGTGCTGATTTCGCTATTCTGTCTTCTGGGCCTGGTCTTCTTCCGCATCTTGGAGCCTGATACGTCACACTGCGATCAGCTTATAGCCAGCTGCAGCGATGTCCCACCTTGGCAAGTGATATGCTGAGTGCAGTGTCATGTTACGGGCCCGGGCCGCAGGGAAAAGGGAGGGCCCAAGCTTCTTACATGACACTGCACTCAGCCTATCACCGGGCGAGGCGGGACACTTCTTCGGCCGGCGAAAGGCTGATTGTAGTGTGACATGTCAGGCTCAAAGATGCGGAAGAAGACCAGGCCTAGAAGACAGAAGACCTATATCGGCACATTGGGGAAGCAACGGAAGGTGAGCTACAGTTATTTGTTTGATTTTTTGCAGCCTGGGCAAAATGGATACAAATTAAAATTCACCAGATGTCTCCTTTAACTCTTCCCTGGTCCCCTAATCCTGTTTTTTTTTTTTTTTGTAATCTGATAATTTGAACCAATAATCAGTCAACTAATCAATTTTACAAATAATCGTTAGTTGCAGCCCTAATCCAGTATAATAAAGGAAGGGGCAAGAGTAGTTCCATCAATATTTTCAGGACAGTAATCATATCTGGCTCGGTACTAGGATATAAAGGGACTCGCATTGCTGTCTAGATGTAATAGTATACCACAGAGAAGGAAGTGTTTATAGTAACATCTGAGAACAAAAGCCAAACAGAAAAAAACACCACAACTATTTTTGTATGAATTACTCAAAAAGCTGATCAGTTTATTTCGTTGGATGATGCAGGCCCTCCAGCTATGCACTAGGACACATAGTCACCCAGGCTGCAATAGGAATGAGAGATAAGATTATTTATATGCAAAGTGAGCAGATAAGCATGTCATAGGTAGTCATCTGACTTACTATTACATCACCAGCGCTGCTAGTGCACTCAATTCCCTCCGTCTGCACTTTCTATAGCAGTACTGCCAAATTGTCTTTTAAAATATGCTGCCTCATTGAATACATCAGTCTACTACCGGTATCATGTTAACCTATGACTGAAGAGTAAAATTAACCATACTAGATGTTTTCAGTTGAGGTATTCTCTACAGACAATCGGTAAAGCCCGTTTAGACTGGCACAGTGTGTACCCCCACAGTTTTACTGAACCGAACTAGGGATATATGGTGCTGCAGGTCTTAAAGGGGTACTCCAGTGGAATACAATGGCAACTGGTGCCAAAAAGTTAAAAGAATTGTATATTACTTCTACTAAAATCTTAACCCTTCCAGTATTTATTAGCTGCTTTATGCTCCAGGAAGATTTATAGTTCTTTTCTGTCTGACCACAGTGCTCTCTGCTGACATCTCTGTCTATGTAAGGAACTATACAATACAGAAATGTAGGTGCACTACTGTGGTAGATGTATACAATGACATTGGCTAATCCCTCAACACTGATGTTAAAATTGAGACATTCGCCAGTGTATCCTTATATTAAGGACACACCAGAGCCCGCACACCAACGCCAAGGTTTCTCAGATGGCACGGGACCTAACGCTAACCTACCTGTGCGTAATAAGCAAAAACCAGGGGCCAGTGGGCAATTACAGCAGCACTAGGTCGACATGTAGCCTGCTCCCAGTTCCCTCCAGCGTGACTAAGCACACATACAATGGAAGGGGGGAGAGAGGCTACAATCCCCACCCAAGTTGGCTGATATAGGTGCATGGCCTCACAGGTGCAACCCTAATGCTGCCTGGAAAATGTTCAAGGCGCATTAACATATGGAGTTTACACACCTCCCCGTATAAATTTACAAACAACAACAAAAAACGTGGTCTCAAATGGCTGGAGGTGCTCAACCCCAAATGCAGTTGTGCATATATACTGGGGGAGCAGATCCTGCCCTTGTAGTCCGTTGCTAGGGGCGATATGTAAGGAACTATCTAGAGCAGGAACAAATCCCCATAGCAAACCTATCCTGCTCTAAACAATTCCTGACATGTACAGAGGTGTCAGCAGAGAGCACTGTGGTCAGACTGGAAAGAACAACTCATCTTCCTGTGGAGCATACAGCAGCTGATAAATACTGGAAGGATTAAGATTAATAAATAGAAGTATTTTACAAATCTGTTTAATTTACTGGCACCAGTTGATTAGAAAAAAAATGTTACTCCACTGGAATACCCCTTTAATTCAGTAAAATTGATGCAGTTTGGGTGTTATATTAGCTAAATCCCTATTTATTAGGTAAATATTACTATTTACATGTATTATGTTTATTGTCCAATGACTAAGTGTATTTCCTATGATCAGAATAATCTTGAAATGTAAAAAGTTAGAAATGTATAGATTAAGAGTTGCTTGATGTAGAGATCAGAGGGTTAAGTGAGCCTTGTTGAGTCAGGAAAGTATCACTGGTTTTGTGTAACTGCAGCTACAGGTCATGGTAAAGTAGCAGCCTCAACCTAGACATACTGGAGGAAACTGATACCTCTATCTGGGTGGCAGATGTGGGTAACTAAATAGGGGCATACAAATACACACCCTGAAATAAATACTTAGCTGCTCTATTTCTACAACTTAGTTTCGGTTCTAGTAATAACCTTTGTGCAACCACTGTGGGTTGTCTTCTCTCATGTAGACAAAGATGACAGTGTCCTGTGTAAATGATTTAGGGAATAACTGCAGCGTGTAATTCCGTAAATAAAAATCAGAGGCATTCGTAGTCAATATTTATCTAAGAGGGAATGATGACAAATGAAAGACTTCATTTTCCAGGTGATGTTACAGTTATAGTTTTAGTTGCTGTTCACATCACGTTTTTTTGTTTACACTTTGTGTGTACACCAGAAGGCTCCTGACTCACAAGCTTAACAGGTCCATAGCCTTGAACACCAAAGAATTAAGCATAAACATATATGTGGTCCATAGCCATAGCCTTCTGTGGTAATGGCGGGGTGTGTGGTGCAGGGCAGATGTTGTTGAACTAGGGCCAGATGGTATTAACCCCTTGAGTTCGTAACACCAGGGTGTGGTTTAGCCTTAACCACCCGAAGGTATACCTCTGGATCCTGGGCTAGGCACGGGGGCAATGAAGACACCGACGTCACGTTACGGACAATGGTAGCTTTACTGAGGGTAGACAGTTGTTACAGTCTATGCAGTACAGCTAGGGCCCAAGGAGGTGACCAGTGACACAGAGACCATTGCAGGTTTGCTGGGACTTGTAGTAGACAGAAAAATGTAGTAGATAGGAGAGCAGGCCACGCTGGATAGACAGAAGACTTGACTGACAGGACTGTGACTTTAGCTTACTTTGCACTTGACTTGTGGCTGCAGGACTTGACTTAAATGGTCACTGTCAGATACCAAAACTTTTGATAGGTTGTAAAGCATGCAAAATCAATAGGTTTTGCAATTGCTTCCATTAGAAAATTTTCAGTATTTCATACTGAAAAAGCCAGTCAAACAACTGCCTTCCCTGCCTGCTTTGACACCTACTAGTCCTGCTGTGTCCATGCATCATCACCTATGTCATGGACACACTTCCTTGATTGACAGCTGTGAGCGCAGGGCTCCCACTGTCAGCTCCCACTGTCAGCTTGTGTCCCGCCTACTGTCAGTGAGGACAAGCTGGGAGTTGTAGTTTTGCTAATGCTAGGGGAGATGTGAGCAGACAGCATACTGAGGGAGGGGGAGGAGACCTGCACAGTGAGGCCACGCCCCCTCCCTTTGAGAGGAATTCAGACTAGTGAGCTAAATTAAAAGTGTAATAAAATAAATAAATAAAGGTGCTAGAAACATATAAATTAGATGTACATGGTCAGGATTAGGTACTGAGTGATATATTAAAAATTCTTTTTTTTGTTTGATCTGACGGGTACGGTTTAAAGGGGTTATCCACCATAAGGTGATTTTAGTACGTACCTGGCAGACAGTAATGGACATGCTTAGGAAGGATCTTGGGGCTAAATGGCTATGTTGTGAGATTACCATAATACTGTGGCTAGCTTTTTGTGAACTGGTATTTCCTGTTTGACTTTTCTTTTTTTGACTACAAATCTCATAATTCCATTTTCCTCCCTCCCACACATCAGCCACCCCACCCATTGAAACATTAATGAGCTGCATCCATTCAAAAAGACAAATGTTGCATTAGTTGCAGATTGATCTCTCCCACCAAGCGATCCCTCCACCCATTGAAGCAGACAGGCTCCCTGACGTCAGCTGACTAGTGAGTCAGGTCTCGGCCGCATTGCAACCTGGGAAAATTCTGAGACAACAGTCATTTTGTATGCTGGTAAAAATAAATATTGGGGTGAAAATCACATGAGAATTGTGAGAAAACCATCACACACAGGTAAAGACACTATATTATGAACTACACTAACTTCACAGCCCCTGTAGCATAGTCCAATAAAAAAATATTCCTGGAATACCCATTTAAAGCCTCCAATGTTCTGGACACACACACTCAGACGACTTGACTGCACTGGACCTCAGGAACAAGAGAGAGTAGCTATCTCCACCCAGGGTTTATAGACTAACAGGGAGCCCATAGGTCACCTTTGGGGTCAGCTGGTCACTAGTACCTCCTGGGTAACAATCACATGGTACATTTATTAAAGGAGTAGTCCAGTTGTGACTCAGTGGTGAGCAACTTATCCCCTATCCTAAGGATAGGGGATAATTTGCAGATCGCGGGGGGTCCGACCGCTGGGGCCCCCTGCGATCTCCTGTACGGAGCCCCGACAGCCGGCGGGAAGGGGCGCTGCCTTCGGCAATCTCCGGCTCTGCCATTGAGATGTATTGAGGGGACGTGTCGGCCGCCGCTTCGTGCTGGGGTCGACACCCGCTATCTGGGCCGAGAGCCGGGGCCCCGTACAGAGAGATCGCAGGGGGCCCCAGCGGTCGGACCCCCCGCGATCTCAAACTTATCGCCTATCCTTAGGATAGGGGATACGTTTTTCACCACTGGACTACCCCTTTAAAGATACAAGACATAATATAATACACAACATATTTACATGGGGGAAACAACTGCAGGGGGTCCTGGGGACACTGCCTGAAAGAAAGGCACAGGGAAACACCATCCCGTACTGGGCCACCACACTTCTATTGCAGGCAGAAACCATAAGAATGTTCTTTTGGCCATATCTGGCTGCCTCATTTTTGTATATTTTGGCTAAAGCCCCATTCAGCTCAAACATGTGCGAGAGTTGAGAGTGTTGCTCAAAAAATTAGCTACTTTTTTTCTTCAGTTTTGTGTTGTAAGCATTTAAAAATACCTCCAATATGTATCTGTTTTTTTTTTTTTTTTAATATGGTAGAGTATGGGTAATGGTATTCGTTTAAAGGGGTGGCCCAGTGAAAAACAACTTATCCTGTGGATAGGGGATAAGTTGTTCCAATTGTTTAGCTTTCTCGGCCACCTCCAGCCTACTTGACACCACTAGATGGTCTGAAGAGCCGAAAGCATCCAAAGCGGGGCAATTTGCTTAACTCCCATTGCCTGTAGAGGGAGTTGTGCAAATGGTATAGCACCATGAGTTTCGCTGTTTAGGTATCTTCGGGAGTTAAGTGAACAACATAGATTGTGGGGCTATATAATTTGCGCAACTACCATTAAAGTCAATAGGAGTTACGCCAATTACGTATCTTCCCTGCTTCGGTTGCTTCTGGCTTTTCAGACCATCTCTAACAGCCGCAAACAGGCAGGAGGTGGCTGGAGAAATTAAAAGATGAGATGGGACAACCCCTTTAAAGGATTCTTGTGGAAAGCTGCTGAAAAATTCACAACATATTCTTAATGGACATCTGTCTTACATCTGTTTAACATATACATTGGGTGCTAAACCAAAAAATGTTAGCACCTCCTACAATAGGTGATAAGTATCTTATTGCTGCCAACCATAGAGCAGCAGTGATGAATGTATGCTGCTGCTCTATTCAAAGGTTGTGGGACTGACAGAGATTGCCAAGGTCTTAACAGCCACTTCATTAAACCAGTGGACAAGGTGGGACCTCCAGCAATCAGGCACTTATGACAGATCATATATATTAAGGGGAAAACCCCTTTAATGCTACTATATGGTACTAGGAACCTAACATGTTTTTATACATGTCTTCATAAAATATAGTATGTGATTACTTAACTTAAAGGTGCCAATGAAATATCCATTAGGGGGTCGGGAAATAGCTTGTTCGATCTGCTCTGTGACATTCTGAGCCATTTAGCATAGAGTAGTCATGTGGGTCGGAGTTAATTGGAAGAAATTTCCTAGTAAAGTTACATTGGTAGTATTTCTACAACTATAAAGTACAGGATACCTACCATAGTAATACATTTCAAGTATGAAATTCCCACAGGGATCACAAATGATTAAGGGAAACTTGACAGCAGGAAATTAGAACTCTAAGGGGGCAAAATTTGTCAATCATGGGCAGGCAGCAAATGGTAGAAGTAACCAATGCGATCCAATGTGCAACCCACCCAGCTTCCCCAACCATTTGAAGTTTACAAGCAACTTTCACAGACTGAGGAACAACTACTAAATATATGACCTAGTCTTATGACTTAAAGGGGTAGTCCAGTGGTGAAAAACTTATCCCCTATCCTAAGGATAGGGGATAAGTTTGAGATCGCGGGGGGGTCCGACCGCTGGGGCCCCCCGCGATCTCTCTGTACGGGGCCCCGGCTCTCCGCCGAGATAGCGGGTGTCGACCCCCGCACGAGGCGGCGGCCGACACGCCCCCTCAATACATCTCAATGGCAGAGCCGGAGATTGCCGAAGGCAGCGCTTCGGCTCTGCCATAGAGTTGTATTGAGGGGGCGTGTCGGCCGCCGCTTCGTGCGGAGGTCGACACGCCCCCTTCCCGCGGGCTGTCGGGGCTCCGTACAGGAGATCGCGGGGGGCCCCAGGGGTCGGACCTCCCGCGATCTGCAACTTATCCCCTATCCTTAAGATAGGGGATAAGTTGTAAACCACTGAGTCACCACTGGACTACTCCTTTAAGTAGTTTCAGGTTTGGCCGGAGGTGGTCAGAAAAGCCAAAAGTAGCTAAGGCGGGGAAGTTACATAATTTGCGTAACTTCCATTGACTTTAATGGGAGTTGTGCAAAGGGCATAGCCCTGTGGGCTATAATAATTATAATCTTATTTATATAGCGCCAACAGATTCTGCAGCACTTTACAATTTTGGGCTACTCTGTTTATGTAATTCTGGGCGTCAAATGAACAAAGTAGCTCTCTGCACTAAGTTGAGAGTAGCGCAACGTTCATTAAAGTAAATGGGAGTTACGCAAATTGTGTAACTTCCCTGCTTTGGCTGCTTTTAGGTTTTCAGACCACTTTCGTCGGCTGCAAAAAGGCTGAAGCATATGGAAAACCCAGAACTAGTGAAGAGGAACAACCCCTTTAAGTTAGGATCCCACATAGTATTTTAGTCCTCATTCGGTTAGTATTTTTAGCCAAAATCGCTAATGCATCCAAAACACAAAAAAAGGGGCACATCTTTCCATTATAGTTTTTCTGTGCTGATTTGAAAGCTGCTAACCGCTGAAGTATGTTGTCTGCCATTGTATTTTGCAGAATACAGTAATGACAGTTTTTATGAGCATAAAAACAAGAGCATTTTGACTGGTTACATCCCAATTTAGAGGTAACAATAGACACTCGGCTGGGAATACAGGAAGAAAACTTTGGAATTGGCAGTTCACATTTAGACTGCTTAATAATAGAGATTAAAGGAAACTGAGTAAACATATTCTACAAAAAGTAATAAAAACCTAATAATATTTTTGTGGACATCCGTATAGACATGTACAGATACATGTACAGTTTAAATATTGTAATGTCCCAGTACAGGACATGATCCTGTACTACCCTTAGGCCCTGTCAGGTTGAGACCCTCAGTGACCTGGGGGCTCTCCCCTGCAAGGTCTATCCCTGTTGTTTCCACAATGTTGTGTATAGTGCTTTAATGCCTAGACAGTCTCCTAATGGACCTGTCGGAGGTCTAAAGGACCTGTGTGTCACATGTTATGTTATGCAGTCACACGATTTGTTGTCACATGTTCTACCAGAGAGCACCAGCTTAACCTATGACCTGCAGATTGACCAATGGGCTTTAGTCCAGCCCCCCACTATATAAAGGGGCGGCCATTACAATTCACTCTCTTAGCTCTTATGCTACCTTACTGAGCACAGCAACCACCAGAGATCTCAGTGCAAGTGATCAGTGTCTGGAAGACCCCAAAAGCTACAGTCATTCCAGTGAGTCTCTAGTCTTAGTCTGCTGTCACTGAAACTAGTCAAGTCCTGCATATAGTCAAGTCAAGTCCAATCTCAAGTCAAGTTAATTACAAGTATATTGATCCAGCAAGCTGCGAGGTCCTTCTGGGTCCTGGCCACCTCTCTGGGAAATCTGGCATTAGCTGTGAAGATAATTCCATCTGTCTTATACTCAGTAAAGCCTCCGTTTGACCATAACTGGTTGTGGACTCTCATTTCACTACTAGCAACTGGGAAAGTGGAGAAACCGGGTGTGTGGTGTTCCGGAACCCTAAATCCACACTGGCGTCACAAACACTAGGTTAACAACATCTTGCCCCTGGGGTTAATACCATCTGATCCCACCACTCACACCACTACACCTGTGGTCCCCCCCATACACCCGTGGGTCACCACAACAGGTTATGGGTGTGTGCCTTAACCACTCAGCCTAGTCAAATCAAGTCAGGCCACCCATTAACAGTATGCGGGTGTGTGCCAAAGGCAAGTTGCCGCAAGTCCTACCCCCCAAGTCTGAACTTTGTCTAACTGAAAATTGCATGCCTTTGCAAAAAAGTGTGCACCAGCAAAGTGTACAGGACTGTGTCATTGAAATAAGTTTATGTGTTGGCGCTGAAGAAGTAGTGAGGGAGGTGAAAATTACAGTATTGTCGGTGGTAAAGAAGTCTTCAAAAGTTGGATTTACAATGTGCAAGATTAGAACAGAAGCCAAGTTGCGCACCAAAATGTTTGTTGTACCTGCAAGGGTTAAAGATGTGCTGGAAAAGTGTGCCAAAGGTTCCCACCAGAGCCAGTGTCCCACCCCCGGGCGTGAAAACAATGTCGTGGTGTCCAGCCCAAAATGGAACTTGAAAGGTCCGCCCCTTGTTGCCAGGGATGCACCACTGAGTCACTTCCGGTCCCAAGCCCCGCTGATGATGTCCTTCCGGCCGGCGGCCATTTTGTCAGAGACAGATATTAAAGGTGAGGCGGAGCCCGACCTCTTCAGTCTACAGGAAGTGCTGGCAGAGAGCAGCAAGATGGCGGAGTCCCAGCGATCCACATGTGCCGGGAGTTCCATGATGGAACCGGAGCCAGCCCCCCTGAGAGGGGCCAAAGAAGGAAGATCCCTGGACAAAGCCGTGCCACAAGAGCCAGTGACTGCGCCCTGCTCCAGAGGTTCCGGTCAAGTACCCGCTGCTGGGCAGACTCTGCCTACTCTTCTAACAAGTAAGTCGCTGGTATTGGGGGGCCCCTGTGTATGGTCACTGTGTATGGTGTCCAACATTGGCCCCAAAGACTTCCACCACAAAGGGGAAACACTATCTAGGGGGTCCCTCCTAGTCCAGGCTGCTGCAGCCACAACAACCCCGGCCGCCGCAGCCCTACACTAGGCCTCTTAAAGGGCCAGTAGCCCACAAGTTATCAAGGGCCCCAGCCATACAAAGAAAATGGTGGGCAAAAATTAAAGCACATGCCGCCATGCCGACGGCAGATGGCTACTTCTTCTGTCTCAGTTGCACCGCATCGTTAAAGAAGCGCAACGATCTGGGAAAAAAACTTCCCCTGCCCCATATTAACAGGTCTGTCAGATTTGCCGAAAGATAGTAGAGACTCTGACCCGAGAGGTGCAAACACAGGCCCTAAAGGAGGTTGTTAACAAACTGATTACGGGCAGCATAGGCCAAAATGTAAAAAGGCCTGCCAATCCATCTGCCCCCTACAATTTGTGTATGTTTGTAAAGTCAAGTTGCTGGATCAATTGCCCGGGGGCCTGTCCTGACCCACTCTAGCAGCCACAGAGCTGAGGCTGGGTCAACAGGCCTAATCCGGCATACCCAAGGAGCCCACTGTTGCTCCACCATACTTGTCCAAGTCCACCCGACCCTTTGGTCTTCTCCCTCCAAGTGTTAAAGGAGCAGTCGTCCAGGAGGAGTATCCTGATTCTCCAGCGATGGATCCCAAGTACCAAGGTCGCTCGGGTCAACGTTCCAATGCAGATGTGCCCAGGCCTGCTCCTGTGGGTGAGGAGGTTTGACCTGACCACCATGCACCAACTCATGTACCCAAGCCTACTCCAGCTGTCAAGGAGGTTTGGCCTAACCAACGGGTACCCACGGACGTGCCAGGGCCTACACCTGCAGTTGCGGAGGTTTGTCCTGAAGAGCAGGCACCAACTAGTAATCCCTCTGTTACGCAAGCCACTGCAGTGCAGGTGGTGGTTGCTGTCAGTTCCTCCATCACCAATTCTAGCCTGTCCCCTGTGTCCTGGGTTACCCATGTTGACCCCATGCAAGGGGCCCAGTCTCGCAACCCTAGGTTCATCTCACAGCCCAAGACCCCACCTGGAAGGCGAGACTGGGAAAGAAAGAAGGTTGTTTAAGTAACTTGTGTACAGTAAAATACCAGACTTGGTCGCAAGACTGACTGTCGTGCCGTAGCACATTTTTTTGTTTCAGGTTCCTGCAACAGTTCACGATTTGTGCCTGACAAGACTGTGTCAAGAAAAGTTATTTTGTTTACAACCAACCCTAGTAAGTCATGTGCCCGGCATCAGTCGAGAGACTCCTTGAGGTAGGAGATTCTATTAAGCTGCATACCAGTCTTCTTAGGATGGGGACTCTTAGTTGACTGGACCATGAACTCATTATGCACATGGACTACTGAGCAGTACATGAACTCTTCTGTGAATATCTAAAGTAATATATTTTGGTTCAGTAAAAATGGTTAAGGAGGTACACTGTGTTGTTGTAGTCCTAATGTGATGGTCCTATATTGTGTTATCAATGTCAAACGAAATGTATAAAGTTATTGCACACTAAAAGTCATGGTGTACAGTCATTTTGGATATCTGGTTATCTCCTTACAGGGGTTTGTCTTGATGTAATCGGGAGGAGCACATGTCACCCCTTCACCAGCATCTTGTACATGTACAAAATAGTATGTATGGTACCCTAAAGTCAAGAAAACCTCAGTCACATACAGTAGTACTGTATCACTCACATTACACAGTCTACTTGTTTTCAAATGTCTCCAATGTCATATGTTCTTGTGTTTGTGCGCAGGATACTTTCCTGGCCAGAAAGTACTCCTCAAACTAAATTAAAGCATACCTGTCATAGTGCAAAAAAAAGTAAAAAAGTGATATGTTACTCAGGACCCAATCCTGATCATGTGCATATAATTTTTGTGCGTCTCGGACCTATATATCCAGAGATATAAGCATTTACCTGCTGGTGAGTTACTTTTTCATTGTGCAGGCTGGAGGGGGCGTGTCAGTCTGTCTCCCTCACAGGAGCAAGCCTGTGCAGTCAGCCAATCAGTACTCTCTACTCTGTAACCCTTTCCTCTCTGGTTTTATGCTGTGTCATGTGTCAGAGGAAGATACTTGGAGCTTGCCTGCAGTAATCAGAAGACATTATGGTGAATTCATAACAGGATAAAATGTATAAATATAAGAATAGATCTTTATAAAATTAGTGCAAGGATTTTTTTAGATAAAAGTACAGCATTTTTATGAATACATGTTCTATCTGCTTTATCTTCTCCTAGTAAAGCTGGATACTAATCAGCATAGCTGTCACTATATGTGTCATTCATCTTTCACAGACTCCTGAATGTCTGATCAACTTCTTTGTCATTCAGGAGTCCAAGAAAGCTTTGACTATTTCAGCATGCTGGGAGTTGTAGTTTAGTAACAACTGAAGCTGCAATGTTTGTTAATAACTGTGTTAGAGCAGTATTGCCTCCAGCTGTTTTAAAACTACAGCTCCCAGCATGTCCACACACTTTTTATCTGTAGTTTTGCATAAACAATAGAAATCTCCTATACTGGATACCGGTATGCTTTACGGCCGGTATCCAGTATGCTGTAAAATCTAGACTAGTCTGTCTGGCTAAAAGACAGGCGACCCCTAGTGGTGGCTATTTTGAGATTGAATTTCAGGTGAAAATGTAATTTTTTTTTAACAGGTGTATATTGTGAAATGTCATATTATAATGAGTCCTGCAATATATGAAAAGTTTTTAACAATGACAGTGCCTCTTTAAAGCACGTATTCAGTATAAGGTAACAGAAATGTCATAAAGTTATCTGTGTTCATTGTCTAGCATAAATATGTCTAGAAAAAACTAAAAATAGTGTTCTGGGGAGATGTGTTTTAATGCTTTTTGATGCTTAGGAACCCCAGTAGCCAATTGGGCAGAGAGCCTCAGGCAACCCAATCCGCAATGTGTAATTCATAGTCATAAGTCTAATCGTGTATACAATGTCTAATATATAGTTTAGTCATGTACAGTATATCATATACATAGTCAAAATGTCATGTTATGTCTAGTAAACTGTTATGTAAGTTAGTAAGTTCATAGTCAAAGGTCCTTACAAGTAAAGTAAACTTACAAGAAGTACAAGAATGTCATCACTAATCCTGTTCAACCACAAATCAGAGAGTGTATGGACAATTTATACAAAGACTCTAATGTTCTTTATTAGTTCATCAGCCTGAAATGGACATTTGTGTACTAAATGCCTCAGGACTGCATCTGGCCCCGCGGCCACTTCGAGGATGACTTGTGTTAAGTAGGGGGGTTTGTAATGTCCCTGAACAAGACATGGTCCTGTACTACCCTTAGGCCCTGTCATGTTGAGACCCTCAGTGACCTGGGGGCTCCCCTGCAAGATCTCCCCCTGTTGTTTCCACAATGTTGTGTAGATTGCTTTAATGCCTAGACAATCTCCTAATGTATAGGTAGTACAAAGGACCTGGGAGGTCTAAAGGACCTGTGTAAGTCTGTCATATGTTATGCAGTCACATGATTTGTTGCCACATGTTCTACCAGAGACCACCGGCTTAACCTATGACGCGCAGCTTGACCAATGGGCTTTAGTCCATTCCCCCACTATATAAAGGGGCGGCCATTACAATTCACTCTCTTAGCTCTTATGCTACATTACTGAGCACAGCAACCACCAGAGATCTCAGTGCAAGTGATCAGCGTCTGGAAGACCCCAAAAGCTACAGTCATTCCAGTAAGTCTCAAGTCTATGTCAGCTGTCACTGAAACGAGTCCAGTCCTGCATATAGTCAAGTCCAATCTCAAGTCAAGTTAATTACAAGTATATTGGTCCAGCAAGCTGCAAGGTCCTTCTGGGTCCTGGCCACCTCTCTGGGAATTCTGGCCTTAGCTGTGAAGATAATTCCCTCTGTCTTATACTCAGTAAAGCCTCCGTTTGACCATAACTGGGTGTAGACTTTCATTTTACTACTAGCAACTGGGATAGCAGAGAAACCGGGCATGTGGTGTTCCGGAACCCTAAATCCACACTGGTGTCATGAACACTAGGGGTTAACAACATCTTGCCCCCAGGGTTAATACTATCTGATTCCACCACTCACACCGCTACACCCGTGGTCCCGCCATACACTCATGGGTTACCACAATATGTACATATATGAAAGAATTACAGGGAGTCTTTCAGAGCCATTTACCCCTGGGTTTGGTGGTGGCATAATCCACGTTTTTATAAGATGCTAATTAGGTTAGAGTGCCCACTGGCAGGGCCTGATCACCTCTAGTGCCAAGTCCCAAGTACCATCAAAACAAAAATGGTACAGATAAAATTTAAAATTCACAGCACAAAAAAATTGGATCTCATACAGACCGGTATATGAAAAAATAAAAAAGTTGTAAGGGTCAAAATAAAGCAATTTTAAGCATTTTAAGCATAAAAAGGTTTGACTTTTTAAAAAAGTAGTACAATATGAAAAAGATATGTAAATATGGGTCTTATTTTAATCGTATCTACCAACAGAATAAAGATAGAATGTCACTTTCCCTGAAACGGTGCACTGCGCAACAAAGAAACATCAAAATTTGTTCAAATTGTGTTTTTTTTTTTCAATTTCCCCAGACAAATAATCATTTTTTTGGTTCTACAGTAAATTTTAAGGTAACATGAAAGGCATCATTATAAAAACCAATTGGTCATGCAAAAAACAAGCCCTCATATGGGTCAGTTGAATGAAAAATAAAAGAGTTATGGCTCTTAAAATGCAAGGATGAAATGACAAAAATGCAAATATGAAAATTGGCCCATTCCTGAAGGAATTAAAGGAGAAGTTCATGTAGAAAATATATCCCCTATTCAATGGATAGGGGATAAACTTTAGATTGCAGGGGTCTGACCGCTGGGACCCCTGCGATCTCCTGCAAGTGGCAGCCGACACACCCCACCCATGTATCTCTATGGGAGAGCTTTAAAGAACATATTTGGTCGTTTAGCTCTGTTGAGTGGTATATTCAACATACAACATGACAAAAGCTTTAATATGTGAAAAAATCATTTACATTACCAGGTTCAAATACAAGTAAATGAGTAGCAGGGGAATATAAATGTGTGAAATACTCTGTTAAACATTTAACTTTTGAACTTTACTATTTTAAGGAAGTTCAACCATGAGAATAGCTTTTAAGAAGAAATCTAGTTGAAGAAAACCTATCCCAGATCAGTGTCTGATTGCGGTGGGACCAACCACTGGGACCCCCTGCAATCTCCCATCCTGCTGATAAGGGATACGTTTTTTAGTATGAGATATCTCCTTTAATTGGACACCCCCTTTAAAAAATAAAGGTCCTATTTAAAGTCTTGATACTATTACACCCATACAAACATTTACTTTTTGGAGAGCATTTTATGGTATGGTACTGTGTTACATCCAAATTTAACCCCTTAAGGACTGAGCCCTTTTTCACCTTAAGGACTCAGCGTTTTTTTGCAATTCTGACCACTGTCACTTTAAACATTAATAACTCTGGAATGCTTTTCGTTATCATTCTGATTCCAAGAATGTTTTTTCGTGACATATTCTACTTTAACATAGTGGTAAAATTTTGTGGTAACTTGCATCCTTTGTTGGTGAAAAATCCCAAAATTTTATGAAAAATTTGAAAATTTTGCATTTTTCTAACTTTGAAGCTCTCTGCTTGTAAGGAAAATGGATATTCCAAATATTTTTTTATTTTATTCACATTTCCAATATGTCTACTTTATGTTTGCATCATAAAATTGACATGTTTTTACTTTTGGAAGACACCAGAGGGCTTCAAAGTTCAGCAGCAATTTTCCAATTTTTCACAAAATTTGGAAACTCGCTTTTTTTCAGGGACCAGTTCAGGTTTGAAGTGGATTTGAAGGGACTTCATATTAGAAATACCCCACAAATTACCCCATTATAAAAACTGCACCCCCCAATGTATTCAAAATAATATTCAGTCAGCATTTTAACCCTTTAGGTGTTTCACAGGAATAGCAGCAAAATGAAGGAGAAAATTCACAATCTTCATTTTTTACACTCGCATGTTCTTGTAGACCCAATTTTTGAATTTTTGCAAGGGGTAAAAAGGAGAAAATTTTTACTTGTATTTGAAACCCAATTTTTCTCGAGTAAGCACATACGTCATATGTCTATGTTAATTGTTCGGCGGGCGCAGTAGAGGGCTCAGAAGGGAAGGAGCGACAAATGGTTTTTGGGGGGCATGTCACCTTTAGGAAGCCCCTATGGTGCCAGAACAGCAAAAAAAAAAAAAAAACCCACATGGCATACCATTTTGGAAACTAGACCCCTCAGGGAATGTAAAGTGAACCTTAATACTCCACAGGTGATTCACGACTTTTGCATATGAAATTTTTTTTTTATTTTTTTTCCTAAAATGCTTGGTTTCCCAAAAGTTTTACATTTAAAAAAAAGTTAATAGCAGAAAATACCCCCCAAAATTTGAAGCACAATTTCTCCCGATTCAGAAAACACCCCATATTGGGGTGAAAAATGCTCTGCTGGCGCACTACAGGTCTCAGAAGAGAAGGAGTCACATTTGGCTTTTTGAAAGCAAATTTTGCTCTGGGGGCATGCCACATTTAGGAAGCCCCTATGGTGCCAGAACAGCAAAAAAAAAAAAAAAAAACACATGGCATACCATTTTGGAAACTAGACCCCTCGGGGAACGTAACAAGGGGTAAAGTGAACCTTAATACCCCACAGGGGTTTCACCAGTGGCGTTGCTAGGGTTGGTGTCACCCGGTGCGGTAGAAAATGGTGTCACCCCCATAGACACACACAGATAGAGAGACAGAGACACACATACACACAGTCAGAGAGACACACACTCACAGAGAGACACACACAGTCACACACACACAGAGTCACACAAAGACAGAGTCACACACAGACAGAGATAGCGACAGACACACACACAAACACACACAGAGAGACACACACTCACAGACACACACCCACAGTGTCACAGAGTCACACACACACAGTCACACACAGACAGAGACACACAAACAGAGAGAGTGAGACAGACACACACACTCACCCATCCAGCGCAGCGCTCCTTCTCTCCGGGCGCTCTGCGAGTGACGTAACGTCCTCCTGCGCCGGCCCTGCGGAGGGACGTCGGACCGGCGCAACAGATGACGTGGGGGCGCAGGCCGGTTCACTGTGCAGGTGACGGGGGGGGGCGCAACAGAAGACGTGGGGGCGCAGGCCGGTACACTGTGCAGGTGACAGGGAGGCGCAACAAGTGAGGACCGGAGGGGGGGGATGCTATTACAGAGACAACGCAAGTGGGCGCCGGGGGGTGGTGGCTGTTAGTACGGAGACAGGCAGCGCAACTGAGGACCGGCGGCGTACCTGGTGTCACCCCATCAGGATGGTGTCACCCGGTGCGGGTCGCACCCCCCGCACCCCGGTCGCAACGCCACTGGGTTTCACGACTTTTGCTTATGTAAAAAAAAATTTTTATTTTTTTCATAAAATGCTTGGTTTCCCAAAAGTTTTACATTTAAAAAAAGGGTAAAAGCAGAAAATACCCCCCAAAATTTGTAACACAATTTCTCCCGAGTACGGCGATACCCCATATGTGACCCTAAACTGTTGCCTTGAAATACGACAGGGCTCCAAAGTGAGAGCGCCATGTGCATTTGAGGGCTAAATTAGGGATTGCATAGGGGTGGACATAGGGGTATTCTATGCCAGTGATTCCCAAACAGGGTGCCTCCAGCTGTTGCTAAACTCCCAGCATGCCTGGACAGTCAGTGGCTGTCTGGTAATACTGGGAGTAGTTGTTTTGCAACAGCTGGAGACACCGTTTTGGAAACAGTGGCGTACCAGACGTTTTTCATTTTTATTGGGGAGGGGAGGGGGGCTGTGTAGGGGTATGTGTATATGTAGTGTTTTTTACTTTTTATTTTATTTTGTGTTAGTGTAGTGTTTTTAGGGTACAGTCGCACGGGCGGGGGTTCACAGTAGTTTCTCGCTGGCAGTTTGAGCTGCGGCAGAAAATTTGCCGCAGCTCAAACTTGCAGCCGGATACTTACTGTAAACCTCCGCCCATGTGAGTGTACCCTGTACATTCACATTGGGGGGGGGAGAAACATCCAGCTGTTGCAAAACTACAACTTCCAGCATGTACGGTCTATCAGTGCATGCTGGGAGTTGTAGTTTTGCAACAGCTGTAGGCACACTGGTTGTGAAACACCGAGTTTGGTAACAAACTCAGTATTTTGCAACCAGTGTGCCTTCAGCTGTTGCAAAAGCTACAACCCCCAGCATGTACGGACAGCGGAAGGGCATGCTGGGTCTTGTAGTTATGCAACAGCTGGAGGCATACTACTTTGGCTGGGGATGCTGGGGATTGTAGTTATGCAACAGCTGGAGACACACTGGTTTGCTACTTAACTCAGTGTTTCACAACCAGTGTGCCTTCAGCTGTTGCAAAACTACAACTCTCAGCAGTCGCTGACAGCCAACGGGCATGCTGGGAGTTGTAGTTATGCAACCAGCAGATGCACCACTAAAACTCCCAGCATGCACTTTAGCTGATTGTGCAAGCTGGGAGTTGTAGTTATACAACAGCTGAAGGTACACTTTTCCATAGAAAAAATGTGCCTCCAGCTGTTGCAAAACTATAAGTCCCAGCATGTCCATAAGGGAATGCTGGGAGTTGTGGTGGTCTGCCTCCTGCTGTTGCATAAATACAGCTCCCAGCATGCCCTTTTTGCATGCTGGGAGCTGTTGCTAAGCAACAGCAGTAGGCTGTCACTCACCTCCTACTGCTGCTCTGGGACACAGGTCAGTCCCTCGCTGCCGCTCCTGGGGCCCCGATCCCAACATTGATGCCGGGGATAGGGGTCCCCAGCTCCCGGGGTCTTCTTCCCGCACCCGATCACGTGCTCCGGAAGAGGGGCGGAGCGGGTTGCGGGAGTGACACCCGCAGCAGGTGCCCTGATTGGTCGGCCGGTAAACCGGCCGACGAATCAGGGCGATCGTGAGGTGGCACCAGTGCCACCTCACCCCTGCTGGCTATGGCTGTTCGGGGCCATCAGAGACGGCCCTGAACAGCCTGTAATTCCGGGTCACAGGTCACTGGAGACCCGATTGACCCGGAATCTGCCGCAGATCACTGGGCTGAATTGTCCAGCGATCTGCGGCCATCGCCGACGTGGGGGGTCATCATGACCCCCCTGGGCGATATGCCGCGATGCCTGCTGAACGATTTCAGCAGGCATCGGGCACCGGCTCCCCTCCGGCTAGCGGCGGGGGGCTGGGATTTGACAGGACGTACTCAAACAGGGGCCGTTTGAGTACGTCCTGCGTCCTTAAGGGGTTAAAGCTATTCTCACGGTTGAACTTCCTTTAAATAGAAAGCTGTAGAAACTGTAAAATCTTTAGAAAGTAAAAAAAGTACAGGGGTGAGGTCATTTTACTTAAAACACATATATGTATCTGGTCACATCTGATTTTACCTACTATGCTTTGTGGGAAAACCCCTTGAAATATGCACACAACCCCATCCCTCCCCCCCCCCCCCCAACAACTACCACTACAGTCATCACAGAGAACCCAGGCCATATTATAATAAAGGTTCCCACCACTCTGACGGATTTAGTTAGAGGGGACTACAAAGCCCTATAACTGAGGACTTGTAGGGCACGTCAGCTTGTTGACCACTACTCAACTCTAGAAAAGGTGGTCAGGCTGGTGTATGTGATATATATACACATATGTGATGTCCCAGTACGGGATATAGTCCCGTACAGTACATAGGCCCTGTCAGTTTGAGTCCCATGTGTCCTAGGGGGTCTCCCCCATTGTGTTATCTGTATATTAGGTGTATTAGGTATAAAGGACCTCTAAAGACCTTTGAGTTAGTCACATGATGTTGTTGTCACATGTTTGTTACCCAGGGAGCACCAGATAACCTGCAGCTTGACCTATGGGCTCCTTGCTCAGCCCTCCTTTATAAGGAAGGGAGGAGCTGCAATCTGCCTCTTATCTCTTATGACTCCTGCTGAGATACAGTAAAGACCACAGGGATGTGGAATTCCTATCGCCCGATTCCAGGGACATGCAGTTCCAGGCGCCGGGCAGGTAAATTTTTCCGGCCCTTAGCCCGGCTTCGGACAAGCATGGCCGGACCTGACAAGCCTGGCGGCGCTCAGCAGTCTGTATGGAGCGGCTCCTGACTCCTGCCCGCTCCGTACTCTGCAGCCCCCAGCTGTAAAAACTTGCATCCTCCGAATGCAGAGCAGGGCGCGGGGAGATAAGAAGCTGTGTACGTCCTATCTTCCCTGCTCTGCCTTCTTTCTCCCCGTGCAGACTTGCGTCCTCTGCCTTTGCTCCACACAGCTCTAGCTTCGGAGCGCTGAGGGGAAGAGTGGGGTGGATCGCCCCCCCCCCGCAGTGTGATCGCGGGCGGGCAATCCACTGTGCAGGTAGCCGGAGGGCTTACCTCTGCTTCCTGCTGTCCCGGCTCTGTCATTGATAGATCCTGGCTGGACCAGGCTCTATCAATGGATCGCAGAGCACACAGATCAATGGAGTTCTATAGAACTCTATTCATCTGTATGTGGAATCTAATGATTCCTCTTAAAAGGCTAATAAAGTGTAAAAAAAAATAAAATTAAGTTTTAATAAAAGTTTAAAAGACACACCTTAACCCCTTCCATGTTAAAAGTTAAAATGACCCCCTTTTCCTATATAAAACCATGCAAACATAATAAAAATAAACAAATTTAGTATCTCTGCGTGCAAAATTGTACAACCTATTAAAATATAACAATATGTATCCCGTACGGTAAATGTAAAAAAAAAAGTTAAAAAGCGATTAAAAAGTCAGATCAATACCAAAATGGTACCGATACAAAAAACAGATAATGGCGCAAAAAATTAGCCCTCATACAGCCTGGTATGCGGGAAAAAAAGCTACAGGGGTCAAAAAATGGCAATTAAAAACATTCGAAAAAGTTCAGAATTTTTAAATTATTAATAAAACATGACGTAAACTATAGAAATCTGGTATTACTGTTATTAGGCGACCTAAAATGTGAAACTAACATGTTATCTGACCACAAGGTAAATGGCGTAGAAAAGAAAACCACCAAATCTGCAAAATTATCTTTTACTATTTCAATTTCACTTCACCTAATATATATATATATATATATATATATATATATATATATTTTTTTTTTAGTTCAGAGAATATGTTATTGAAAAATTTAAAAGGTATCATTAGTAGGTTTTCATGTATTATAGGGCAAAGAGGAAAAAATGAGAGCGTAAAAGGGAAAATTGGCCCGGACAAGTGGATCGTCATGAGGGACAAGTAGATTTTGCTCCATTTTAGTCCTGTGGACAAGTAGTTTTTTTTATAAAATTTCCCCAGACCTCTCAGAGCCAGTGTCCAGTAAACCTGAAAGCCTCAAGCCTAACCTACAGCCACATGCCAGTAATTCAAGTCACCTATGTCTGCTGTCACTACCTACAGTCAAGTCAAGTCTATAGTCAAGTCTATTAGAGTCAGCGTGGCTGAGTTGAAGTTTGTCCAAACACTGCAAGTCCCAGCAAGCTGTAGGGTCCCCTCTGTGTTACTGGCCACCTCTCTGGGATCCTGGCCTAGCTGTAAAGACTATTACCATCTGTCTACCTCAGTTAAGCTACCGTTAACCCTAACCTGGTCTTGGACTATTATTACCCTGCCTAACCTAGGGATAGCGGAGCTTCCTTCGGGTGGTTACTTAGGAAAACCACGCCCTGGCATCACAAACATTTAGGGGTTAATAACATCTGCTCCATACACCTCATCGCAACCCTGTGGCACACCACATATGTTGTATATACGCATACACCAGCCTGACCACCTTTTCTAGAGTGGAGTAGTGGTCAACAAGCTGACGTGCCCTACAAGTCCTCAGTTATAGGACTTTGTAGTCCCCTCTGACTAATTCCGTCAGAGTGGTGGGAACCTTGTTTATATATATATATATATATATGTTTATAAACATCAGCCTCTGACCAACTAGAGTGGAGTGGTGGTCTGTAACCTAGGCAATGAGCTGCCAATAAGGGGAGAAAAGGAGAAGGAATATGCGGAGAACAAAGCAAATTTGCGAAATGAATGTATGTGTAAAAATACCCCTTTAACAACACGAGATAACCTCACATTTAATCTGTACATGTCGTCTTCTGTACTCTACTTCCTTTTACTGTCTTCTGACCCACACCCATTCACTTGGTCAGCATTACCAGCAATTGCTCAATCTGCTGAAGACTTCTATATTCCTATCAGCACATGGTATTCCAAAAATAAAAAGGATGTTTTCAATAGACATTTCTATAACTGGCGCCGTAGTTTTGCAAATGATCTAAGTCCTCTATTTGCCAATGATGCAATAAAGTACAGTATTTCACTAAAAGCACAGCCGTGCAGCTCTAGAGTAACATTGGCTGAACAAGTAAACGCCAGTTATATCTCCTGACCCCTTATACACATGAATTCTTAGCTGAGCGTTCATGTATTCTGAATGGAGAGAGGGGAGAAAGCAGCTGCCAGACTTTTCCGGGGATGGCCCATCTCCCTTCAGAACAAAAAGGACTGGACAATTGTTTGCCAACCTGAATTTAGACAGCCAAGACGACCAATCTTAAAGATATACATGTCCATATACCGATGTACAATAACTTCCTCTGTAGTATACAGCAGCTGATAAGTGCTGGAAGGATTACATTTTTAATAGAAGTAATTTACAAAACTGTTTAACTTTCTGGCACCAGTTGATTTAAAAAAAAAACAAAATTCCAGAGGAGGAGTATCATGCATAAAAACGTATCCCCTTTGCGCATTTGAAAAATCTAATGGGCGCTAGGACTGCTCGGAAATGCACCCCCTCATAGACGGCAATGCATGTCTTTGCGGACTCTGCAGAAAGAATAGACTTTTGACGCATGGATCAGAATTTCCACGACAGAAACATCTGGTGCAGAAATTCTGCCGTGTGACGAGTGCCACAGAATCCCAATGAAATCAATGACACTCTGCGGCAGGGGGGTGTCCGCGTGGTTTATCCCGTGCAGACATTCCGCACATTTTCAGCCCCTGTGAACCTGGCCTAAAGAAGGAGCCCTGTATCTGAACTGTGTCGCTGTCTCTGACTGGTGTTTTATGCCTTTTGCCCATGTCTACTGAGCTAAACACCTCCACCAGATATTAGAAAAACATGACATTTTGGTCTGGTTTCCCATATCTTAGCACTAAATATGTAACCACTCTCTCAATATAAAAAGGACATACTGTTGTGTTCAGTTATAACTATCTTGCTGATACATTGAGTCCTTGAGAAACCAAAATACTTGAGATATTTCAGGCAGCACAAAACAATGGCTTTACTTCAGTGTGAAAGTACAGATCAACAGCTTCCTGCTTCAGCAAAGGCACCATAAGCGCCTTAAAGAATTGCTGCATTTCACTACAAGAACAGAAGCCTCACATGACACTCATGCAGGAACTACCCGCTCCCCATCTGCTAATAGTACTGCTGTTTGTACATTAACATTGGCAGCATTTAACGAAAACTACAGAATAGACCCAGATAGTTAGATAAGGGTGTATTCACACGCATAGTATCCTGTGCATGTTTGATGCGCAGGATTTGAAGCTGTCGATTTGAAGCTGTGTTCAGTCATTTAATTTACATTGAAATCCGCAGCTTCAAATCCTGTGCATAAAATATGCGCAGGATACTTTATGTGTGAATTGACCCTTAACTAACTATCTGGGTCTATTCTGTAGTTTTCGTAAGATGCTGACAATCCTAATGTACAAACGTCAGTATTATGAGAAGATTCAGAGCATGAGTGTCATGTGAGGCTCCTGTTTTTCTAGTGAAATACACCCTTAGGGTCTATTCCCACGGCAGAATTTCCACTTGCAGACGTCCACCTCAAATTAAAGGGGTACTCCTGTGAAAAACTTTTTTTTAATGTTTTTTTAAATCAACTGGTGCCAGAAAGTTAAACAGATTTGTAAATTACTTCTATTAAAAAATCTTAATCCTTCCTGTACTTATTAGCTGCTGAATACTACAGCAGAAATAATTTTCTTTTTGAAACACAGAACTGTCTGCTGACATCACGAGCACAGTGCTCTCTGCTGACATCTCTGTCCATTTTAGGAACTGTCCAGAACAGCATATGTTTGCTATGGGGATTTCCTTTTACCCTGGACAGTTCCTAAAATAGACAGAGATGTCAGCAGAGAGCACTGTGCTCGTGATGTCAGCAGAGAGCTCTGTGTTTCAAACGGAAAATAATTTCCACTGTAGTATTCAGCAGCTAATAAGTACAGGAAGGATTAAGATTTTTTAATAGAAGTAATTTACAAATTTGTTTAACTTTCTGGCACCAGTTGATTTAAAAAAAAAAAGTTTTTCACCAGAGTACCCCTTTAAAGGAAAACTGTCAGCTTTCTCCCCCCACACTAACCAGCGGTACTGGCTGGTAATGCGGGAGACTCTGATCAGCATCCCCCACACTACCAACCAGTACCGCTGGTTAGTGGGAGGGGAGAAAGCTGACAGTTTTCCTTTAAAGCCCATAGACAACTATGGGATTCCGCACTCCCATTCACACTTCTGAATTTCTGCTGAAGCGGAAATTCAGAAGTGTGAATGGGAGTGCGGAATCTCATAGATGTCTATGGGCTTTAATTTGAAGCTAAATTCCGCAAGCGGAAATTCTGCCGTTTGAACAGACCCTTAGACCATGTTCAAACGTCCAGAATTGCCGGGAAGAATTCCGCATTGGAATTCCTGCGTAAATTCCAGGCAGCAGCAGAGTCCTGTTGATTTCAATGGGATTCTGGCGCACTGTGCACACGTCTGGAATTTCCGTGTTTCTGGCATGGAAATTCTGTTTCCCGTGTCTTCAGTTTCTGCGGACACAGCACGGAATGTGCAGCCGTTGTCCGTGCTCTCCACGTGGAGATTTTTGTGTGTGGACATTCCGGATGTGTGAACATGGCCTAAGGGTGAGTTCACACAACAGAATGTCCATGCGGAATTCTGCATGAATATTCCGCTTGGACATTCCGCAGCAGCAGAAACCCATTGATTTACAATGGGATTCTGCTGCTCTGTTCACATGGCAAAATTTCCGCAGCAGCAACATCTGCCAAGGAAATCCTGATTCCGGCGTTCGCAAAAACTTGGAACCTGTTCACTGTTTTTGCAGCTTTCACTCAGAAATGCATTGCCGGCTATGAGACGGCGCATTTCCGCTGTCTGTGGCATGTCTGCATGGAAAATTTTCCATGCAGACACTCCCCCGTGTGAACATAGCCTAGGGGTAGGGTCACACGTGCCGTATTTTGCAGTGTATCTGCTGCTGTGTATTTTCTGCAAACAAAATGAAGAAATACAAAAATGCTAAATTCAGCACGTGACTCTACTCTCATAATGTATCGCTCGGTAGAGGAAGTATTCTTCGATTGTCACCTTTACATACACTATTAATATCGAGTATAACTCTAGGCCATTCAAAATGCTTTGCCTATTGTTTAGATTCATGGAAACCAGGGGACATTTGTCTTTTTCTGAAAGTAAATTGTGATCTCGTACTATACATAGCCAAACGAAAAACTCCTGAGCATTTCATATAATAAATGTAATCTGGACAACCTGATGTCTTGTACTATAGATAAATGACACTAAAGTCAATTGACTTAGCCATCGTGATTGTGCGAGACCCCCCAACATTATGACTGGAGAAACTCCATGTGAGCTCGATGAAGCCCAAACCCGCCTGGGGTGGGCACTACACCTTAGGCCAGTATTCTATTCATAGGCCCTATTTTATCCCAATTTTTTATTTTTCCACAGTTATCATGGATTAAAGACTATCCTTGCCCTTCAACCTGGGGACTACCCTGAGACTGAGACATATGGTGTATGGAGTACAGTGGTCCCTCAAGTTACAATATTAATTGGTTCTGGGACGACCATTGTATGTTGAAACCATTGTATGTTGAGACCAGAACTCTATGGAAACCTGGTAATTGGTTCTAAAGGCACCAAAAGGTCATCCAAAAATAGAAAAAAGTGAGAATTAAAGAAAAATAAGTAGATAACTAATACAGATAAAGCAAATCCTTACATAGAAAAGTGATAAAGATCTGCTGGGAGCTGTAATCACTGGTCTATGTCAGTGTTTCCCAAGTAGGGAGCCTCCAGCTGTTGCAAAACTACAACTCCCAGGATGCTGGGAGTTGTAGTTTTGCAACAGCTGGGGGCTCCCTGCTTGGGAAAAACTGGTCTATGTAGAGGACAGGAGCTTCTTCCGGGTCCTGTACAGTACACGCAATGTCCTAAAAAAAGTAATGGATTCGTCCTCACCTGGTGTCCAAACGAGTAGCTAACCCTGGTACAGGTAAAGTGTACAGAACATGTTGTACCTCCCTGTACTGTAGGGGGCGCTACCAGACATCAGTCAGTGCATACGCTTCAGTAATACAGGAGTTTTACCAGTAAATTGCCCATTCTGATTGATCAGTTCTTCCAGCCATTGACACGTTTCAAAGATCTGGACTGTAGCATTGTATGTTGAGTCTGGTTTCAACTTACAATGGCCCAGAAAAGACCATTGTATGTTGAAACTATTGTATGTTGAGGCCATTGTAAGTTGAGGGATCACTGTACTTGCAACTAGGTTGCTGGAATTGGTTGCCAATAACTACTTGTGTCTCCCTTTGCACCACTTTTACTACATCGCCTCATAGTCTAATAAGACTACTGTGTTGAAGGAGGCTGGATAACTGCACTCGTTTATAGGGGTAATATTTTTATGTATAGCTGGGTAAGGTGTAAAAATAAAAAAGAAGTGATACTCACCTACCCCTATTCCCCGCTACTGCCTTTTGATAACTCCCAGTCTCCGCTCATCACTCCTTCTTCCTTGTTCCTGCAAACATTCCTTGCTAGGCCAGTCACTGACTGATGCGGGAAACTGCTGTGGTCCATGTTCTCCTGAGTGGAGCAGTTCCTGTGGGTACCACATGTGACTGGAACTAAGAAAAAGCAATGATTAGTGGGGATTGGGAGCTGCATGGGACCATGGTAGGTGAGTATAACTTCTTTTTTTAATTTTACACCACCAGGCACAATAATTATATAATTACTTATGGGAGCTGGTCCAGGAGAAAACTTTTATGCTTAAAAGTGCAGAGGGTGTCAGGAATAAATTAATAACTGTACTCACCTGCTACTGTTCCCTTACTGGTGTTTTTCCCGCTGCTGTAAAGGCGTCCTGCTCTCCATCCCAATACATAGGAAACCTCACCCAGCCAGTCACTGACCGCAGCGGTGACCTGCCTCAGTCAGTGGGCATTTCCTGCATGTCATCACAAAGCACAGGACACCAGGACCTCATCAGAATGTCAGTGGCAAGGAATGGGAATAGGTGAGTATGCTTTTTTTTAACCCCTAATTGTTGCTATCATATATTCACGCAAACAACCCCTTTTTATAGTCTGTTGGGACATATGAACATTACAGAGGAGTGTGCCAGATCAGGACCCTCTATTAGGTAGAATGGAGAGTCCAAGCCATGTTTGTGTTGGTACTGTATATTTCCTCTGCAGTGGTTAGTGATTGGACTCTGATGACCTCTGTGGCTCAGTGCAGTGCTGGACTAGTTACAAGAAGGACATAGGTGGCAACTGACTTTTCTCATGAATATAAAATGGGGTCCTATTCCGCCATGGTGCCCGTCTTTGTGACAGATCGGTGACTGCATTATGCCTTCTGTTTATAAAGGAGCCATCAGCCTTTACCATTAACACCTACAAAGCTTCTTCAAAGTGACAATCAATATGGCGGAACTTCCTTTTATACAAAAAAAAAATTAAAAATTAAAAGTGATAATATTTCTCTCAATAAAATCTCAAACTGTGAAGGGAGTTTCCAACAAAGAAACAACAACACCTGTTTAGCGCATTAGGACAGTGTTTCCCAAGCAGGGTGTCTCCAGCTGTTAAAAAACAACAACTCCCAGCATGTCCGGACAGCCTTTGGCTGAGTTGTAGTTTTGTAACAGAAAGAGGCGCCCTGCTTGGGAAACACTGAATTAATGTTTGGTGCAGACAACAGCTTGTGCACCAAAGAAGAGGTTACCGACTTGTGGCTCCCCAGCTGTTGCAAAACTACAACTGTTAGCTGTCCAGGTATGCTGGGAATTGTAGTTATGCAACCGCTGGCAGACCACTGCACTGTAGTAATGGACACTAGTAGGAGGGCAATGAACCAATCACATACCAGCTCACTCTTTAGTGGTACATTGTAAAATGAAAGCAACACCTTAATTGGTTGCTATGGGCCACACTTCAGTTCTATTATAGAAACGTGTCCTTGCTACTGCCCATAGCAACCAATCAGATTGCAGCTTTTATTTTCAGGCTGATTGGTCTCCATAGGCAATGATGCATTTTCTCCTTTATACATGAGCTCGTATAGGACATGACAGGCTGGAGCTGTGGTCAGGGGGGGAAGGACGTCTGATACGTCACGTGCCTATAGCGTGACCCCGGGCTGCCCATTGGCTACTTACATACACGTTGTAGTTACAGGCCCTTTCTATAGGCACGTCCAGGAAGCCGTGCTCCTTACATCACATAACGGTCCCCGCAGCTCGGCGTCTCCTATTGGCTGCCTCCATAGATGCTGGCGAGTCGCGCGCTCCCCGGCTCGCAGGCCCCGCCTCTTCCCAGCCAGTAGGAGGCGGTGACGCGCACAGGCGAGGCGGGTTCCCGGCGTGAGGCGCCTGTAGCGGCTGTTGTGTGCCTGTGTGTCCGGTTACGAGTCGGCTCCGTGTTCGCACCAAGGGAGGAGGACTTGGCCGGGGGATCCGGCTGGAGGTGGCAGCGGCAGCAGGAGCGCCGTGGAAGAAGCGAGTGTGTCGGTAAGTAGCGGCGGCTGGGGGGAACTTTAGGCTTCTCTGGTGAACGGAAGGACGGCCATGGAGCTCAGGAAATGCCGGGGATGCGGCCCGCCCACAGCCTTAGGCCCCGGGTTGTAATCTCTCTGTCCGGGTTGGGTGGGGAGGGTTAGGGCCTGTTATCGGGGCTTCCTCTGGCTCTGTGTACGCCTCCGTCTGGCCTCGTCCTGTTTCCTTGTGACTACCGCATTACTGTGTGTATGAGTGCCTAGAAGTGATACTAACGCGTCTGACCTCCGCCGTTCTGGGGTCACCCCCCAAGAGCTATCACTGTAGTGGGGCTCAGCACTGTCACTGCCTCTGGGGGCATGACTGCTGTGCCATCGCGGTGCCCCCTGCCCAGCTCGTTCCCTGTGTGGGTGGTGAGGCTGGTGGGTGTGGTGCTGGTGTCAACAGAGCTGACTTGTGACATTGTGGCTGAGCGCTGGACGCTATTTGTGACCTGTAATTGCTATGTGATCGCTTCTGCCTGTCACTGAGTAACCGGGGGAATGCAACAAGTAGATCATGTACAGGAGGACTGGTGTGTGATACATATAGATCCATGTACAGGAGGACTGATGTGTGATACGTATAGATCCATGTACAGGAGGACTGATGTGTGATACGTATAGATCCATGTACAGGAGGACTGATGTGTGATACGTATAGATCCATGTACAGGAGGACTGATGTGTGATACGTATAGATCCATGTACAGGAGGACTGGTGTGTGTGATACGTATAGATCCATGTACAGGAGGACTGGTGTGTGTGATACGTATAGATCCATGTACAGGAGGACTGGTGTGTGTGATACGTATAGATCCATGTACAGGAGGACTGGTGTGTGTGATACGTATAGATCCATGTACAGGAGGACTGGTGTGTGTGATACGTATAGATCCATGTACAGGAGGACTGATGTGTGATACGTATAGATCCATGTACAGGAGGACTGATGTGTGATACGTATAGATCCATGTACAGGAGGACTGGTGTGTGTGATACGTATAGATCCATGTACAGGAGGACTGGTGTGTGTGATACGTATAGATCCATGTACAGGAGGACTGGTGTGTGTGATACGTATAGATCCATGTACAGGAGGACTGGTGTGTGTGATACGTATAGATCCATGTACAGGAGGACTGGTGTGTGTGATACGTATAGATCCATGTACAGGAGGACTGGTGTGTGTGATACGTATAGATCCATGTACAGGAGGACTGGTGTGTGTGATACGTATAGATCCATGTACAGGAGGACTGGTGTGTGTGATACGTATAGATCCATGTACAGGAGGACTGATGTGTGATACGTATAGATCCATGTACAGGGGGACTGATGTGTGATACGTATAGATCCATGTACAGGGGGACTGATGTGTGATACGTATAGATCCATGTACAGGAGGACTGGTGTGTGTGATACGTATAGATCCATGTACAGGGGGACTGGTGTGTGTGATACGTATAGATCCATGTACAGGGGGACTGATGTGTGTGTGTGATACATATAGATCATGTATGGGGGGGGAGACTGGTGTGTGTGATACATATAGATCCATGTACAGGAGGGGGACTGATGTGTGTGTGATACATATAGATCATGTATGGGGGGGGGAGACTGGTGTGTGTGATACATATAGATCCATGTACAGGGGGGCTGCTGTGTGCTATGAGAAGTATGCTGCATATGAGGACAGTGGTTGTGAAGAGTAGTAACTCAAACTCTCCCATCTTGCATGGGGGGTGGGGGAGGTGCCAAGGTCCACGTGACCTGGGGCAGTTGAAGAAAAAACATCTTGACCTGGGACTGCTGATGTGATTTGGGACCAGTGTGTGGTTTGGGAAGGGGGGGGGGAACCCCACCTGGAACCTGTGGGAAGTGATGTGACTTGTCGGTTGTGGTCGATAGGACTGGTGGTGGGTAGGGCCATTGGACCTGGGACCATTTGGGGGGGGGGGGGAGTCGGGGTAGTTTCTAGGACCTTAGACATGTTGAAAGGGCTTATACACAGCATTTTGATCCTGACCGCTTGTTTTTTCTTCTGTTGGTTTAGTTATTGTCCCTTTTGAATGAAGGCAACATGTACAGTAGATAAGCTGGAGGAGGGGACCAGTCAGGGAATGGAAACAGTTAGTCAGATCCGCTAATATTGATGCTAATAGTGATTCCGCTCTGTGCTGCTGTAGGCGGAGGGGTGACAGGACACACTTCTCTGCACACCACCTCTTTAAAAACAGGAAGTTTTCATTTTTAGTTTTTTCTAAGCTGGCAGTAATGTATGTTCTGGCGCTTTACTGCAATGTAAGTTAATCTTCAATAGTAGTGTCATCCAGCTGTTGCCAGCATAAGTTGAACACTGTATTTGGGTGGACTTCAGTGTGGCAGAGGAGTGATCGAAGAGGAACATCTAATAGTCATGGCTCCAGCTCCCACATTTCATGTAGACCTTTTGCCTAATTGTCTGTCCCAATCCTTGGGCACTTCCAGTGCACATAAAGCCAAGGTTTAGCATCCCCATTCACTGACCAGTCCCTTATAACTTATAAAGAGTTGGAAGTTTTCCGTTGCTACACAATGAGCTTTTTCTCTAGACTTTGATTTTGGGGTTCAGACATAGTTTACTTGTAGCACGGAAAGCACAAATACATTATTGTCCATAGCCAACAAGGAGCTTGTCTGTTTTGGTACATGAGAAACAATGGTGACTATTTTGCAGTCATGTTCCATGGCATAGTATGCAAGGGAAAGCAAAGACCTTTTTGGCCTACTTTCTTAAAGGGGTACTCCACTCCCCAGCCTTCGGAACATTAAGTACCAAATACTGGTTGTGGGCTTCAGGGGTCTCCACGCCCCTTTGTGATGTCATGCCCAGTCCCTCCTGATGTCACGCCCCCTCGTTGCAAGTCTATGGGAGGGGGCGTGACTGCCGTCATGCCCCCTCCCATAGACTTGCATTGAGGGGGGCCTGTTGTCAGAGGGACTGGGCATGACACGAGGGTGCGTGGCGACCCCTGAAGTCCGCACCCAGTATTTGGAACTAAATGTTCCTAACGCTGGGGACTGGAGTACGTACCCCTTTAACCTGAAGGGTCATTCTGAACTCGATCACACTACAGCCTACTAGCGCTGTAAAATAACAAGGTGCAGCATACTCTGCTCCCTTGGTCCATTACCACCCACCTCACCGGGCTGCCCCCTCCCAGCTGTCCTTGTGACGTTACTTTATTTATATAGCACTGACCTATTCTGCAGTGGTGTTCAGAACCACAATGGTCCCTGCTCCAATCTAACTATAGTAAAATACGACCTGGAGAAGACTCATGCAAAGCAAACACGATAGAACTTACAAATTTCATGCAGATGTTGCCCTGGTTGGGTTTTGACCATGGACCCCAGTAAGACAGTGCTAACCAGGGGGTCATTCCACTGCCTGTACATTCCATGTCATCGGTAGAGCGTGTCATCAGGGGAAGGAAAGCGGCAGCGGGGTGGACCACAGCTCTAGTAGACTTTAGTGTATTTTTCCCCATTGAATGCCTTTTTACGTAAACTTAGTATATAACTATTGTACAAGTAACAAGCCTTATCTGTCGCAATGCAGTTTTAGTAACTCGCCATATCATTTGTCTACTGGTTTAAGTTGTGAGGTTGAACACCTTTCTTGACCTGGCAGTGCTTACAGCTCATAGACTTGTTCTGCTTTCATTGCGGACAGTCTTTTATAAGCTACGCAGAGCAAATAGCCTTACACACAAAATAATGTGGAACACTCCCTCGTGGCATGTTCACACAACAAAAAAACACACTGGGGATATTTTTATCTTATAGTAAGGTTCTCTCTGTTACCCATAGGAGCCAATCATAGCTCAGCTTTTATTTCTCATGCTGCGGTAAAATTATAAGTTAGCTGTTATTGGTTGCTATGGGTATCAGAGGAAATCTTTCTATAAGACAGCTTGAGAAATCTCCCCTCCTGTACAAAATCTACCTCCAAAAAAAGTTTTGATCCTTGGCCCTGATGAAGGTACAAAACGCTCAAAGGGCACAAAACCTAATCAAATACAGAAGTGTGTGTGTATGTATGTATGTATATGTGTAATATATAAAAAAAAAAAAAATTTCTTCTTGATTTCAATGTAAGGAAACGCCACTGCTAATAGGCTTGACATCACCAATGTGATGTAAGTTTTTCAGGTGGAAGAGTGTGTTTGGCGAATCTACCATTGAAATCAACAGTGTAGATGCTTTTAGTTGGAGTCATTAGACCATTATCAGTCTAAGACTTGGGCTAGGTTCACACTTACGAAGCTCCAGACTGAAAACATGTGTCGTTCTTAAATGCGGCCAGTGTGAATGAACTTGCCGCCCCCATAGACTGCCCTGTCTGCGGAGCAGATTCTGCCTGAATAATGGACAAGACCATTCTTTTAGATACAGAATATCTACCACTAAAATTCCCTAGTGTGCACTGTGCATTCTGCCCCATACATGTTCATTTGTTCAATTTCGGATCTTTGACAGAAGTTGCTTTGGAACATCCGTACTGTGCACTGAATAGCAGAATTCCATTGAGATCAAATGTATTAACCTCTTAATGACCACTGATGTAAATGTACGTCTTGATTTGGCCGTAGTTCACGCACCTGGACGTACATTTACATCCTGTGTATGACCGCGAGCATTGGAGCGATGCTCGCGTCATACATGGCAGGTTGCAGCTGGGGACCCGCCGGTAATAGCCGACTTCCACTATTAACCCCTCAGATGCCCATGATAATAGATGATCGGATCGCCCGCATCGCTGCCGCGGCGATCCGATCATCTGTGATGGTGGACGGCGGTTCCCTCACCTTGCTTCCGTCCGTCTCCTGGCATCTCCTGCCCTGGTCTGAGATAGCTGATAATACTGATCAGTGCTATGTCTTATGCATAGCACTGAACAGTATTAGCAATCAAATGATTTCTATAGATAGTCCCCTATGGGGACATAAAAAGTGTAAAAAGGGGAAAAAAAGTGAAAGATCCCCACCCCCAATAAAAATGAAAATTGTCAGTTTTCCCATTTTACCCCCAAAAAGCGTAAACATTTTTTTTAATAAACATATTTTGTATAGCTGCGTGCGTAAATTTTCGACCTATCAAAATATAATGTTAATGATCCCATATGGTGAACAGCGTAAACAATTTTAAAGTCCAAAAATGCTGCTTTTTTTTGTCACATTTAATTCAAAAAAATTAATAAAGTGATATAAAAGTTGTTATATGCAAATGTGGTATCGATAAAAAGTACAGATGACGGCGCAAAAAATGAGCCCTCATACCGTCCTATATACGGAAAAATGAGTTATAGGTGGTCAAAATAGGGCAATTTTTAGATTACTGATTTTGTATAAAAAGTTTAGATTTTTTTTTTTAAGTGGTACAAAAATATAAAAGTATCTAGCCATGGGTATCATTTTAATCATATTGACCCACAGAATAAAGAACACATGTAATTTCTACCTTAAAGTGTACAGTGTGAAAACAAACCCTCCAAAATGTGCAAAATTGTGGTTTTCAGTTAAATTTCCTCCCTAAAAAAAATATTTTTTTGGGTTCGCCGTACATTTTATAGTAAAATGAGAGGCTTCATTACAAAGTACAATTTGTCATGCAAAAAACAAGCCTTTATATGGGTCTGTAGATGGAAATATAAAAAAGTTATGGATTTTAGAAGGTGGGGAGGAAAAACGAAAATGCAAAAGTAAAATTGGCCTGGTCCTTAAGGTTAAAATGGGCTTGGTCCTTAAGGGGTTAAGAATACAGCCCATTTTGGCATTGAGGACAAAGTCAGTTTTAAATTTTGCATTATAATTTTATTTCCTCCTCGTCTTTAAAGGGGTACTACGGCGCTTAGACATCTTATCCCCTATCCAAAGGATAGGGGATAGGATGCCTGATAGCGGGGGGTCCCGCCGCTGGGGACCCCTGTGATCTTGCACGCAGCACCCCAGTTAAAATCGGTCCCCCGAGCATGTTCGCTCCGGGTCTGATAACCGGCGACCACGGGGCAGGCGGCGTGTGATGTCATGCTCCGCCCCTCAATGCAAGCCTATGGGAGGGGGCGTGACAGCTGCACCCCATATATTCACATCCATTGTGGGCTCCCGCTGTATGACGTGCGCTCAGCAGGAGAGCGTGTATCATACCTGGTAGGTCTGGGTTGCTATCAGCAACTGGGGCCCACGGCTAATGCCGATCAAAGTTGATCATGGTGTCTAAAAGGGGTACACTCTGTTCCTGGCTAGCTCAGTGGGCTGATCGGGACGGCCACAGCGAAACCACGGCATCCCAATCAGCTGAGGGGATGGGGGAGGTGTCTTACCTTCCTCCCTGCTGTCTGATCGTTGCTCCAGGCTTTCAGCCAGCTTTACCAGGCTGAAGCAATGGAGCACAGATAACACTGATCAATGCTCTCCTATGGAGAAGCATTTATCAGTGTATGGAATCTAAAAATTGCATGTTTAATAAAAAAAAGTAAATATGCAGTAATCCCTCCCCTAATAAATGTTTAACCCCTTAAGGACCACAAGTTTTTTCCATTTTTGCAATTTCGTTTTTTCCTCCTCACCTTTTAAAAATCAAAACCGTTTAAATTTTGCACCTAAAAATCCATATGATGGCTTATTTTTTGCACCACCAATTCTACTTTGCAGTTACATCAGTCATTTTACCCAAAAATCTACGGCGAAACGGAAAAAAAAAATCATTGTGTGACAAAATTGAAGAAAAAACGCCATTTTGTAATGTTTGGGGGCTTCCGTTTCTACGTAGTACATTTTTCAGTAAAAATTACACCTTATTTTTATTCTGTAGGTCCATACGATTAAAATGATACCCTACTTATATAGGTTTGATTTTGTCGTACTTCTGTAAAAGATCATAACTACATGCAGAAAAATGTATACGTTTAAAATTGCCATCTTCTGACCCCTATAACTTTTTTATTTTTCTGCATATAGGGCGGTATGAGGGCTCATTTTTTGCGCCGTGATCTGAAATTTTTAGCGGTACCATTTTTGTATTGATCAGACTTTTTGATCGCTTTTTATTCACTTTTTCATGATATAAAAAGCGACCAAAAATAAGTTATTTTGGACTTTGGAATCTTTTGCGCGCACGCCATTGACTGTGTGGTTTAATTAATGATGTATTTTTATAGTTTGGACATTTACGCACGCGGCGATACCACATATGTTTCTATTTTTATTTACATGGTGGTTTTTTTTATGGGAAAAGGGGGTGATTTGAACTTTTATTAAGGAAAATCACATTTATACATTTTTTTTACACATTTTTTTTTTTTTTGCAGTCTTATAGCTCCCATAGGGACCTATACCACTGTAAAAAGTGTTAAAAAAAAGTCTGATCAATACCAAAAGGACACCGATACAAACAGCAGATTACGGCCCAAAAAATGACAGCCCAGTATACGGAAAAATTTAAATGTTATGGGGTCAGGAATTTAAAAAAATGAAAATAAAAAAATTGAAAGTAAAAAAAATTGTAAAACATGATGGAAACTAAACAAATTTGGTATTGGTGTAATCAGGTGGACCTAAAGTATCAAAATACCGTGTAATTTTGACCACAAGGTGAATGGCGGGGGAAAAAAAAAATTTGCATCTCTATTTTTTTTTTTTTTTCTTTTAAGATTTCACCTAACAATTTTTTTTTATTCAGTGCACTTGGCGGTCACCTGTGGTAAATTTAGTGGACTGGACATGATTTGCAAAGACACAGCCCTGTCTATAGGTCTCAGATAATAATGCATATCAGAACAAAAACCAAGCTATAAGTAGGAATAAACTGCCTGTAGTGCTCAGACAGGATTGTGTGAAGGCACCGGTCTGGAGAATCGTGCAAAAATATCTTTGCACCTAAAGTTCCCAAGAGCACATTGGCCTCCATATTTATTAAATGGTAGAAGTTTGAAACAATTCCTAGATCTGGCCTCCCCACCAAACTAAAGTAATTGGGGAGAAGGGCCTTGGTAAGAGAGATGACCAGGAACACTGTGTCCACTCTGTGTGCAGACGAGTGAAACTTCCGAAAGCTTAAAGGGGTTATCCAGTAATAGAAAAACATAGACATGAATGGAGCGTGACATCACGAGGGGGTGTGGTGTGATGTCACCCCCGCACCAAGCATACTGAATGTAATGTTTAGCACGCCGGGTGCTGCATGGAGATTGCGGATAGGGGAAAAAATGTCTAGGGGCTAGGGCTGGGCGGTATACCAGTTCATACCGAAAATTTTGTGCTGCACGATATGATTTTTTTTTTCCCCTCATACCGCAATACCGGTTTGGCCCCTCCCCCTTGGGAATGAATTAGCCCTGCGCTGCACTGTCCCCACATCGGGGAGCTAATCATATGTGACCCGCCAGTGCTGTTCAGTAGGGATGTAAGAAAAAATCGAGTTGCACGATTATCGCGACTTTTGACTTGCCGATACTGAATCGATTCAAAATATTTTTGAATCGATTCTTTTAGTGATGTGGAATTTGGATCTCCTGATGCTGGAACAGCATGTCCCGGGCATCAGGAGATACAAGTTCCACATTTTGTCAGCCGGATCTGACGCGGCGTCGCTCTGGGTGTATGGAGCGGGCTCTGACTCGTGCCCGCTCCATACTCTGCGGCCCCCGGCTGATCGCCCGGCCCCCGGTGGGTGATCCACTGTGGAGGTAGCCGGAGGGCTTACCTCTGCTTCCCTGCTCTCCGTGGCTCTGTCATTGATGGAGCCTGGCTGGACCAGGCTCTATCAATGGATCGCAGATCAATAGAGTTCAATAGACAGAATTGTGATATATCGCGATATATCGAATCCTAGACGGCATTGCGATATATCTGAATATATCGAATCGCCACACTGGTATCGCGATTCGAATCATATCTCCAAATTCTTGGCGATTCACACCCCTACTGTTCTGCCCCCCCCAATCATGTTGCCCGCCAGTGCTGTTCTGCTCCCCCCCCCCAAATCATGTTATCCGCCAGTGCTGTTCTGCTTCCCCCCCCCCAATTAATGATCAGCCCAACGGGGTGCTTCTCACATATGTCACCCGCAAGCACCCCCCCCCCCCTCCTCTTTGTTGCAGCCGCCGGCGCTGGAACTCTATACTGTACGCCAGTAGTCTCCAACCTGCGGACCTCCAGATGTTGCAAAACTACAACTCCCAGCATGCTGGGAGTTGTAGTTTTGCAACAGCTGGAGGTCCGCAGGTTGGAGACCACTACTGTACGCTGTATCCCTATGCCTGGGCTGCAAAAGATAAACAAAATAAACTTTAAAGGGGTAGTCCAGTGGTGAAAAACGTATCCCCTATGCTAGGATAAGTTTGAGATCGCGGGGGGGGGGTTTGACCACTGGGGCCCCTGCGATCTCTGTACGGGGGTCAGGCTCTCCGGACAGGTAGTGGGTGTCGACAGGTAGCGGCTGATCATTAATTGCGGCGGAGCAGAACAGCGCTGGCGGGTAACATGATTGGGGGGGGGTGAAAGAAATACCGTTATATACTGTGGAACCGCCATAAGTTACAAAAATACAGTGATACACATTTGGTCTTACCGCCCAGCTCTACTAGGGGCGGAGTACCCCTTTAAAGAAGTATATAGAAATGACAGCCCTTGTCTCTCTGTGGAGCTCCTTGAAGCATTGATATGCCATACTGTATTATGGATGCACTGCATTATTCCAGGACAATGACCCACAACTTGAAGGACCACTGGAGGGGTGAGCAATATATGGAGGCGCTGGTATGATGGCAGATTGATCAGTGGGCTAAAATATGACTCTTGTTTATGTAGTAATTTACTTGTGAAATTCTGCCTAGATCATGCTTTCAGCATGACATGACTCTTCAGTAGAGACATATTAGGCCACAAGCCTCAGTGTACGTGCGGCTTACGATGACCAGCTCGGTTTCAGTATCCATCTTTAGAATTTTATTTGAAAATGAAAACATTGATATTATTTTCGTTAAATCTTAGTGTTACAATCCTGTTTCAAAAGTTTGACATTGTGCACGGACATTTCAAAGTTTCGATTGGTTGGGGTCTGTAATTACGCCAAGCTGGGAGTGAAGTGCGCTGCTGCTGCTGCTGCACACTTCATCTGGCTATGTCATGTGATTGATGGACTGAAACTCCAACAGATAAATACTTTAAAAAGTCTTGTATAAGGATAGCAATGCTTTAGGCATACAAACTGCTCTTAAAGGGGTTCTCCCTTGTTTATACAGTTTTTTTTGTTATTATGTGTGTATAAGGATGTGGTTTTTTTTGTGTGTTGTGATTATGTATATATGTATTTTCTTACCTTTTGTGAAGATCCGGAAGCTGGCCCCTTTTTCTTCCAGCGGCTTGCTGTGTAACCTCGGCCTCCGCCATGTTGTTTTCCTTAATTTTTCACAAGCCTTTTCAAAATGCAAGAAGCAATCTGGTTGCTATGGGCAACTCGGCAACGTTTCCTCTGGACAGATTTTGATATACGGTATCTCCCCCATTCTCTTTATTTTGTGGGTCAATACCATAACAATGATACCACATTTTATATAGGTTTTGTATGAAAATCAGTCTGCTTAAAATGGTCTTCTCATCCCTATAACTTTTTTGTTCATATGAGAAGATGTGGGAGGGCTAACTTTTTGCAATGTGATCTGTAATTATTATTAGTACCATTTTTGTTTTGATGGGACTTTTGATCACTTTGTGTTGCTTTTTTTTCTGCTATATGAAGTAACCAAAACCATGCAGTTCTGGACTTTGGTATTTTTAACGCTTACACATTTACGTGCTGTGTCATTCACGTTATATCTTATAGTTAGGACTAGGGATGCACTGAAATTTTGGCCGCCAAAGTTAGGTTCTGTGAATTGTGCCGAAAGAAAAAAAATGCGGCAGGAGTGGGGCAAGATGGACGGCTGCACTCTCGCTGGCAGTGTCTGTGATCTGTAGCTCTGTGGTTGGTGCCGAACTACAACTCCCAGCATGTACGGACAGCCAAACACTATACAATGGCAGTACATGCAATTTATTGTGTTACTTGCCCCTTAAGCATTGCTGGTAGTTGTTAGTAGTGTGATAACTTATTTTTTTTTTTCTTTAAAGGTTTTATTAACTTTTTTTTTAGTCCCCATAAGGGACTATTATATGCAAACTTTAGAGTTCATACACTATACAAAGCTATACCATAGCACAGCATTGATCAATGTTATTGGTGCTCTGTTACTACAGGTTGCTGAGACTTCCTGCACTGATGGAGTGTTGAACAGAGCTATGTATGGGACCTCCTCCAGCCCTCAAAGCTTGGCCTGATCCTGCGATTTACTGTGTTGGTCCCGATGGCCTCCCTGAGTTTTGTATGCATTTAATAAATACCGTATATCAAGGACACTGAGACAGGACTGGGTGTATCTCTTATAAAAGCCAGCATGAATCATAGCTTCCTTCAGGGGTTTTTCTTGTTTATGGCAGTGCTACCCTATGTAACTGTAATGCTTCTGATCACCCTTCAAAAGTTTACTGGATCTCATGAGGACAATCCCCTTGCTGTATTGTCTATACAGCAAGGAGGTTGTCTTCTCCTTTAGAGTAGAGAGGGTACATCCTCCTCAGTCCTTTAGGACCCTTCTCTGTTTAATCAGAAACAAGCAACTACCCTATGAAAGCTGCTCCATTTATAACATAAACGCCCATACATCTGAATGGCAGCTATGTCACTCTCTAAATTGCTCTGCTGGCTGTGGCTTCCCTTGGCAAAATCAACAGACTGCTTTTAATAGCTGTATTCTAAAAAGGTATCTCTGGTGACAACCTCGGCTATTCTAATCTTTCTGACCACCTCCGGCATCCACACCTAGGCCAGAGAGCCCTCTATCTAAGGATGTGGGTCACCCAGGTGGAACCTCATCTATAGGAAATTTGACATATGCTGTTTTGCTGTAAATTTCCCACATTGTAATGGCTTTCCTGGACAATGGGCATCTGACTTGTGGCACTCTCACAGATTAGCCCATTGAGGGACCTGCAGAATTCTAGACGTCGTTTTTTTTTTTTTAACTAGGCCTAGCTCTGAACATTTTATGTTTTTAAAAGGGTCTGGGCTGTAGTACCTAGCTGTAAAATGTACCGTATATAAAGTGACAAGGTTCAGCTAACTGATATGGTACTGAAGGACTAGCCTAGGGAGCCTTCTTAAAGGGAGTGTATAACCTACATTTTTTTTTCCTGAATAGATGTACATAGTAAAAAATTATTTTTTTCTAATCAGTTTCAATTTTTTATATTTTAACATTATGGGGGCTGCCATTTTGCCTAAACTGTTTTTACCAGAATTTAGAGAAATTATTTACAGCAGGGCCCATAGACAAAGTTAACAATAGACTGAAGCTGTCCTATTCAGATTAGGTATTCTGTGAACTTCTTGGTACCTAATGGCAGTCAGGCTACCTCTGGCAAGCACATGGAGGGCTGTGCAGCCCCCCAAAGAAATGCCACCCCACACCATTACTGACCCACCGCAAAACTGGTCATGCTGAAGGATGTTGCAGTCAGCAGAACGTTCTCCATGGCATCTCCAGACTCTGTCATGTCTTTCATCTGTGAAGAGCACAGGGTGCCAGTGGCGAATTAGCCAAAGGTCCTGCACGGCCCCCACCTATGGACATCGGACACATGCACATTTGTGGCCTGCAGGAGGTCATTTTGCAGGGCTCTGGAAGTGTCCCTCTGGCACCTCCTTGCACAAAGGTGGAAGTAGCGGTCCTGCTGCTGGGTTGTTGCCCTCCTACAGCCTCCTCCACGTCTTCTGATGTACTGGCCTGTCTCCTGGTAATGCCACCATGCTCTGGACACTACACTGACAGACACAGCAAACCTTCTTACCACAGCTCACATTGATGTGCCATCCTAGATGAGCTGCACTACCTGAGACACTTGGGTTGTAGACTCCGTCTCATGCTACCACTAGAGTGAAAGCACCGCCAGCATTCAAAAGTGACCAAAACATCAGCCAGGAAGCATAGCAACTGAGAAGTGCTCTGTGGTCACCACCTGCAGAGCCCCTCCTTAATTGTGGGTGTCTTGCTAATTGCCTATAATTTCCACCTGTTGTCTGTTCCATTTGCACAACAGCATGTGAAACTGATTGTCAATCAGTGTTGCTTCCTGAGTGGACAGTGTGATTTCACAGAAGTGTGATTGACTTGGGGTTACATTGTGTTGTTTAAGTGTTCCCTTTATTTTTTTTGAGCAGTGTATTAGGGAAGTGGGACCATGGGGTGTGATTAGAGGGGCTGTATACCTCATCTACTGTGGGGGAAAAACAAGGATATGGCAGGTTGAAGTCCACATACTTGATTCCTCCTTCCTCTAACATCTGCTGTTGGGGCAAAATGGGAGGTAACTGTACACATTAGATCAATGGCCTTATTATAGGGCTCAATAAATCCCAGACCACAGGTCGCCATGACGCGTCTTGGATTTTGTCAGCTCTTTCCTGTAGGGGTTGTCAGTCTGTTTTGCTTAGGCTCCTTTCACACTAGATGTTGCTCAGTTTTAAAGACCTGTTACAATGTCCCGTTAAGAGAACCCTTTAAAAACAGCCTTTAAAAAAAATCCCATTCAAGTCTATGGGATTTTGGGAGTTTCCGTTATCGCCTGTTATGAATAACTGACGTTATTTGTGACTGGTGAAAAAACTGTGCATGTGATGTTTCTTCTCCCGTCACAGGTAACGTCCGTTATTCATAACCGGTGATAACGGATAATCAAAAAATCCCATTGACTTCAATGGGATTTTCTAACTGCCATTTTTAAGGGTTTTCTTAACGTAAGATTGTAACAGGTCTTTAAAGGGGTACTCCGGTGAAAACCTTTTTTCTTTTAAATCCACTGGTGGCAGAAAGTTAAACATATTTGTAAATTACTTCTATTAAAAAATCTTAATCTTTCCTGTACTTAGTAGCTGCTGAATACTACTGCTGAGGAAACTTTTCTTTTTGGAATGCTCTCTGATGACATCACGAGCACAGTTCTCTCTGCCGACGTTGTTATAATAACACTTTATTTATTGTTGTCCTTAGTGGGATTTGAACCCAAGTCCCCTGCACTGCAAGGCAGCAGTGCTAACCACTGAGCCACCATGCTGCCCTTAGCATACATCTGCTATGCAGCTATTCAGCAGCTAATAAGTACTGGAAGGATTAAGATTTTTTAATAGAAGTAATTTGCAAATATGTTTAACTTTCTGCCACCAGTTGATTTAAAAGAAAAAAGGTTTTCACCGGAGTACCCCTTTAAAACAACATATAGTGTGAAAGGAGCCTTACCTTCGCCTCTTTTCCCTCCTTGATCCCCCATTCTGTTTGCTGTCTATGGCGCTCCAGTGTTACACGGGCCACGGTCTGCAACGTAAATGCTGCAGCCAATCGGTGGCGTCAGTGGTCACGCTCTGTACTACTGCATATCTGTAGATGTTTTGGGATTTCCCTGGAATTTTGCTACACCCGTAATGTTATCAGACAGGCAGTGCTACACCTGATCACTGACTACTTCAACTCTATACATTTGTATTACAGCCATACTGTAATAATGCTGGATACATCTCTAAAATTGGAATGTAGATGTTTTTAGTGAACATTTGCAACAGCTGGAGGCACCCTGCCTTAGTGTGACTGTAAAGCTAGCTGTTTATCATTATTAACAATAATTAGGGATGCACCGATATATCGGCGGCCGATACATATCGGCCGAAAATGGCTATTTTGCGGAAATGGCGAAACAACAAAAAATTTGCCGATAATGACCCACCTCCCCTGCCCGCCCACAGATCAAGTTAAACACTGCCAGTGCCCACCAATCTGAAGCCCCCGCCACTTGCTGTCACTCTGCCAAGACCGCACTCAGACTGACCTTCTGTGCGAGCGGCGAAAATTCTCCCGTACAGTGCAGGTATAGATGGCCACATTGAAAATGAAGGAGGGAGTGGGGGGGGGGGGGGGGGATCGGCACAGCTAAATACCTTCAGGCCCGCCCCGCACCTCTAATCCATTTATTTCCCGCGCTTACAATCAGCTCCCGGTGGCCGGCAGCTATCTTTTGACTTGATTCCAGCCTGGATGGCTGAGGCACTGCAGAGGTAACTCCGCTCCCCCACACCACCCCATTCCCAAGACCATCCCAACTCACCATCTCCCGCTGGCCGATCCGCTCCGGGGCCTCTGCAAGCTCCGCTTCCCGTATACCATTTACCAAATAGAAAAACCTGCTATTGGCTATTTCAAAATGCAATAGCCAATCGCAGGTTGGCTTTTGGACCCGCCCTCTGCCTGCTGAAGGTGTAAGTTCTCCTTCAGGTCCGCTCCTCTGCAGATAATGGGCGGGTCCAATAGCCAACCTGCGATTGGCTATTGCATTTTGAAATAGCCAATAGCAGGTTTGCTATTGTTTTTAATTACTGCTGTACGATCTTACCTTAGTTAAATAGTAGAGGCGGTGATTAGAGATGAGCGAACTTAAAGTAAATTTGATTTGTCGGCTCGGCAGTTGATGACTTATCCTGCATATATGAGTTCAGCTTTCAGGTGCTCCGGTGGGCTCGAAAAGGTGGATACAGTCCTAGGAAAGAGTCTCCTAGGACTGTATCCACCTTTTCCAGCCCATCAGAGCACCTGAAAGCTGAATTAATTTATGCAGGAAAAGACATCAACTGCCGAGCCGAGAAGTTCGTGACGAATCGAATTTACTGTAAGTTCGCTCATCTCTAGCGGTGATGGGTGAAAATTGCCGAAGAGAGAGCGAGGGCAGAGCCAGAGTTGAAGCCATGCCCCCTCATCCCCCCTCCCGGAGGATGGAGAGCGGAGTGCTTCATTTTACCAGAAGACGGGGAGAAGTCCTTTTCGGTATCGGTTTCGGACGGACATTTTTTTTATTTTTTTTATTTCGGTTTCGTTTCGGTTCTGAAATTTCCATTTCGGTGCACCTCTAATTATAATAATTTTTATTTATTATTATTATAATTATCATCATTATGATTATTGTTTTCTTCCACTGGATGGCATGTGGCAGCAGACTGGTCAAGATCTATGCCAGTGTTTCCCAACCAGGGTGCCTCCAGATGTTGCAAAACTACAACTCCCAGCATGCCTGGACAGCCTTTGGCTGTCCAGGCATGCTGGGAGTTGTAGTTTTGCAACACCTGGAGGCACCCTGGTTGGGAAACTCTGGTCTATGCCCTTATTAATTATACGGAGGCCTATGTAAACCAGTAAGAATGCCTTGTACCTTCTGTATGTTTTAGAACACTTTTATATTGAATCTGTGGGTGGACACGTTTTTGTTGCATGACTTCTGCCTGCACTGTGAGGGCTGCGAGACTATGGAACGCGCCACCCGAGAGTACTAGAGATCACTAGGGAATTTACACAGGAAAGAATTAATCATAAACTCCTCTGATAAATAATAAAATAAATACATTATTAATATAATTAGATACATATTAAAAACATTCAAGCCACAAACCATGAAAGAAGCCATCTGGTTTCTATGGGCAACTGCACCACTCTGCATCTAGACAAGTTTTGATAAATCTCCCCCCAGGGGTTCATAAAGTGTGTGTACATAAACAAATGAGCACAGCCATTGATGTTACTGCACACACAAAGCCATAGACCACAATCGTCAGGGCTGATAAGGTAAATCAAATGGCATTTATATGATGTAGTAAGAAAGATCAGTGTCTCAAGATCATAACTGGAAGATAGAAGTTAAAGGTCTTACCCAGTACTCCTCCGCACCCCAGTGTAATTCCCTAGGGACTGCTAACTTAAAGGGGTATTCAGGCCAAATGCATCTTATCTCCTGTCTCTCCAGTCTCAGAAAACCGCTTTGTTTCCAGGACTGGAGACGTGGCGTCACGCTGCGCCCCCTTGTGACGTCACGCCACGCCGTCTCCATTCATGTCTACGTGAGGGGGTGGGACTGCAGTCATGCCCCCTCCCCTAGACATGAATAGAGGGGGTATGGCGTGACGTCACCTCTCCAGTCCAGGAAACAAAGAGGTTTCCAAGACTGGAGACGCAGCCCCGTATAGAATGCGGTTGCTGCACGGAGATCGCGGGGGGTCCCAGTGGTGGGTCCCCGGCAATCAGTCATCTTATCCCCTATGCTTTGGAAGGGGGGGATAAGATGTATTTGGCCGGAATACTCCTTTAAAGAGGCTGTCCTGGATTGGAAAGCCACTGCTGCTTTCTTGAAAAAACAGCACCACTCCTATCTGCAGGTTGTATGTAGTACGACAACTTGGTCCCATTCACTTCAATGTAGCGGAGCCTCAATACCACATACAACATGGAGACAGAAGTTGTGCTGTTTTTGCAGGGAAGAAGCTGCATTTTTCTAATCTTACACAAGCTCTTTAAAATGTATCTAATGCTATTGCAATTTTTCTTATAAATGACATAAACACAAATGCGCATAAGTAATTTTTCAAAATAATGTGCTTTCAAAATCTGGCTCCTAAATTGCTCAACAAGGCTCCGTTTTCCCTGCTGTATATAACTATACGCTATGAGGCAGAGCTTCCTGTTCTCTTCTAGCACCCATCCCCAGTGTGAGACCCAACACAGACTGTCTATCATGGCTTTATGTTTATTAGCATGAATTGCAGTGCAACAATGGTCACTTGCAACTAGGGCTGGGCGGTATACCGGTTCATACCGAATACCGAAATTTTTGTGCTGCACGATATGAATTTTTACCCATACCGCAATGCCGGTTTGGCCCCTCCCCCTCGGGAATGAATTATCAGCCGCAGCGTGCTGTTCCCACTTAGGTGAACTAATCATATGTGACCAGCGAGTTGCGGCCGCCGGCGCTGACACTATACCAGTGGTCTTCAACCTCCAGATGTTGCAAAACTACAACTCCCAGCATGCCCGGACAGCAAACTGCTGTCCATTAGTAAACATAATAAAAGTAGTTTTTGCAAGTAGGGCTGGGCAGTATGGCCAAATATGTGTATCGCGGTATTTTTTTACCTTATGGCGGTTCCACGGTATATAACGGTATTCCCCCCTCCCTCCCTCAAAATTAATTATTAGCCCAGCTGTGCTGCCCCATCGGGGTACTACTCACGTCACCTGCAAGTGCTGCCCTCCTCGTCCTGTATGTTGTGGCCGCCGGCGCTGACACTCTATACTGTGTCCCTATGCCCAGGCTGCAAAAGGTAAACAAAAATAAGCTAACGCATGGCCGTCGGCCTTACGCTGGGGATGTAAACGTCGGACAGCCGTTAGCCTATCACTGGCCGCAGCGATGTTCCACCTCGGCCGGTGATGGGCTGAGCGCACTGTCATGTAAGAAGTCGGCTTCTTACATGACAGTGGGCTCAGCCTATCACTGGCCGAACCTACATCAGCAGAAGACTACACTGGTTGTTACTCCAGCTAAGAACAAGAAACTGAGGCTATAATTTGCACAGGCTCCCAAAATTTAGGCCAAAAATAAGACTGAAAGAAAGTTGCGTGTCTAGTCTAGTCTAGCTGTGACATTCGGATTGCACGGTCAGATTTTGACAAATTCTAAATTAAAATCATGGATCCGTCCTGTATCAACAGTTTAGTCGGCTGGTTGTGTAGTGATGTAGGGGACATTTTCTTGGCAAACTACGGGCCCCTTTAGTACCAATTGAGCATTGTTTAACCCCTTAAGGACCGGGAGTTTTTCCACTTTTGCTCTTTCGTTTTGCTCTTTAAATTTTGCACCTAAAAATCTGTATTATAGCTTATTTTTTGCGCCACCAATTCTTCTTTGTAATGATATCAGTCATTTTACCCAAGAATCTACAGCGAAACAGGAAAAAAAAAATCATTGTGCGACAAAATTGAAAAAATACAGCCATTTTGTAACTTTTGGGGGCTTCCGTTTCTACGTAGTAAATTTTTAGGTAAAAATGACACCTTATCTTTATTCTGTAGATCCATAAGATTAAAATGATACCCTATTTGTATAGGTTTGATTTTGTATTACTTCAGAAAAAATCATAACTTCATGCAGGAAAATGTTTACGTTTAAAATTGTCATCTTCTCACCCCTATAACTTTTTTATTTTTCCGTGTTCAGGGCGCTATGAGGGTTAATTTTTTGCGCCGTCATCTTAAGTTTTTGTCGGTACCATTTTTGCATTGATCTGACTTTTTGATCGCTTTTTATTAATCTTTTCATGATATAAAAAGGGACCAAAATTTGGGACTTTTGAATTTTTTTCCGCGTACGCCATTGACCGTGCGGTTTAATTAGCGGTATATTTTTTTATTCGGACATTTTCGATGTCACATATGTTTATTTTTGTTTTTATTTACGCTGGTTTTTTTTTTTTTTATTATTATTGGAAAAGCCGGGTGATTAAAATTTTTATTAGGGGAAGGGATAATTCAAAGGGTTAATGAATTTTTTTACACTTTTCTTTTGCAATATTATAGCCCCCATAGGGGGCTATAATATTGCATTTACTGATCTTTAACACTGTTCAATGCATCTCCATAGAGATGCAATGATCAGTGTTTTCGGCGATTGATTGCTCAAGCCTGGATCGGACTGCATTAAGGAAGGTAAGAGACCTTCCTCCTGTAGTACAGCTGTTCGGGATGCCGCGATTTCACCACGGCGATCCCGAATAGCTCCCTGAGCTAGCCGGGCACTTTTACTTTCACTTTTTTGGCTCAGCTTTGAGCGCGCGGCTAAAGGGTTAATAGCGCGTGGCACCGCGATCAGTGCCGCGCGCTATTAGAGGCGGATCCCGGCTTCACTATGACGCCGGGCCCGCCGTGATATGATGCGGGGTCACCGTGGGACCCCGCGTTATATCACGGGAGCGGGACCAAGGACGTCCTTGGTCCTTAAGGGGTTAAAGGGGTTTTGCAGCTAGTTTTTCAGAAATGGCACCACACTTCTCCGCAGGTTGTGTGGTATATAAACTTGGCTTTATTCACTTTAATGGAACTGAGCTGGAAAACCATAAGCAAATTTGGTGGTTTTTTTTTTGTTTTTTTTTTTAAAGGAATCCGCTTTTGTTTTTCTAATGTTGGATAACAGCCTACCTAGTATTGTTGCTTACCATGCCCGCCCATCCCTGTATGGCCACAGTGTGCTCATCTTCCAGTAGGATAATGCATCATGTCACACAGCTCACATCACTTCAAACTGGTTTCTTTAACCCCTTCACGACTCAGAACATAAATGTACATCCTTGTGCAGTGGTACTTAACACTCCGGTGCTCAGTCATGCGCAGCAGGTCCCAGACCTGCTGATAATGGTGGACATAAGCGATTGCGCTTATGTCTGCCATTAACCCCCTCAGATGCCGTGATCAATACAGATCACGGCATCTGTGGCAGTGCGGTCGGTAAAATGGATGATCGGATCGCCCTGCTTGGATCCAATCATCCATAATGGCGGACGGAGGTCCCCTCACCTGCCTCAGTCAGTCTCCAGGGGTCTTCTGCTCTGGTCTGAGATTGAGCAGACTAGAGCAGAAGATGGCCGATAACACTGATCAGTGCTATGCCATATGCATAGCACTGAACAGTATTAGCAATAAAATTATTGCTATGGATAGTCCCCTATGTAAAAAAAAAATTTGAAAAATCCCCTCCCCCAATATAAATGTAAATTGTCCTTTTGCCATTTTTACACACAAAGGCCAGCATTTATCATTGTAGTGTATGTGAAGCATTTTTCTACACCTTTTTTTCACTGTACTGGTAATGTGTGGGAGCACCAAATTTTTTAAATGGTCACAGAGCATTTGATACATTTTTGTGCAGGTCACATTTTCTAAAATTTCTCTCTTCACATACACCATAAAGCGAAGTCTGGGTTGGTGAAGTTTTAGAGACCTTTCAGTGGCTTTGTGCCTTTTTTTTGTGCCTTTTCACAAAAAGGTTCAGTTGATAAAAACCTTCCAAATTATGTATATTGCCAAAATCAGTGGATTGCAACTCAAAATCAGCAGAAATCTGTAAACCAAAAGGCGCAAATAAACCTAGCTTGCGCCTTTTCTAGATACAAAAAAACAGTCTAAAGGCAATGATAAATGTTGGCGAAGAAGTGTATAAAATAAATTTAATAAACCTATTTGTATAGCTGCGTGCGTAAATGTCTGAACTATCAAAATATAATGTTAATGATCCTATATGGTGAACAGCGGAAACATAAAAAAAAGGCCAAAATTGTTGCTTTTTTTTGTTACATCATATTCCAAAAAAGTTAAATGTAATCATGGGTTTCATTTTAATCGTATTGACCCCGTATTTACAGTAAATTGTACAGTGTGAAAATTTGCAAAATTGCAGGTTTTCTTTTCAATTTCCCAACACAAATAATATTTGTTTTGGTTGCGCCATACATTTTATGGTAAAATGAGTGATGTCCCTACAAAGGACAACTGGTTGCACTAAAATGAAGCCCTAATACTTGTCTGTGGATGAAAATCTAAGAGTTATGTCCTTAAAGGAGAACTCCAGAATATAAAAATTGTCCTCCATACTGCCGGCAGTAAAAAAAAGATGTGCATACCTTCCTTCGCTCCTCCGGTAACCCGCTCCGGTCTCTGCCGCGATCCTCTTCCTGGTTGTTGGTGGTTGGCGAGTCATACTGCGCTCATCCAATCACCGGCCGCAGCGAAGTCCCGACGGCGGCGATAAGCTGACCGGCACTGTGAAGTTTTCGGCCTCGGCAGCAGTTGCCGGTGTAGTGAAGAATTTTGTGTCTTTAAGCGTTCTCACACTGCCGCTCAGCCTATCGCTGGCCGAGTTGGGACTTCACTGCGGCTGGTGATTGGCTGAGTGCAGTATGACTTGCCGACCACCGGTAACCAGGAAGAGGATCGTGGCGGGGACCGCAGCCGGTTACCGGAGGCCCAGGGGGAGCGAAGGAAGGTATGTACACCTTTTTTATTTTTTTTATTGCCGACCGTATGGGGGACAATTTTTATATTCTGGAGTTCTCCTTTAAGGCCAAAATGGGCTGTCCTTGCTTTATAATTTATCAGATAGCGGCTTCCATCTATGCTTAATGTCCTTGATTTGGGGCCTTCCCCGGGTACTCAAAGAGCCGACCTGAGAAAATCTGGACTTTACAACATCTTGACAGCCGGATTTATGCAGATTACCAGATTGTAACTTGGTTTTGTTAATATGTAATGACCTTTTGTTAATTTTTTTTAATGTATTTTAAAACAGATATTTTCACAGTAAAGAAAATATAAAGAAACATAAGTTGAACAAAATGGGCTGTGTCCTTAAAACGTACCAGTCAGATCCAACAAAAACATATTTTTTAAATATCACTTGGTACCTAATCCTGACCATGGACATCTAATTTTTGTGTCTAGCGCCTTTATTTATTTTTTTTTAATTTAGCTTACTAGTCTGAATTCATCTCAAAGGGAGGGGGTGTGGCCTCACTGTGCAGGCCTCCGCCCCCTCCCTCAGTATGCTGTCTGCTCACATCTCCCCTAGCATTAGCAAAACTACAACTCCCAGCTTGTCGTCACTGACGGTGGCGGGACACAAGATGACAGTGGGAGAATTTTTCCTCCAGCTGTGAGCCCTGCACTCACAGCTGTCACTCATGGAAGTGTGTCCATGATGTAGGTGATGATGCATGGACACAGCAGGACTAGTAGGTGTCCAATCAGGCAGGGGGGCAGTTGTTTGACTGACTGGCTTTTTCAATCTGAAATACTGAACATTTTTTAATGAAAGCAATTGCAAAACCTATTTGGTTTTGCATGCTTTACAACATATCAAAAGTTTTTGTATCGGACAGCGCCTATTTAAGGTGTTAACATGACAATACTCCACTGTACTCCATTGGCCTCCACAGTCACTAGGTATCAATCCCATAGTGCACCTTTGGGATGCAATGGAACTGGAGTTCCGCTGACAAATCTGCAGTAACTGTGATGCCATCATGTCTATGAGCCAGAATCTCTGAGGAATGTTTCCAGCATCTTGTAGAAAGTAAGGCTTGCATTGGGGGGCGGAGCGTGACATCACATGGGGGCGGAGGCGTGACGTCACACGCCGCCGGCCCTGCGGTCGACCGTAATCTGACCCGGAGAGAACACTCTTCGGGGACTGATTACAAACTGGGTGCCGCGTGCATGATCACGGGCGTTCCCAGCTGCGGGTCCCAAGCGATCAGGCATCTTATCCCCTATCCTTTGGATAGGGGATAAGATGTGTAATTATCCTTGTTACGTTCCTCAAGGGGTCTAGTTTCCAAAATGGTATGGCATGTTTTTTTTTTTGTTTGTTTGTTTCTTTTGCTGTTTTGGCACCATAGGGGCTTCCTAAATGCAACATGCCCCCCAAAAACCATTTCAGAAAAACGTACTCTCCAAAATCCCCTTGTCGCTCCTTCGCTTCTGAGCCCTCTACTACGCCCGCCGAACACTTCACATAGACATATGAGGTATTTCCTTACTCGAGATAAATTGGGCTACAAATAGAAGTATACATTTTCTCCTTTTACCCCTTGTAAAAATAAAAAAATTTGGTCTACAAGAAAATGCAATTATAAAAAATGAACATTGTAAATTTACTCCTTCACTTTGCTGCTATTCCTGTGAAACACCTAAAGGGTTAAAACGCTGACTGAATGTCATTTTGAATACTTTGGGGGGTGCAGTTTTTATAATGGGGTCATTTGTGAGGTATTTCTAATATGAAGACCCTTCAAATCCACTTCAAAACTGAACTGGTCCCTGAAAAATAGTGAGTTTGAAAATTTTGTGAAAAATTGGAAAATTGCTGCTGAATTTTGAAGCCCTCTGATGTCTTCCAAAAGTAAAAACTCGTCAATTTTATGATGCAAACATAAAGTAGACATATTGTATATGTGAATAAAAAAAGCAGAGAGCTTCAAAGTTAGAAAAATGCAAAATTTTATAATTTTTCATCAAATTTTGGGATTTTTCACAAAGGATGCAAGTTACCACAAAATTTTTGCGTTTTTTCCTCCTCGCCTTTTGAAATCCATACCTTTTTTCTGTTTCCATCTACAGACCCCTATAAGGGCCTTTTTTTTTGCGTGACCAATTGTACTTTGTAATGACACCTCATTTTTTCCATAAAATGTATGGCAAACCCCCAAAAAAACATTTTTTTTTTTTTTTAGGGAGGAAATTTTTAATGAAAACCACAATTTTGCTAATTTTGGAGGGTTTCGTTTTCACACTGTACACTTTACGGTAAAAATGTGTTTTCTTTATTCTGTGGGTCAATACGATTAAAATAATACCCATGGTTATATGCTTTTACATTGTACCGCTTAAAAAATCTCAAACTCTTTGTACAAAATCAGTTTTTTTAAAATCACCCTATTTTGACCACCTATAGCTTTCATTTTTCTGTATATGGGGCAGTATGAGGGCTCATTTTTTGCGCTATGATCTGTACTTTTTATCGATACCACATTTGCATATATGAAACTTTTTAAATAACTTATTATTATTTTTTTTTAACGTTTACGCCATTCACCATACGGGACCACGGGGTTTTCTGCTTTTGCTCTTTCATTTTTTTCCTCATCACCTTCTAAAAATCAGAACGCTTTCAATTTTGCACCTACAGAGCCATATGGGGGCTTATTTTTTACGCCACCAATTGTACTTTATAATGATCTCAATCATTTCACCACAAAATTTACGGCAAACCCAGGAAAAATTTTTTCACTTTTGGGGTCTTTCGATTCTATGCAGTACATTTTTTTTTGTAAAAATAACACATAATATATTCTGTAGGTCCATACAGTTACAATGATAACCAATTTATATAGGATTTCTTTATTTTACTACTTAAAAAAATAACTTCATGCACCAAAATTAGGATGTTTAAAATTGTCCTTTTCGGACCCCTATAACTTCATTTTTCTGTTTACAGGGTGGTATGAAGCCTCATTTTTTTTTTTTTTTGCACCACAATCTGAAGTTTTTATCGGTACTATGATTGTTATGATCTGACTTTTTTCTTCACTTTTTATACATATTTTTTTAGGGTATACAAAGTGACCAAAAATATGCTGATAGCAGCCGGGACCTGCAGTGCATGACGTGTACGTCCTGTACATGACCGCGAGGATCGGAGCGGTGCTCTGTCATGTACGGGACAAAAATGTACGTCCTGGTGCGCGGAGTATCTCCGCACCAGGACATACATTCATGTCCGTGGTTGTTAAAGGGTGAACAAAATACTCACATTCACTTGCGCAAACTGCATAGCAGTTGTCTGTATCAGAAACTCTGTCACGCCCCCTCCCATAGACTTGCATTGAGGGGGTGGGGCTATGACTTCACGAGCTCCAGTGTTCAGAACAGTTTGTTCAAAATGCTGAACAGAGTACCCCTTTAATGAGCTATTGCTAGAACCTTCCTCCAGGGTCCAGCTGTGACCCCCCCCCCCCCCCCTGCTCCAAGGATTGAAGTGGGACTAGGAAACGGCTATTCCATTTGTCCCTTGTTAACCCTGCATTAGTCCACTGTTGTCTGAAAAGACCACTTTAAATTGTTACTGACACTGGTGCAATCTAAACTTTTGACATGTCTGGACAAGGGGTCAAAAGTTCTTACAAATGTCACGAACTCTTAGAGGTAGTGTTAAACACAGCATTAGACACCCATTGGGACACAAAGCATCCAGTGGATATTTATGCTGAAATTTCAAACAAATGTGTCTATGGTCGCCAATAAATTCTATATTTTTGTCTTGTAGGTATTGGACAGTATTGTTCTAAAAGCACGAAGCAGAAACTGTTTACATGCTCAGGATAGCGAGTAAGTATCAAACAGCATGAAGAATAGGTTTACTTTAAAGGGGAGTCTATTCTCATGAAATGATATATTTTTCCAGCAGGTTTTTGATGTAAAGTGGTACAATTTTCTCATTTTAGTGCTGAGCACTGGGACACACAAGTCTGGCACTTCCTATTTTGTGTATCACGTTTTATATTTACTGTGTAGAACGTGTAAGGTTCAGAAGAGATATCCTATGATCACCAGAGAATGGAGATTTTAATGCCTGATAAAATCCATTTTCTGGAATGATTAAAGAAACATGGGGTTCTCCATAGTACAGAAATCCTACGATCAGTTAGAGGTAGAAGTGCAGGAATAGGTTCCCCTTTTGAGTTGTGCTAATCCTATTCCTTGCTGAAAAACATTCAGCAAGGAAAAAGCTACTTCTCCAAAGCTGCCATAACTGCACATGGGGACTATGGTCTTACTATTAAAGGGGTACTCCGCCCCTAGACATCTTATCCCCTATCCAAAGGATGGTGGCTATCACACCTCCTCCCATAGATCTGTATTAAGGGGGCAGGGCATGACTTCACGAGGGGGCGGTGCCTTGACATCACGATCCTCCGGCCCCTGCATCGCCAGTAATCAGGCACAGAGTGAAGCTCGCTCCGTACACCAGTTGACAGGGTTGCTGCAGGAGAGATCGTGGGGGTTCCTCCCAGCAGCAGGACCCCCACGATCAGACCTCTTATGCCCTATCCTTTGGATAGGGGATAAGATGTCTAGGGGTGGGTTACCTCTTAGGGGTGGAGTACCTGCTATGATGGTGCTGTTAGGCCTCTACTTACCCATGGTTTATGTATGTGGAAAAATGGGGGAGGCTTGCAAGCCAGAGAACTGTGACGCACTGGGTACGCAGCATCATATTATGGAGGGCCTTGCTGCACGACACAAAATAGGTAGCATTATAAGGAAAGGCATTTTATATATATATATACACACACACACACACACACACACACACACACACACACACACACACACACACACACACACACACACACACACACACACACACACATATATATATATATATATATATATATATATATATATATATATATATATAATATATACATACACACACATTTTATTTCCACAACAATTATACATTCTATTTAGAATCACATTTCTATTTTTCTTTTTTCTATTATCAACATTTCAGCAAAACATTCCCCCCCCCCCCTCTTATACATTTCTTCAACCCGGTTCCAGTGCCCTGTCAGACCCTCGCCATCCAAATATTTCCTTTTCCCTATCTACTACTACCTCTAGGAAAGGCAATTATGTAAGGACCTCAAGCATACAGTACTTCCAAAGTTCTGGCACAGTGGTTTACACACTAGCTAAGTAGACCTTCAAGTTTGATAGCACCAGAATGGTCCTACTTTTAGTACTTACCCACTGTGTCTAGTATTCTGACATTTCACATTTTAGTTAGTGTGTCATATGATTAGGTATCTGAGATTGTGAAAGCGGAGTTTTATTGAGCGTGGCTAAGATGTATGGAAACACATGACTACAGCTGCATCCTTCTCATGGATTTTGATGGGTATTTTGTAGCTGATATACCCATTTTCAAATCTGTAGTATACATAGAATCTTCTGTATAGTGTGCGCATGTGCTGTTTGGTCATGTTCTTATGCTCCAGTCTGCAGCAAAGTACAGATGAATGAGAAAACTAGAGAGAGGTTCTGTGCACCTCCCCTTACATATTTGAAAGTACACACAGTATTTTGGTCAGTATTTTTTAGCAAAAAAAAAAGCATGGAACAGACAGAAAACTATAATAGAACACTTTGCACTAGGGACCCCCTCCTGGTTTTGACTTCAGTACTGACCAAAATAAAAAATGCGAATCCAGCCTTACAGGGTAACTTCCACAATCCTTAGGAGTCAAGAAGCGAGTGGTAACTGGAGTCAAATATGACATGCAGCTAAAATTTTTATAAACAATTAAAAAGTTGCATTTGCAACCATTTTAGTTACTATCTGGAGCCCTGTGGGCACCCAAAGACAATCCAATGCCAACAGAAAACAAATGACTATTTTGTAACACCCATACAGTAGGCTTTTGGATTTGTCCATTAGTACGGTAATGCTGTCTGCATGTCGTTTTAAAGTCTTAAGAGGATAGAACATATTAGGTAGCATTTGCATAGAGACAAGTATTGTTTTGCTGAGGAGCACAGTAATGGTCTGTTTCGTACTTCTGCACCCTTTGTAGGAAAATGCAGTGTAGGAGTTTTAAGGCATGAAAACAATGTTAGCAGCAACCAATTGGTCTCAAAGATGTCACAATGTAACAGTTCTGTCATGGAGTAGAAGGATTAAAGTGTAGTCATGGTTTTATCCCCCCCCCCATAAATCAATAGTACTAGTAATAGTAATTGTGAAGCAGTACAGGAATACTTTATCAACCCATAATGGGGACCAAAAAATCATTAAAAAAAAGACACACTTGTAAAAACTATAAAGTATGATGTTGTTTTTCCAGTGTGGTGAGTGCAGTAAATGGGGAAATGGGGTACTCAGAACCACAACTGCTTATATTTGGTCACCTGACATTCTAGAAAATGAAGTTAGATCTACCCCTAATAAGTACCAATAAAAATGATAGCTCACTGATCAGAATATGACTATGCAAAGCTTCTAGAAAATAACAATAAAACTAAATTTAATAGTAGTACAACAGAACAAAAACTAGACAAATTGGGTAACGCTGTAGTCGGATCAACCTGCAGAATAAAGTTAAAGGGGTATTCCAGGCAAAAAGTTTTTTAATATATATCAACTGGCTCCAGAAAGTTAAACAGATTTGTAAATTACTTCTATTAAAAAATCTTAATTCTTCCAATAGTTATTAGACAGAAAACAGCAACTCAACTTCAGAAGCTAACTGCTTTCTGATGACTCGCGTCCCGGGAGCTGTCCAGCTCCTATGGGGATATTCTCCCATCATGCAAGGGATATTCTCCCATCATGCACAGCTCCCGTGACGTGACATCATCATTGAGCAGTTAGACAGAAAACTTCAGAAGCTAATAACTATTGGAAGGATTAAGATTTTTTAATAGAAGTAATTTACAAATCTGTTTAACTTTCCGGAGCCAGTTGAGATATATATATATATATATATATATATATAAGTTTTTGTCTGGAATACCCCTTTAACATGTCAGTTTAACCAAACGCTGCATTGCATTCAATTTGTGGTGCAGCTGCATGGGACAGAAATGCTGCAGCATCAAATCTGTAGGTTGTTTAAAGAGCACTGATCATCAACTACACTTTACCTAATCCTCATGACTCTAACTTTATCCCTGACCTTTTAATTCTATGCCCCCTATAAATACACCTTTTTTTTTTTTATATTTTTTTATCTCCGATAGCTCAGTATGGTGCGGCGGAGGAAGTAGGTGGGGCCCGGCAGGCACGACATCATCTGATGCCTGGACGGGGTGTTTGCTTCCGCCCATCTTCCTGTATGCGGTGCTCCCTCTTGGGAGCGCACATACAGGCTGAGTACAGGCTTCTGGTTCTCCTCCTCTGTTTGTGCCATACAGAGAGGAGGAACATCTGAGGACAGAGCTGCCGTGCCCTGCAGGGATACACGCACAGCGCTCGCTCCCACCTGACAGGCAGGGAGCTGCGTCGAGTCTGTGATTTCAGACTAGACAGCCAGGCCGGAGTCCAAAAATCACTGACACAGGGACTCCTAGGGAGACCCCTAGTGGCCAGAGTTCAAAAACGAAATTAGACATGAAAGGAATCTCTCTCTCTCTCTCTCTCTCTCTCTCTCTCTCTCTCTCTCTCTCTCTCTCTCTCTCTCTCTCTCTCTCTCTCTCTCTCTCTCTCTCTCTCTCTCTCTCTCTCTCTCTCTCTCTCTCTCTCTCTCTCTCTCTCTCTCTCTCTCTCTCTCTCTCTCTCTCTCTCTCTCTCTCTCTCTCTCTCTCTCTCTCTCTCTCTCTCTCTCTCTCTCTCTCTCTCTCTCTCTCTCTCTCCCCCTATATATATATAATTTTTATTTTTTTTAAATAAAATCCAATTGCAAAGTTGATCTATATAGATTAAGCTATAAAAACTTTTTTTTTTTTTTTTTTTTAATGAGAGGTACTATTTAAGAACTGTTGGAAGCAGCATGTCTGACAGTACTGCTCCTAGACGGGGCAGCATGAAGGGGCTGAGAGGTTCCCCTTGTGACCATATAAGTGCTACTAGAATTATGGTACTGTAACTGTGGATGTCGCCTCCTTTAAAGGGAAATGGACATTTAAGTTGTGCTGCCCTTGAGAACAGTGCATGGTTTACAGCCATCTGCAGGGTCAGAGAACTTTACACCTGAAAGCAGGAAGCCAAAAAGTAGTCACTACTGCTCCCATCTGACAGATTACTTCCTATCAATGCATAGGCAAGTGTTTCTCATCCAGGGTGCCTCCAGCTGTTGCAAAACTACAACTCCCAGCATGCCCGGACAGCCTTTGGCTGTCCGGGCATGCTGGGAGTTTTAGTTTTGCAACAGCTGGAGGCACCCTGGATGAGAAACACTGACATAGGGATACATTTGTCACTCATCAGTTGGGGGTTAGCAGGGGCAGCAGTGAACGATTTGCTTGCTGTGCTCCCTAATTTTGGGTATAGGGGTTTTCGCCTACACTACATCCTGGTGTAATGGACCGACCACTGGTACTAGTGTCGGTCCCTGCCTTAGGCCGCTCTTTATATGCTCTTATGTATTTCTCTAGCTCCAGCAAAATGACTATTAAGTGTGCGCAGTAGTGGAGGGGTAAGGCAATGCCATTACTACAACTTAAGCAGGAATCCTCCAGCATGAGTGATAGAATAGGAGACAGAATAAACATAGGAGCAAAGATGTTTATTGCCGGCTGTGTCATTCTCCTTATTTGCCAGAGAGAAACGGGAGGGGTGAATAAGTATCCCAGAAGTTATAAGGAGATGGATTGCCATAAAAAGGCATAATTCTGCAAAGCGGGAACATGGAGGAATTGCTTGGAACAACAGTGCTCTGGAACTTGGCAGAGAAGAGATGTCCCCTGAGAAATCCCTAAAAGCCATATATATTTGGAGAAGCTTTTCACTACGTGCCACTTATTTATCTTAGTTCTAGTTGGGTGTTTTGTTCTGTCTTCATAAGATAATAAATCAGTTGGATTCCTAGTAGCTCGGGCTGCATTATGTAAACTTGTAGTAGAACCAAACGTTCCAAAATATTTTAGATTTATGGACTTTGTGTCACATGCATTGCAGTTTCATATCTACCTTCTATCTGTTGTTTGATTTTCCCTATCTCCACCACAGCCAGTAAAAATCATCAGGTTAGATCACTACTAGAGATGAGCGAACTGACAGTAAATTCGATTCGTCACAAACTTCTCGGCTCGGCGGTTGCTGACTTTTCCTGCCTAAATTAGTTCAGCTTTCAGTCCTAGGAAAGAGTCTCCTAGGACTGTATCCACCTTTTCCAGCCACGGGAGCACCTGAAAGCTGAACTAATTTATGCAGGATAAGATATCAACTGCCGAGCCGAGAAGTTTGTGACGAATCTAATTTACTGTAAATTCGCTCATCTCTAATTACTACCATAGCAAGGCTTTACTGTTTAATAAAATACATTTCTGAAATATTCCTGCGTCTTTTTAATACGGATTTTGTGAGCAAGAGAACTTCCTATGTGTGCATATTTTTTAAATTTTTTTTATTTTTTTTTACAGTTGGCATCAGTATTTGACAACCCAAAAACCACAATGCGCGAGTACAAGCTCGTGGTCCTTGGTTCTGGAGGTGTTGGGAAATCTGCGCTGGTAAGTAAAATCTAGCTCTTTTAACAAGGAAAGAGTTGATATATATCATTCTTCCTGACTCTCTCCCCAAATAATGATGGGGGAGGGGTGTAGAAGAAGGTTTAGCCATGTTGGCTTTTAACTGCCCCCATCCTTGGGGTAGAGAGGGGGAGAGCTGTTGACAAACAGCTGTCACATGTAACGCTTTAACCTTAAAATGAAATGCCCATTAACAACAAGTTTGAAGGTCACTGTGTGTGAACTTGCCTTTTATAAAGCAGATAATGCAGGATTAAATCACTGACAATAGGTGATGGGAATCGATCACCTTCCTACAGGGACCTGTACATCGGTTCTATTCTGAGGGAGCATTCTTATGTCCAGGTGGCTCCTGTAAAGCACATATTAGCAGCTCTGACAAAGTGACAACCCCATATTTATGTGCAAAAAATGTAATACAACACACCATCTGACAAGAAAACGCATACATACCACAATAGTATCAATGTACAGGGGTGGGATAAAGATCCACTAGTGTAGCCAGAGCAAGCATAACAGTAGCAACTACTGGATTCTTAGAAATCAGAGTAGTATGGCTCCACAGCTTTAGCATCCTACCTTTGTGATTAACTTAGAACAGTGTTTCCCAGCCAGAGTGCCTCCAGCTGTGGCAAAACTACTCCATGCCAGGACAGCCGAAGGCTGTGGGAGTCGTAGTTTTGCTACAGCTGGAGGCACCCTGGTTGGGAAACACTGACTTAGGTTACCAGAAAAACAGATGGTGCAAGGGAAAGAGAAGGTAGATGAAGAGGTAGGGAAGACAGTAGGTCATTTTCTGGTGACACGTTCCCTTTTAAGGTAGATCATTAGATAACACAGTCATTCGTATCTTTGCTCTTGTGGCCAATGTGAATACTAGAACATTTCAGACACTTGTCAATCCTACTGCATAGACTGAGAAATAGAGCATGTTGCTGCAACCAAACTTTATATATATTTTATGTATATTTATAGCAGTCTGTATTTATTTTATACATGGGCAGTTTAAACCCCTGTATAAATTTCCCATCCTTACAGATTTTCCCATTAGTATTAGAAACATGAGAATGAGCATCAGTTCTACTCTTCACCATAAGAGTGAACAAATGAGGCCACTGAAAACCATTATAGTCTTCTCTGGTTTTGTTTGAACAAGTTCATCAAACATTATGCAAGATCAAAGGTTATTCCCATGCAGTTTGCTAAATGAAGCAACATGTACAGATGGGCGGCTGTGATTCTGCTTACTGCTCATGGAACGTGTTTTACCACCTGGCTAGAGTCCTTACTATTGAAGTTCATATCGCAAGGCATTAGTGCACTCTTACACACGGTGGTTGTGCCATGGTAACTGCTGCGTGGCCAAAAACCACAAAGTGCAGCACAGACTAACATTATGTGCTTGACCCATACTTGCCATGTAGTTCATAGTAAGCCACGTGTGCATTTTGCTGAGTGGTTTTCAGTCACATCTTATGAGGCACCTTTTGAGATGTAAATGTCCAAAAAACAGCCATTTTGTGTGTCAAAAAGACTTTCCAATGCGCTATGAGGCAAGGTCTACTTTTCTTGGCTTAATTGCAGCCAGGAGCCGGGAATGGTAGTCCAAGACTCTGCTTCCTGTAAGGAAAATTTGAAAGTGTAAAATATTGCTGGAACAGATGGGCATAACACATGCAGTTACGTGCTGCAAAAAATATCCGCTTATCAGGACTATTTTAGAGGCCAGTTTGAAAACTGGAAAATTTCATGTAGACTACAGCACATAAAAAAGAAAAAAATCTGATGGATACACATATACCATAGAGTATCTATTTATGTCCCATGACAAGTCTATCGAGACAGATGAAGATCTAGGGGAATAAACTGCACAGCAGCAAGTTTCTCCCCACAAACTGCTGGGGGTCTAAATTCTCAGGCTTTGAGCGATCAAAACTTTTTACATGTCTGCAGTGTGTCAAAAGGTTGGCTTAACCTGTTGGGGACTAAGGGCGTACACCCTTGCTCCCTGGTACTTAACCTCTTAAGGACTTAGGGCGGACCCTGGGCTAACAGCGTGCGGCACCGATCGTTGTGCCGCACGCTGTTAACCCTTCAGACGCGGCGATCAAAGTTGATTGCCACGTCTGAAAACAAAAGTAAATGCTTCCCGGCAGCTCAGTCGGGCTGATCGGGACATCGCAATGTTCCGATCAGCTGGGACGCAGGCGGAGGTCCCCTTACCCCTCTCCGCGGCGTCCGATCAGGGTTTTATTGCTCCAGGCTTGAGCAATTGAGCCCCTATCTCGCTGATCCATGCAAAGCTATGGCTTTGCAGGGATCAGCATAAGAGATCAGTGTGTGCAGTGTTATAGGTCCCTATGGGAGCTATAACACTGCAAAAAAAAAAGTGGAAAAAAAACTTAACAAAGGTCATTTAACCCCTTCCCTAATAAAAGTTTGAATCACCCCCTTTTCCCATAAAAAAAAAAATGGTGTAAATAAAAATAAAATTAACATATGTGGTATTACGGCGTGCGTAAAATGTCCGAACTATAAAATTATATCATTAATTAAACCGCACGGTTAATGGCGTACGCGCAAAAAAATTCCCATGTCGGCGATCACCACAAATCGTCGATCAGTTCAGATCGGCGATTTACGGCAATTCTGGGCTGATAGGGTCTCTGTTCACCCAATAGCCCGGAAAATAGTGCTGATCGGAGCTATCAGAGACATCCCCAATCATTCTAAATGAGAGGAGTGAGGTGGCAGTGGTTGCCGTAGCAGCGAGGGACAGGCGGCAGTAAGGAGGCAGTGGTGGAGGCAGCAGTAAAGATCCGTGGTAAATAATCTTCACTGCTGCCTTCTAGAAGTTGCCAAACTACAACGCCCAGCATGCCCAGACAGCTGGGAGTTGTTTTGCAACATCTGGAGGGCCACAGTTTAGAGACCACTATACAGTGTTGCCCAAGCTGTAGCCCTTCAGATGTTGCAGAACTACAACTCCCGGGATGCCTGGACAGTCTGGGCATGCCGGGAGTTGTAGTTTTGCAACATCTGGAGGGCTATAGTTTGGACACTACTACACAGTGATCTCCAAACTGTTCTCCACTTGTTGCATAACTACAACTCCCAACATGTCCTTCGGCTGTCTGGGCATGCTGGGAGTTGTAGTTTTGCTACAGCTGGAGGCACACTGTTTGGGAAACACTAAGTTAAGTAACAAACTCAGTGTTTTGCAACCAGTGTACCTCCAGTTGTTTCATAACTTCAACCCCCAGCATGCACGGACAGCCAAAGGTCATGCTGGTAGTTGTAGTCTTAAAACAGGTTTGCCTCTGTCTTATTTCAAGGCAACAGTTTAGGGCCATATATGGGGTATTTCCGTACTCGGGAGAAATTGCCTAACAAATTTTGGGGGGCTGTTTCTCCTTTTACCCCTTATGAAAAGGTAACGTTGGGGTCTACTCTAGCATGTCGTTGTAAAAAAAAAAAAATTTACACAAACATGCTGGTGTTGCCCCAGACTTTTCACAAGTAAAAGGAAAAAAAGACCCCCAAAATTTGTGTATTTGTGTTTGAGTATGGGAATACATGTGGACGTAAAATGCTCTGCGGGCACACAACAAGGCTCAGGAGTGAGAGCGCCATGTAAATTTGAGGTGATTTGCACAGGGGTGGCTGATCGTTACAGCGGTTCTAACATAAACGGAAAAAAAAACACCCACCTGTGACCCCATTTTGGAAACTACACCCCTCGCGGAACATAACAAGGGGTATAGTGAGCCTTAACACCGCACAGGTGTTTGAAGAATTTTCGTTAAAGTTGGACGTAAAAAAAAAAAAAAAAAAAAATTTCACTAAAATGCTGGTGTTATCCCAAATTTTTCATTTTCACGAGGGTTAATAGGAAAAAAGCCCCCAAAATGTGTAACCCCATTTCTTCTGAGTATATAAATACCCCATATGTGGATATAAAGTACTTTTGGAGAGAGAATGTGTCTGAAATTGAAGGCCATGTGCGTATATAAAGTCCCCATGATGCCAGAACAGTGGACCCCCCCCCCCCCACGTGACCCCATTTTGGAAACTACACCCCTCACGTAATGTAATAAGGGGTACAATGAGCATTTTCACCCCACAGGTGTCTGACAGATTTTTGGAACAGTCGTCCGTAAAAATGAAAAATAAAATTTTTCATTTGCACAGCCCACTGTTCCAAAGATCTGTCAAATGCCAGTGGGGTGTAAATGCTCGCTGCACCCCTTATTAAATTCTGTGAGGGGTTGTGGTTTCCAAAATGAGTTGACATGTGGGGATGGGGGCAGGGTGTCCACTGTTCTGGCACCATGGGGGCTTTGTAAATGCACATGGCCCCTGACTTCCATTCCAATAAAATTCTCTCTCCAAAAGCCCAATGGTGCTCCTTCTCTTCTGAGCATTGTAGTTTGCCTGCAGAGCACTTTACATGTAGATATGGGGTATTTCCATACTCAGAAGAAAGGGGGTTAACATTACCTATTACCCCTTGTGAAAATGAAAAATTTGGGGTGACACCAGCATTTTAGTGGAAAAAAACTAATTTTTCATTTTCATGTCCAACTTTAGCGGAAACTTGTCAAGCACCTGTGGGGTGTTAAGGCTCACTGTTCCCCTTATGTTCCTTGAGTGTAGTTTCCAAAATAGTATGCCATGTGGGGCTTTTTTTTTTTTTTTTTTTGGGGGGGGGGGCACATTTTCCCTGATTACCTCTTGTACAAAATGGTTAATTTGGTGAAAAAACTGCACTTTAGTGAAAACAAAATTTTCATTTACACATCCTACTTTACCAAAAAATCATCAAACATCTGTGAGGAGTTGAGGCTCACTGTCCACTTTTTTTTTTTTTTGTTATGGCACCATAGGGGCTTCCTAATTGTGACATGCCCCCCAAAAACCATTTCAGAAAAATTCACTTTCCAAAATCCCATTGTCGCTCCTTCCCTTCTGAGTCCTCTACTGCACCCACAGAGCACTTTACGTTCAGAAATAAGGTATTTCCTTACTCTAGAGAAATTGGGTTACACATTTTGGGGGACTTTTTCTCCTTTTACCTCTTGTAAAAATTCAAAAACTGGGTCTAAAAGAACAGGTTAGTGTAAAAAATGGAGACTTTGAATTTTTTTTTCTTCACTTGGCTGCTATTCCTGTGACAAACCTAAAGGGTTAACACACTTACTGAATGTCATTTTGTATACATTGAGGGGTTTAGTTTTTATAATGGGGTAATTTATAAGGTATTTCCAATATGAAGGCCCTTCAAATCCACTTCAAAATTGAACTGGTCCCTGAAAAGTTTAAAAATTGCTGCTTAGGTTTGAAGCCCTCTGATGTCTTCCAAAAGTAAAAACATGTCAACTTTATGATGCAAACATAAAGTAGATATATTTTATATGTGAATCAATATATAATTTATTTGGAATGTCTGTTTTCCTTACAAGCAGAGAGCTTCAAAGTTAGAAAAATTTCAAATTTTCAAATTTTTAATGAAATGAAGAAATGATGCAAATATCAACAAAAATGTACCATTATGTTAAAGTAGAATATGTCACGAAAAACAATCTCTGAACCAAATTCAGAAGTAAAAGCATCCCAGAGTTATTAATGCTTAAAGTTACAGTGGTCAGATGTGCAAAAAATGGCCGGGTCCTTAAGGTGAAAATGGGCTTGGTCCTTAAAGGGTACCTCTCATCAAATAAACTTTTGATATATTTTAGATTAATGAATGTTGAATAACTTTCCAATAGCATGTTAATGAAAAATATGCTTCTTTCTATTGTATTTTTCCCGATCAGTCCTGTCAGCAAGCATTTCTGACTCATGCTGGAGTCCTAAACACTCAGAGCTGCCAGCCTGCTTTGTTCACAGCCAAACAGGCTGTGAACAAAGCAGGCTGGCAGCTCTGAGTGTTCTCCTTTGTGAACAAAGCAGACTGGCAGCTCGTAGTGTTTAGGACTCCAGCATGAGTCTGAAATGCTTGCTGCCAGGACTGGTAGGGAGACCCCTGGTGGTCATTTCTTCAAAGTGAAAAATTAAATAGAAAGAAGCATATTTTTAAATAACATGCAATTGTGAAGTTATTCTGCATACATTAATCTATAATATATCAAAAGTTTTTTTGATGAGAGGTACTCTGGTGGAAATCTTTTTTTTTTATTTTATTATTATTTTTTTTTTCCAACTTTAAACAGATTTGTAAATTACTTCTATAAAATATTCTTAATCCATCCAGTACTCAATAGTGGCTGTATACTACAGAGGAAATTATTTTTGGATTTATTTTTGTCACGACCACAGTGCTCTCTACTGACACCTCTGTCCATTTTAGGAACTTTCCAGAGCAACATATTTTTGCTATAGAGATTTTCTCCTGCTCTGGACAGTTCCGAAAATGGACAGATGTTAGCAGAGAGCACTGTGGTCAGACAGAAAAGAAATCTAAAAAAGAAAAGAATTTCCTCTGTAGTATACAGCCGCTAATAAGTACTCGGAGGATTAAGATTTTTACTTAGAAGTAATTTACACATCTGTTTAACTTTCTGGCATCCGTTTATTTAAAAAGTTTTTTCTTCGTTTTAAATAAACTGGTGCCAGAAAGTTAAACAGATGTATAAATTACTTCTAAGTAAAAATTGTAATCCTTCGAGTACTTATTAGTGGCTGTATACTACTTTTATTATTATTATTATTATTTTTTTTAGTACCCCTTTAAGTCCTCAAAGCTGGGGACCCTTCTCTGTGATGTCAATGTATTTATATCCTTCAAATGTATATGTTCTAGATCTCCTAGATACTGTCAGATTCAGTTGTTTCTTAGCCTCTCAGGGAGAGAGATACAGAAGTGAATGGAGGACTGATATTGTAATGACTGTGCCCAATATGCTGGTTTTCTGTCTCACCCATTTTTATTTTCTCTGCAGACAGTGCAGTTTGTTCAAGGAATATTTGTGGAAAAGTATGATCCTACTATAGAAGATTCCTACAGAAAGGTAAATTTTTTTTATTTAAAATATTTTCACTTCATTCCAATATTTTTAAAGGGGTGGTTTCTAACTCTGCCTATTTTGTGGGATATAAAAAAACGAGCAAAAAACACAAACCTCAAGTGTCCAGGTGTCCTGCTGCAATTGTCTTCATGAGCTGCAGCGTGATGTGTCCGGCCCAGAAGCACCTGGGCCCAATGTGCTATACAGCTGCTTAGCGAATTGCTGCCTGAGGTTAAACATTGCTGCGGCCAGCAATTTGCTGACCTGTAGCGTGACACGTTGGGCTTGGGTGCTACCTGGACTAGACACATCACTCTGCAGCTCAGGAAAACAGTCCTACCGGCAGGCCTGGAACAGGACAACAGAGGTACCTCAGGAGTGCTGCAGTAAAGTAGAGGTTTAAAATGTTATCATCTTTTAATATTTCACACGATGGACATAGAGACATTGCTAGGGCAATCTTATCATAATAATCCATATTCAGATCTATATTGTTGGGTACAGTAACACCCATGAAAACACCCCAAACTCAATAGTGCAGTCCTTGTGGGGCGTGACACAGATGCTTTACATAAAAGAAAAACTTTTAATTATTTATTCATTCACTTTTTTAAATTTTTTTACTTTTTTCTTAGCAAGTGGAGGTAGAAGGACAACAATGTATGCTTGAAATTCTCGATACAGCTGGAACCGTAAGTTTATTGACCATCTTTATCTATCTATGCTGTTCAGTTAAAGCTTGAAACTAATGTCACTTTGGTTTGTCAGCTGCACAAAAGGAATGAATTGCAAAGCATAGGGTATGTTATCTCCTGACAGATCTGTTAGAAACTTTCTGGGGGTAGGTGAAATTGCTGTACACATGTACAATGCATTTGGACAGTCTTCAAAACCTTTTACTACTTTTTTCTCATGTTATGTTGCAAACTAAAACAAAAAAAATAAATAAATTCTGCGCTCAATACCACATAATAACAAAGTAAAAACAGAATGTTAGAAATCTTTGCTACTTTATAGAAAAAGGAAAGAAAATATTGCATCAATAGAAGACCTTTTACTTTGTACTTAGTTAAAGCACCATTTGCAGTGTTTACAGCCTTCAGCTTTTTGGGGATGAGGCCACCAGGTTCTCACGCCTGGATTTGGAGGTTTTCTGCCATTCTTCTCAAGCTCGATCAGCCTGGATGATGGGAACCTCTAGTGGAACAGTTTTCGGGACTCTCCAGAGACATGTGATGGGGTTCAAGTCAGGGCTCCGGCTGGGTTACTCAAGTACACTTAACCTATTAACGACCATGGACGTATATTTACGTCCTTGGCTGGCTCCTGCGATAGAACGTGGGGTCACGCGGTGACCCTGTGTCATATCGGGTCGGTCCCGGCATGTATCTGAAGCCGGGACCTGGGGCTAATAGCGCGCAGCAGCGAACGCGTTACCGCGTGCTATTAACCCTTTATGCACAGCGTTCAAAGTTGAATGCTGCGTCTAAAACGAAAGTGAAACCTTCCCGGCTGCTCAGTGGGGCTGATCGGGACCACCGCAGTGAAAATGCAGTGTCCCGATCAGCTGGGACATGAGCGGAGGTCCTCTTACCTGCCTCCGGCGTGTCCCCTCGGCGATTGATTACTCCAAGCCTGAGATGCAGGCTTGAGCACTCAACCGCCGATAACACTGATCAATGCAAAGCAATGGCTTTGCAGTGAACAGGGTATAAGATCAGTGTGTGCAGTGTTATAGGTCCCTATGAGCGCTATAACACTGCAAAAAAAAAGTGGGGAAAAAAAGTTAATAAATGCCATTTAACCCTTTCCGTAATAAGTCCAAATCGCCCCGCTTTTCCCATAGAGAAAAGTTAATAAAAATATAAACATATGTGGTATCGCCATGTGTGTAATGTCCGAACTATAAAAATATATCGTTAATTAGACCACAGAGTCAATGGCGTGCACTCAAATAAATTCCAAAGTCCAAAATAGCGTATTTTTGGTCACTTTTTATATCATGAAAAAATGAATAAAAAGCGATCAAAAAGTCTGATCAATACAAAAATGGTACCGCTAAAAACTTGAGATCACGGCACAAAAAAATTAGCCCCCGTACGCAGTAAAATAAGTTATAGGGGTCAGAAGATGACAATTTTCCTGTAGGGAATCATTTTAAGCGTATGGACCTGAAGAATAAAATATAAGGTGTCATTTTTACTGAAAAATGTACTGCGTAGAAACAGAAGCCCCCAAATATACATAATGGCGTCTTTTGTTCATTTTCATCGCACAATGATTTTTTTTTTTTTCCTGTTTCGCCGTAGATTTTTGGGTAAAATGACTGATGTCACTGCAAAGTAGAATTGCAGGCGCAAAAAATAATAATAAAAAATAATAATAATTTCACCCCAAAATCCCAGGAAAAGTTATTGACTAGAGTATAAGCCTAGGGTGGGAAATACATCATCCCCCCCCCCCTGTCATCATCCAGACCCCCGTCATTAACAACCTCATCATCATCATCACCCTGTCATCACCCCCCCCCCCCCTTCATCATCCCCCCCTTGTCATCAACTATCCCACCGGACGACCTCCCCACCGGACAGTCCTGCAGCACCGGACCAGCGCACCCTAACGTCCTGCCGGAGGGGAGTACAAAACTAAAGGGGATGGGGGGGTCTGGATGATGTCGAAGGCCGCAGTGGTCTTCAACCTGCGGACCTCCAGAGGTTTCAAATCTACAACTCCCAGCAAGCCCGGACAGCCGATGGCTGCCCGGGCTTGCTGGGAGTTGTAATTTTGAAACCTCTGGAGGTCCACAGGTTGAAGACCACTGAGGGCGGAGAGTTCACTGGAGTATAAGCCGAGGGGGGTGTTTTCAGCACGAAAAATCGTGCTGAAAAACTCGGCTTATACTCGAGTATATACGGTACATTATGAAAACTGGGGGTAAAAATACACCAACACAGTGTATGTAAAGAAGTGTCTGCAATTGACCAGTTTTTATTTTTATTATTATAAAAGTCGCAGTTGATTAATTTAATGCCCTCCGCATTTGCCAAAAAACAAGATTGCTACAAATGGACACAAACTGTGTAAAACCTTCTAAAGCGCTACCTGCGACCACTATGCAACTTTTTACAACACAAAGATGTCCAAATCCAATGCTAAATTTCCCTGCATTGTCTTGTTGGAAGGTGAATTTTCTGTTTGATGTCCATAGCAGTCTCCCTGTCCCAGATGCTGAAAAACCCCCTCACAGCATGTTTTTACCACCACCATAATGAACTATAGGGATGGTATTGGGCAGTGATAAGTGCCTCTTGGTTTCATCAGGCAAGAAAATCTTGTTTCTTCTTTGTTTCTCACAGTCTGTGTAATAGGTGCTCTTTTTATTTTTTAAATTTTTTTTTTTTTTTGGGGAGCTTTTATGTCTCTTACTGAGGAGAGGCTTCTTTCTGGCTCCATAAGGCCCAAATTAATGTTGTTCTGAAGTGATAGTTGACCTTTTGGAAATTTCTCCCATCTGCACACAGGATCTTTGATGCTCAGCCAGAGTGACCATGGAGTTCTTGGTCACCTCATACCAAGGCCCTTTTCCACTTCAGTTACTTAGTTTGGTGGAGCAGAAAGCTCAAGGAAGAGTCCTGGTTATTCCAAAATTCTTCCATTTAGGAATGATCGAGGCCACTCCGCTTTTGGAAACGTTCAGTGCAGCAGAAATGTTTTGGTACCCTTCTTCAGATCTGTACCTCCACACAATCTTGTCTCTAAGCTCTACAGTTAGTTCTTTCCGCCTCATTGCTTATATGACATGACCTTATATAGACAAGGGTGTCTTTCCAAATCCTGTCGAATTCATTAAATTGACCACAAGTGACTCCAATCAAGGTAAAGAAACATCTTAGAGACGACCGAGAGAAATGATCAAGTGACCAAGTGTCATAACAAATGCTCTGAATATGTATGTCCCTGGGAATTAGTACTTTTTCCTTTTTTTTTTCATTTGCAAAAATCTCTAAAATTCTGTTTTCACTTTGTCATTGTGGGGTACTGAGTGCAGACCGATAAAAAGGAAAGGGTCTGAAGACTTTTCAAATGCATTGTGTGGATTTTCAGTTAAAAAATCTGCATGTAAATATAACTTTAGTCACCATTGCCACCTACAGTCCAGGAATGATGGGATCTGTAATACTACTGCAAAATCATACAGGACGATCTGAAGCACAAGGGGGTGAATGTCATTTTTCTAGTAATGTATAGACTTTTTGCATACCCTATAACAAATGTAACTTGTGTTTTTTTGTTTTTTTTCTCCAAGGAACAATTCACAGCAATGCGAGATCTGTATATGAAGAATGGTCAGGGATTTGCACTAGTATACTCTATCACAGCACAGTCCACGTTTAATGACTTGCAAGACTTGAGGGAGCAGATTTTGCGAGTTAAAGACACAGAAGATGTAAGTCTGAACTAGAATGATGTGAATAATTTACAAATTATTGACTTAATGTATCCAGAAGCGATTATGTTGTACAGATTGCTTGTGTTCTGTTAATGTGCATCTCAGCCTTGGGTTGTGTATGGAGAACAACATTCACGTCTGTCTAAGCTATGTTCCTTTTATCAGTGTTTCCCAACCAGGGTGCCTCCAGCTGTTGCAAAGCTACAACTCCCAGCATGCCCGGACAGCCAACAGCTTGAGGCACCCTGGTTGGGAAATGCCGCCTTATATTCTAGCTCTAGTAAGCATTAACCCCTTAAGGACCAAGGACGTATGAGTACGTCCTTGGTCCCGCTCCCGTGATATAACGCGGGGTCCCACGGTGACCCCGTATCATATCACGGCGGGCCCGGCGTCATAGTGAAGCCGCAAATAGTGCGCGCTCAAAGCTGAGCCGCGCGGCTAAAAGTGAAAGTAAAAAGTGCCGGTTAGCTCAGTGGGCGGTTCGAGATAGCCGCGGCGAAATCGCGGCATCCCGAACAGCTTACAGGACAGCTGGAGGGTCCCTACCTGCCTCCTCGCTGTCCGATCGCCGAATGATTGCTCAGTGCCTGAGATCCAGGCATGAGCAGTCAAGCGGCAGAATGTCGATCACTGGTTTCCTATGAGAAACCATTGATCAATGTAAAAGATCAGTGTGTGCAGTGTTATAGTCCCCTATGGGAGCTATAACACTGCAAAAAAAAAGGGAATAAAGATCATTTAACCCCTTCCCTATTAAAAGTTTGAATCACCCCCCTTTTCTCATAAAAAACAGTGTAAATAAAAATATATGGTATCGCCGCGTGCGGAAATGTCCGAATTATAAAAATATATCGTTAATTAAATCACACGGTCAATGGCGTATGCGCAAAAAAATTTTAAAGTCCAAAATAGTGAATTTTTGGTCACTTTTTATATCATGAGAAAATGAATAAGAAGCGATCAATAAGTCCTATCAATGCAAAAATGGTACCGTTAAAAACGTCAGATCACGGCGCAAAAAATGAGCCCTCATCAAAATAAAGGGATTATAAACGTACTAATTTGGTTAAAAAGTTTGTGATTTTTTTTTAAGCACAACAATAATATAAAAGTATGTAATAATGGGTATCATTTTAATCGCATTGACCCTCAGAATAAAGAACACACCATTTTTACCGTACAAATTGTACGTACACGTCAAATTGTACGGCGTGAAAACGAAACCTTCCAAAATTGCGTTTTTCTTTTTAATTTCCAAACAAAAATAGTGTTTTTTGGTTGCACCATACATTTTATGATATAATGAGTTATGTCATTACAAAGGACAACTGGTCGCTCAAAAAACAAGCCCTCATACTACTCTGTGGATGAAAATATAAGAGTTATGATTTTTAGAAGGCGAGGAGGAAAAAAATGAAAACGTAAAAATGTCATTGTCTGAGTCCTTAAGGCCAAAATGGGTTGAGTCCTTTAGGGGTTAAAGGGGTACTCCGTTGGAAAACTTTCTTTTATTTTTTTTATTTATTTTTTCCCAACTGGTGACAGAAAGTGAAACAGATTTGTAAATTACTTCTATTAAAAAATCTTAATCCTTCTAGTACTTATTAGCTGCTGAATTTTACAGAGGAAAAATTTTCTTTTTTTGGAACACAGAGCTCTCTGCTGACATCATGAGCACAGTGCTCTCTGCTGACACCTCTGTCCATTTTAAGAACTCTCCAGAGTAGAAGAAAATCCCCATAGCAAACATATGCTGCTCTGGACAGTTCCTAAAATGGACAGAGATGTCAGCAAGAGAGCACTGTGCTCGTGATGTCAGCAGAGAGCTCTGTGTTCCAAAAAGAGAAAAAAAAATCTTCTGTAGTATTCAGCAGCTAATAAGTACTGGAAGGATTTAAGGGGTATTCTAGGAAAAAACTTTTTATATATATCAACTGGCTCCAGAAAGGGAAACAGATTTGTAAATTACTTCTATTAAAAAATCTTAATCCTTTCAGTACGGATGAGCTTCTGAAGTTAAGGTTGTTCTTTTCTGTCTAAATCCTCTCTGACACCTGTCTCGGGAAACGCCCAGTTTAGAAGAGGTTTGCTATGGGGATTTGCTTCTAAACTGGGCGTTTCCCGAGACAGGTGTCATCAGAGAGGATTTAGACAGAAAAGAACAACCTTAACTTCAGAAGCTCATAAGTACTGAAAGGATTAAGATTTTTTAATAGAAGTAATTTACAAATCTGTTTAACTTTCTGGAGCCTGTTGATATATAAAAATGTTTTCCTGGAATACCCCTTTAAGATTTTTTAATAGTCATTTACTAATCTGTTTTACTTTCTGGCACCAGTTCATATAAAAAAAAAGTATTCCACCGGCGTACCGCTTTAAGTCATAATGTATTGCATACATCCCTGGGAAGAGATCACCTGAGTAATGGCTCAGTTTTACAGAAAAGTAGTCCTTGTATCCAGAGACATTGTTTCTAATTTCATTCTAATGTATCTAATATATTCTTGATGCCAGAGCCACTCACTATTCTTTGTCGCATGAAGATTGCAATATCTTTGTGATATTGCAATGTGTCGTGACCATTCCCAGAAATCCCAAACTACTAAATGACGGCAGGAGAAATCCCACAAATATCAATATGAAGAAATGCAGCACTACCTAAAAAGGCTTCTACTGTTGAGTTGACATCATATCCTGCCCAGTGCACGCAGTGTTAGGCCCTGATATTCTGGGCCCAAACATATCAAGAAAAAGTAGAATACTGCAGCTCCACCAAAACATTAGAGTATCTGTCATGATCTTAAATTTTATAATCCTCCCAGTTCACTGTCCCAATCATGATAACCCACCCCCTGCCTTTATTTTTATTATTTCTTAGTTGTCTGCCTTGATATTTCTCTGTATTTTCTGCTCAGTCAGATTCACAGACTGGGAAGGGGTGTAGCAGGCGTGAAATCATCTTAGGCCATATTGGGAGAACTTCCTCCCTCACTGCTACACACAGCTTAGAGCAGTTCAGTGTGAGATGAGCTATGATTGGCTAAGGCTGTACACCCTCTCTCAGCACTCCAGACTGCATTTCTTGATTTTGGACTTCTGCCAGGCCAGCAAGAGTCCAAAGTCTGTGCAAAAGACAGCCCTGGTCCCGTTTACCGGTTTTAAACCGTTCTCACCAGCCAGGACCCAGGGCTAATGCCCGGCATTAACCCTTTAGATGCCGTGATCAAAGTTGATAGCGGCATCTCAAAACTAAAGTAAACGAATCCCGGCAGCTCAGCGGAGCTTATCGGCACTATCGCGACAAGAACGCGATGTCCCGATCAGCTCGGTTATGCGATCGAAGATCTAAAAAAAAAGTGTCAAAAAATTTAATAAAAGTTCATTAACCCCTTCCCTATTAAAAGTTTTTAAATCACCCCCCCCCCTTTCCCAATTTTTAAATAAAATAAAGAATAAAAATATGTGGTACCACCGCGTGCGTAAATGTCCGAACTATTAAAATATTAGGTTAGCTAAACCGTGGTGTACACGTAAAAAAAATACCAAAGTCAAAAATTGTGCATTTTTGGTCACTTCATATACCATAAAAATATTAATAAAAAGCGATCAAAAAGTCCCATCAAAACAAAAATGGTTCCGATAAAAACTACAGATGACGGCGCAAAAAATGACACTCATACCTCCCCGTACATGGAAAAATAAAATAAAGTTATAGCGGTCATAAGATGCCAATTTTAAACATACTAATTTTTGTGCATGTAGTTCATAATTTTTTTGAAGTTTTAAAATAAAATAAAATCTACATAAATTGGGTATCCTTGTAACAATATGGACCTACAAACTAAAGATAAGGTGTCATTTGTGCCAAATATTTCACTGCGTAGAACGGGAGCCCCCAAAATTACAAAATGGATTTCTTTTTTTTTTTTTTTTTTTTTTCTCCCCACAAATATTTTTTTTTCCTTTCGCTGCAGGTTATATTCTAAAATAAGTGATATGATTACAAAGTACAATTGGTGGTGCAAAAAACAAGCTCTTATATGGGTCTGTAGGTGCAAAATTGAAAATGTTATGATTTTTAGAAAGGAAGGAGGAAAAAGTGAAAATGTCAAAATGAAAAATTGTCCTTAAGGTGAAAATAGGCTGAGTCCCTAAGGGGTTAATGACAGTGCCCATTTAAATGCAAAATGCTTTATTTCTCACCAAAAAAGATGTTTTTTAGACACATTTATTCATATTTTTTTTTTTTTTTTAAATCTTATTTTTTTGCTTTAGTTGATGTGGCTGGTTTACAGTAGACATGTTTTTTGGTATGTGCTGCACCCAGTAGTACCCACAAAAAAGCTGGTCACTAGATCTACTGGTTAAAGCTGGTTATATCTACTTGTTTTGGTATAATGTTTATATTTTTGTGTGGCTTTTGTCCTCTTGCCACCCTTCCGTGAGTGCACTCTCTATTCAGCTTTGTTCGGTTACATGCTTCTCTCCCTCTGTTTTTGTTGCCGTTCTCTTCTGAAGGTGGGAAAACAAATGACTGAAATGTAATCCTAAGATCTGTCACAGAAGCTAGCCATTGTTCAATTTCTTACTTAAAAGGCCTGAAAGGTTCGTGTACATCACAATTGTTCAGTCCGTGTATAGGGCACAATACAATGGTACTTAACTGTTTAGATCCATGGTAAAACTATAGAGTTCCTGTCAGATGGTAACCAGAGATTTCTCTCCTAAACACACGTACCCAAACCAGGAGACTTATAAGTGAGCATGCTTGGAATGCATTGACCGCATACAGCAGGGGTGTCTGGCCTACATTATAATGACAGTCATATTTAGATAAGATGTACGGTATATACTCGAGTATAAGCCGACCCGAGTATAAGCCGAGACCCCTAATTTTAACCCAAAATCCCAGGAAAAGTTATTGACTCGAGTATAAGCCTAGGGTGGGAAATACCTCATCCCCCCCCTGTCATCATCCAGACCCGTCATTAACATCCTCATCATCATCCCCTTGTCATCATCCCACACATCCCCCCTTCATCATCCCCTTATCATCCCACACATCCCCCCTTCATCATCCCCTTATCATCCCACACATCCCCCCTTCATCATCCCCTTATCATCCCACACATCCCCCCTTCATCATCCCCTTATCATCCCCACACCCCCCCTTCATCATCCTCTTCTCATCATTCGCCCTCAGTGGTCTTCAACCTGCGGACCTCCAGAGGTTTCAAAACTACAACTCCCAGCAAGCCCGGGCAGCCATCGGCTGTCCGGGCTTGCTGGGAGTTGTAGTTTTGAAACCTCCGGAGGTCCGCAGGTTGAAGACCACTGCGGCCTTCAACATCATCCAGCCCCCCTCTCACCCCCTTTAGTTCTGAGTACTCACCTCCACTCGGCGCTGGTCCGGTCCTGCAGGACTGTCCGGTGAGGAGGTGGTCCGGTGGGGAGGTGGTCCGGTGGGGAGGTGGTCCGGGCTGCTATCTTCACCGGGGGCGCCTCTTCTCCGCGCTTCCGGCCCGGAATAGAGCCGTTGCCTTGGCAATGACGCAGAATTACGTTCGCAATGAACGCACCTCTGCGTCGTTGTCACGGCAACGTGACTATTCTGAGGCCGGGCCCGAAGCGCTTAGAAGAGGCCTCCCCGGTGAAGATAGCAGCCCGGAACTACTATCCCACCGGACCACCTCCTCACCGGACAGTCCTGCAGGACCGGACCAGCGCCGAGCGGAGGTGAGTACTCAGAACTAAAGGGGGTGAGAGGGGGCTGGATGATGTTGAAGGCCGCAGTGGTCTTCAACCTGCGGACCTCCGGAGGTTTCAAAACTACAACTCCCAGCAAGCCCGGACAGCCGATGGCTGCCCGGGCTTGCTGTGAGTTGTAGTTTTGAAACCTCTGGAGGTCCGCAGGTTGAAGACCACTGCGGGTGGGGGAGTTCACTCGAGTATAAGCCGAGGGGGGTGTTTTCAGCACGAAAAATCGTGCTGAAAAACTCGGCCTATACTCGAGTATATACGGTATATTGCAAAGATGCCTACTATCTTCAGGGCAGCATCATATAAAATGATACCCCCCTACTAATGTTTTTCTTTTCCATATTTCAGGTTCCAATGATACTGGTGGGCAATAAATGTGATTTGGAAGATGAGCGGGTAGTTGGGAAAGAGCAGGGACAAAATCTAGCAAGACAGTGGAATAACTGTGCCTTTTTAGAATCTTCTGCAAAGTCTAAAATCAATGTAAATGAGGTGAGTGAGTAAATCTGCTGTTCATGAATATAACCTGTGTGGAAGGGGCACTGGTCTCTAGGTCGGATTTACACAAGGCGTTTTCAGAAAAACCAGTTGGCAGGATGACTAGACAGCCTTATGTATATGTATCCAGTGATTCACCCTTAGATAATTGTCCAGTCCCCCCTGAAATTGGAAGGTTTGTCTGAGGCATGTCTGATATATATATCTACTACACAATGTACAGAGCCTTCTGCTTTGGGCTCCATTCACTCTGTAGTGCAAGGGCTGTAGCTATGACAAACAGCAGATGGACTATCTGCAGGAAAGGCCAGCAATACCACCTACCTGTGTGTTCTCAGTGAACACTGTTAATTCTGGGTACTCCTGCCCGCATAGTGAGCGACAGTTTCTCTGTATACACACAGTTTATCATTTGGGACTTTTGTAAACAGTCGCTATTTTATGCACGAAGTCACACAAAGTCTGAACTCACGGTAAAGTCATGTACATCACACACACCATGAAAAATTCCCCTAAATTACTGGACAAGAAAAGCACGGACACAAAGGAGGTGCACACCAATTAATATGCAAACAGTAATTTTATTATAGAAATCACACACAAGTAGCCTCACATAATAAAAGCATTTAAAATGAGGGGGCACAACCTCCTAGCCACCCTCAGCCACAGAGAGGAACTCCAGAGCCCTGGAAGCCCCCCAAGGGACACCTGCTAGATCTCAATATTACAATATACACCCCCTCAATCTGCAAACCCCACAATATTGCACAATACAACTAAATAGTATCAATCAGCTATATATTAAAGTGCACAGTCAAAGCAAGAGTATAACAAATTGCAGCAAAGTGAACAATAGCAGCTGAGTAGTTGTAAACAGTTACACTAAAGTAAGCAGGCAAGGGAGGAAGTAGATACATCACACTATCATGAGAGCGGGTGCCCCCCCCCCCCCCCCCCCCCCACGCACGCACGCGCGCGCGTTCCGTCACTAACTAGTGACTTCCTCAGGGGCGCATGGCTACATATGATCATATCACCTTTTTATACCTTTATTAACACAGTGCCGGCAGGTGTACCTCTTCCGCAATCACTCCACACCTCCTCCAATCACACACTCGCACAAACAGTTCTGGCATCATACAGCAAATAAGTATATCCGGAGCAATGCCATCCAACATCCGGCCGTAGTTCACATGCGCCGTCCACTGCGCACGTGCCCATCACTCCCATGTCTGCGTCGTAAATTTCCTAGATCATCGCGTACAGTCGCACAATGAATACTTAGTTGCGCACGCGCACCAGAACATTAGGTTGCGCATGTGCACGAAACAACTACATCGTTATACAGATCCAAGTTTGTTCTAATGATGTCTGCGTATGCGCAGGCCAAATCTGTTACCCAAAACAGAGATCTATACAGTGGTCCCTCAACATACGATGGTAATCCGTTCCAAACGGACCATCATTTGTTGAAACAACCGTTGGCTGTCCGGGCATGCTGGGTGTTGTAGTTTTGCAACATCTGGAGGTCCGCAGGTTGTAGACCACTGTTGGAGAAAGTTGTACTCTCCTGTCCCCGTCGCTCTGGACCGTCACCGCTGCCCGGAATGTCGCCGTCCATCTCTGTCGCCGCGTCCCCGAGGTGTCCCCCACGCTCCGGCAAGGCCTCTGCTTCCACGGCAATCGCGCTCTCCGTCGCCGCCATCATGTCGCTATGCACGCCGTTCCTATTGGATGACAGGACGGCGTGCGCAGCGACATGATGACGTCGATGGAGAGTGCCGACGATGCAGAGGATCCCGAAGAGGACGGGCTGGAGCCCCGAGGACAGGTAAGTGACCATCACCGGAGCTCACGGGGCACCGTAAATGGCTATCCGGCGGCAGCTGAAGCAGTGTGCGCTGCCGGATAGCAGTTTATGCGATGGCCCCGACATAAAGCATCGTATGTTGATGCTGCCTTCAACATGCGATGGCCTCTGAGAGGCCATCGCATGTTGAAATTATCGTATGTCGGGGCCATCGTAGGTCGTGGGGTCACTGTATTATGGATGCATGCATTAAAATTAGAACATCTGTACAAGTTACTGCACATTATTGATATTAATGCATCCTTATGATAACAAAATTCTACAATGTATCCACACATACTGCACACTATTAGTATTTACGCTATTATAATATAAAGTTCCTACAGGTTACTGCACACTGTTAGGGTTGTTCATATTATTCTAGTGTATTTACAGTATTATAGTAGATCTACAATATCATAGCATAGAGTTTCTATAGTGTCATAAGGTTCTTAAGTTCAGCAAAAGTTGTAAAAAAAAAAACGTATTTGGTGCACATTGAACTACCCTGACCCTGGGTTTGCATACTATGTTCATTCAGTACCAAAAAAGGAAATAAAACCTATCCTATTTCCCGAAAATGTCAAGCCTAACACATCAAGGAGAGCAAAAATCATTACGTGTCTATATAATATCCAAAGTAACAATCACCATGTGTCTATATAATAATATCCAAAGCAACAATCGCTATAGAAACTCTATGCTATGATATTGTAGATATACTATTACTGTAAATACACTAGAATAATATGAACAACCCTAACAGTGTGCAGTAACCTGTAGGAACTTTATATTATAATAGCGTAAATACTAATAGTGTGCAGTATGTGTGGATACGTGGTAGAATTTTGTTATCATAAGGATGCATTAATATCAATAATGTGCAGTAACTTGTACAGATGTTCTCATTTTAATGGATGCATCCATAATATAGATCTGTTTTGGGTAACAGATTTGGCATGCGCAGACATCATTAGAACGAACTTGGATCTATATAAAGATGTATTTCTTTTGTGCACGTGCGCAACCTAATGTTCTGGTGCGCAACTAAGTATTGATTGCGCTCGCACAATGACGTAGGAAATTTACGGCGTGGAGGTGATGGGTAATTTTGTTATACTCTTGCTTTGACTGTCCACTTTAATATATAGCTGCTGTTGATACTATTTAATTGTATTGTGCAATATTGTGAGGGTTGCCGGTTGAGGGGGTGTATATTGTAATATTGAGATCTAGCAGGTGTCCCTTGGGGGGCTTCCAGGGCTCTGGAGTTCCCCTCTGTGGCTGAGGGTGGCTAGGAGGTTGTGCCCCCTCATTTTAAATGCTTTTATGTGAGGCTACTTTTTTTTTGTGATTTCTATAATAAAATTACTGTTTGCGTATTAATTGGTGTGCACCTCCTTTGTGTCCGTGCTTTTCTTGTCCAGTAGTGTGTGTGTGTGTGTGTATGTATGTATGTGTATATATATATATATGTATATGTGTATATATATATATATATATATATATATATGTATATGTATGTATGTATGTATGTATGTGTGTATGTATAATATTATACACACACACACACACAGCGTTGGTAGCACCCGTGTGGTCATATTGGGTGGAGCCCACTGCTTAGATTAAATTCCCCTAAATGGCCAGCCATTTGCTGTACTTTCTTATTCATACAATGCATCATCTGGTGCTGAAGTGAAAGGTTTGTAGGAGTTCATAGGAATAGAAATACTGGTTTACAGTTACATAGGACAACAATGCATCCACTTACATTTATGTAAATACAGACTTCTTGGATGGGTTACAGTGTAGACTGGCATTTTTTTCAGATTCATTGTAATGTTTGCTTTGGGGGAAAACTGACCTGTGGCTGCACTCCACAACTACATAAACCAACTTGGGAGTTTTCATGGGTGGAAACAAATGAATTTGTTGTAATAGGTGACCTAATGCAATAAGCTGTGTCTGAAAAATGGGAAAACCTCTTTAAAACAAGAAACAGGACTATTCTAAGGGATGGATCTGCTTCCTATGCAGCCAAAGAGTGCTACTTCAGTGCAGCATACCCTTGTTAACCCATAGGTGGGTCCCAGGATCAATAGTGATGGTATACTCTCTTGCTATCAGTTTTTGGCAGTGTTTCCTAGTCGGGGTGCATTCAGATGTTGAAAAATGACCACTCCCTGCATGGCCCGTACAACCTTTGGCCCTGGTTAGAAAACACTGCCTTATGAGAAGTGATATCCCCTTTAACCTAACTACAGGGTTATCATAAAGAACTAAATTATCTTAAAGAGCTTATTAAACATAATGTGATTTTTTGACTTCTGCTTCTTAAAATTCCATAGCTTTTGAACTGTCCCCCTGTCAGTATTTGTATATGACAGTTGTGGGTAATGGTTTCACCTTTAATTGACCAGTTTGTTAAAAATCTCTTATGGAAGGATGATCTTTTAAAAGACATTTTCAATTTATGTATATTCTTGTCATAAAAACAATTAGTATGTGTAAATGAAGTCTTTTGGCAGGTTGGATGGCTATAATGTATCAGACTGCAATGTGTACAAGGTTTGAGATTGATCCAAAAGAGGGACTAAACTGGAGATAATACCCTCAGTTTCAGAATAAAGTGGAAAATCCTGCAGTATTGTTCTAGGATTCTGACAGAACATCAGGGTTAATCTCTGCGTTTTAGACTGTGAACTGGTTTAGGGGAAGGGCTTACATATGTTTTTGTCCTAAGGGGGGAGGCTCCAGCTGCAGCCAGACACAGGTCAGTGAGGAAGTGGAGTGGGAAGACTAGGTTGATATCCTTTTCACATTCTATAGTGTTCAATGATTTCTAATAAGTAGAATATCCTCTTTTTCAGATCTTTTATGACTTGGTCAGACAGATAAATAGGAAAACACCAGTGGAAAAGAAGAAACCTAAAAAGAAATCATCATGTCTGCTGCTTTAGATATGTGTCAAGCAGCAGGTCTGAGCCAGGTGAGCTGTAATATACATAATCCGTCTATTTCGTTGTAAAAGCTTGTCTCTAAGGCGAGCCAGCAGACTATTATTATTCTGTTTGTTCACCTTTACTGAACCTACTTTTCTGTAATTGACTCCTAACACCTGTTCAACAAGCATCCATTTGGTGTGCTGTCTGATGTTTTCTTTTGACACAAAAATTGCACTGGAAACAGTTGTTGACATCAGAATGACAGAAACCTTAACAGGGTCTATTAGTATTCAGTGGGGTCCATCAGTCACTGGCACAGTGTCATGCCAAGTAATAACCCTGGGAGAAAATCACCTTAAACTGAATATTAAGCAATTTTCTAAAATACTCACAGCTCTTCCCTTACTAAAGGGAATGATTTCATAGTGGAACAAGCAGCATGTGTGCTGACAAGGAAAGAGTTAATTCCCACTCTGTTGTAATTTAACTTCAGTAAAGGGGAACATGCTTTTATGTTGGAATTTGTTCTGTTAAAAGGGGTTGTCCCACAAACATCTCTTATCCATGGGACACAGGCTGAATGTATCCTGAATGTCTGTTGCTGGTGGCTTAAACCTTTTATATACATTTAAAAATTTACAATTTCTATCTCCAGCTGTAGAGTTTTATAACCAGTTTATAACTTTTAGTTATAACTTTAGTTTATGCAAAAACTCAATACTTGCAGCCTTGACTCTTCCCCTGGCATGCTGGATATCCGCTTCTGGGATGAATCTGATAACAAATCCTTCTTGCATAATCTGTACTTGGAGTTTATCACAATTTCCTTGTTTTTGTACATCCACTTGCTGTTTTAGGATTGGATATGGTTTTTCAATGGGATTGAGATCTGGGCAGTTTTTTTGGCCATGGACTCAAAAATTGTGTTTTGTTGAGCCTCTTGTTTGCCTTGTGACATGAAGCACCTTAATGCTAGTTTTCTAGCATTGTCAAGCATTGCTAGTTTCCACCTTAGACTTTCCATAGAAAGATGTTGACTGTGCATTCATCATAGGGTCCAAGTACAAATAACAGGATTCCTTTCCTTGTACAATTTTTGTGGCACGTCTCCCCCCACCCCCTTTTTTCTGCTGATCAGTTGAGTCCCATAATAACTTTAGGGTAGACATACAACCTTTTTTTAATGTCCGAAAACTTTATTTTTATATATAAATCCTAAAAACAAACTTGGGCTGTTGCTACTCGAAGACCAGTACTACACTAAAGGTGTGTTCACACCAGCAGATTTAGTTCAACTTGCAGCGTATTTTCCGTGGGCTGTCCACAGCAGATTTCAATAGCAGATTTCTGCTATTAAAAATCTGCCGGTGACCCTATTTACTTCAATGGGCTCTCGGTGTTTAAAATTTGCAGTGGAAAGCCTTCCACCATTGAAACTTGCAGGGGGAAACGCGCTGCGAGTTGGAAAGTAAATCCACTCACGTGAACGCACCCTATCAGTAAAGCCATATAGTTAACCTATAGGCCAGGAAGACGAGCAATATAAACATTGAACATATTGATAGGGCCCTGCTGAGTGTCTGGTTAGCATTCTGCAGGTAAAAACGTCCATGTAACAGGTCTTTGCGGTGGCACTACATGCAGCTTTAACTGTTTGTTTTCTCTCCTCTCTCCGTTGTAGACTTTAGAAATGAAGAACTGTTGCCTGGTTAAAGTGCCAGCATTCCAAAATGTAAAAAGAGATATCCAATCCTAACTTATCATATCTGAAGAGGCTCCTTCTGTTTTATATACTGTATCATGTGAAGACTTTAGATCTCCAATACTGTTTGCACAAGGTTCCCTGGCAATGATTTAGCTGTTTCTTTCTGAAAATAAGACACTGTTGTGTCAACTCTTGCAATAGCAGCGCTCACAGATGTGAAATAAACCTACTTGACTCAATTCTGAATGATCTTGAGAGCATGGATGCATTTCTGATGTTAAATATTGCTAGTTTAATGACTTCATTGATTTTCATATTGACTTACCTTCCAACTCCCCTCCCTAGTCATGCCTGTGTCAAGCACTAAAAATGTAGCCATTTATAGTTTTTCTTTATAAATATATATAGAGAGATATATATCCCCTTTAATGAACTCAATGGGGCTAATACCTTTTTGAGTCACGGTGACTTCATTTTATATTTAAAACTTCTGGGTTTATTATAACTTTCATCTTGCCATTATATTATAATTCAGAAACCATTTTGTGCATAATGCTTTTGGGGAGGGATGGTGGGGTCTTTTATAGGAAAACCGGTATACTGATTTCTATGGATTTCAAAGCTGAAATATATAATATACTAAAACGACTCTAATATTGCTTCTTGTGTTTTACTGTCACAAATTAAATTACAGCTTTTATGAATGATTAAATTTTAGTACATTTTCATTTTCTTGATTGTGTGTTTTTGTTCTCTCAACCAGCTTTTTATTGGACTAATGTGTATTTCTTTACTATGTTTGTACACTGAAAGAAGGTTATAAACAGTTCACTTTCAGTACTATACAAGCAATAAATGCAACTAGTTTTAGGCCCTTTTACTCAGGCCAATTATCAGCAAGGTAGGTATGAACACTTATTCCTGGTTAAAGGGCCAGCAATCCAAAGAAACTTTGGGTCTCAGTAGAACAGGCAGCAACGGTAATCTCACTTAAATGTTTACCATAGTGCCATGATATTATTAAGATTAAAGAATTGCGGCAACACCCTACGATTGGCCCTATGCTGGCAGTTTGTGGGGAAATGAAAATACGTAGGGAATTGCTGCAGAGTAACTCGTTAATGGCTCCAATAATTGTAAATGCAGCATTCCCTCCAATTGTTGGGGATCTGATGTTGCGGCAATAGATTGAGTCTGATAAATTTCGAGTAGGTCACCTAAGGCAAATTAGTGCACAAAATGAGTGGATTACCGTTGCAGAGGTGATGGATCCCACACCTTTGGGATTCTGGAGATCCCTACAACTGAGACACTATCTCCATAAACTACCTAACCCAGGTCATAACACGGAAAAAGTAACCGATTTTATGGAATTGTGGAGTGCAAGGGAACCTTCAAAACATGTCGTCTCTAAGATATATAAAATATGGTTATCACTAATGATAGCCCATTCGCCTTCCTACTTAATAAAATGGGAAAGAGATCTAAGATTACAATTGTCAGAGGAACAGTGGGCGAGGATTAATGTCTGCCCCCAGGAGGCAAATTAGAAGATCTTAAGGTGGTATAAGGTTTAGACCTTAATTCATAAAACACAAGATCAGTACTGCGAGATCTGTTGGCGATGTGGGAAAATAAAAGGTAATATTGTCCATATCTTTTGGTCATGTCCAGAGCTAAAAGACTTTTGGCATAAGGTCTATGCGACAATTAGAAAAATAATGGGGAAAGAATTCCCTTTCATACCGGCTTTATCTTTTTGCAACACAATTACATCCCTATAAGATTATATAAACAATCTTTGCTTGGGTACTTAGTAATAACAGCTAGGAATTGTATTCCTTCACTGTGGAGGCAGGAAAAAGCACCAACTATGTCCTTATGGTTCACCAAAGTTAACCCCTTCCAGACCCATGGCATACATGTATGTGATGGGTCGGCTCCCATTCTATAACGTGGGGCCACGGCGTGGCCCCTCGTCATAGTGGGTCTGGCGCGTGGCAGTGATCGTGGTGCCGCACGCTATTAACCCTTTAGACGCAATGTTCAAAGTTGAATGCCGCGTCTAAAGTGAAAGTAAACTAATACCGGATAGCTCAGGGAGCTGCTCGGGATCGCCACAGCAAAATCGCGGTATCACGAACAGCTTACATGACAGCCGGAGGATCCCTACCTGCCTCCATGCTGTCCAATCGCCGAATGACTGCTTAGTGCCTGAGATCCAGGCATGAGCAGTCAAGCGGCAGAATCAATGATCACTGGTTTCCTATGAGAAACCAGTGATCAATGTAAAAGATCAGTGTGTGCAGTGTTATAGGTCCCTATGGGAGCTTTAACACTGCAAAATAAAAAGTGGGGAAAAGTGAATAAAGATAATTTAACCCCTTCCCTAATAAAAGTTTGCATCACCCCCCTTTTCCTATTTAAAAAAAAACTGTAAATAAAAATAAACATATGTGGTATCTTCGCGTGCGGAAATGTCCGAATTATAAAAATATATCATTAAACTGTACGGTCAATGGCGTACACGCAAAAAAATTCCAAAGTCCAAAAAAGCATATTTTTGGTCACTTTTTATATCATGAAAAAATGAATAAAAAGTGATCAAAAAGTCCGATCATTACAAAAATGGTACCACTAAAAACTTCAGATCACGACGCAAAAAATTTGCCCATACGCAGAAAAATTTGCCCATACGCAGAAAAATAAAAAAGCTATAGGGGTCAGAAGATGACAATTTTAAACGTATACATTTTCCTGCATGTAGTTATGATTTTTTCCAGAAGTACAATAAAAACAAACCTATATAAGTAGGGTATCATTTTAACTGTATGGACCTACAGAATAAAGAGTGTCATTTTAACCGAAAAATGCGTAGAAACGGAAGCCCCCAAAAGTTACAAAATTGTTTTTTCTTCAATTTTGTTGCACAATGAATTTTTTTTCCATTTCTCTGTAGATTTGGGTAAAATGACTGATGTCATTACAAAGTAGAATTGGTGGCACAAAAAACAAGCCATCATATGGATTTTTAGGTGCAAAATTGAGTTTTGTTTTTTCCTCCTTACCTTTAAAAAAACCATAAGTGCAAAAACCCTGGGTCATGAAGGGGTTAATGATCTGATGCATATGGGAAAACTTAATGAGTCAGTTTATATAGGATGGAGGGACGATAGAGAGAGGGTAGAAGGTTGGGAGGGGCGAAGGGGGAAAGAAATGAACAGAAGGGATGGGGGGGCAGAGGTAATAAGAGGAAATATTCTAAGTAAAAAAGTAGACGTAAAATCCTGGTTAATAAAGTAATAAGGAAGACATTCCCTTTCTTCCTTCCAAATGTAGTGTTTAAATTCCATTAAAGCCCAGTAATGATACTTCAATCTTTTTGTTCAAACGCAAAAACATTAGAGAACAAGCTTTTAATAACCTTGATGTCAGACGTTGCCATTTAAAATATCTGGACTCTGCCAAGGATCAGAATCTTCTTATACAACTTCTTCATAGTTACATAGTTAGTACGGTCGAAAAAAGACATACGTCCATCAAGTTCAACCAGGGAACTATTAGAGTCTATTAGGAAGTGGATCAAAGCTTGTATCTACATGACCTATGTCTGTTAGGATCAGACTCCTCCATTGTACTTCCCGCTCATATGACTAAAGCAGTTGAGGCATGATGGGCAGAGAAAGAGTAAGCTTTTTAACAGATATGTAAGGCTGCCACATGGTCTTCTTGCCTACTTCAGATATGACTTGGCTGCAAGGGTTTGCAGGCTATGGTCCCACCCTTGCTTTACTTCTAGTCTAGTCTCCAGGTGTGCTGTCATGAGCGGAAGGGTAGAAATAGATTACTTATCAGTAATCTGTTTTTGGGTAGCTCATGACAGCACCCCTCACTTATTCCCTCCCAAAAATAAATACATTTAAATAAATATATTAATAAATGTCCATGTTAGGGCTCCTTGTCGGAATACTTTCTTATGAACTGAGGTGTGGCCCATTTTTTGGACGTAGTCTCCAGTTGCTGTCATGACCTACTGAAAACAGATTACCGGTAAGTAATTCCCTTCATATTTCAGTATACCCAAGGCAGTGACCACTCAAATCACCCAGGTGGCCTGAAACGAAAGTAGTCTGGAGAATATTAAAGGGGTTATCCACCATAAGGTGGAATACTCCTTTAGGTCAGAATAAAAACCTAAAGTGGTTGGAATATTGGGTATTTGCTCGTAGCTAATTCTGAATGAAAGTGTAGCTTCTAACAATACTCTAGTATATTTGTGTGGCAGATATAGCCCAGTTAAAGACTTGTAGTCATGGCCGTAAATGTTGGCACTAGAGATGAGCGAACTTACAGTAAATTCGATTCGTCACGAACTTCTCAGCTCGGCGGTTGCTGACTTTTCCTGCATAAATTAGTTCTGCTTTCCGGTGCTCCGGTGGGCTGGAAAAGGTGGATACAGTCCTAGGAAAGAGTCTCCTAGGACTGTATCCACCTTTTCCAGCCCACGGGAGCACCTGAAAGCTGAACCAATTTATGCAGGAAAAGTCATCAACTGCCGAGCGGAGAAGTTCGTGACGAATCGAATTTACTGTAAGTTCGCTCATCTCTAGTTGGCACCCCTGAAATTTTTTCTATACACAAGTTTTATTCCCTTTGGGGGAGATTTATTCAAACCTGTCCAGAGGAAAAGTTGCTTCTTTCATTTCAGGTGGCTTCTTTCAGAAGCCTTTCAGAAGCCTTTTCAAAAATGAAAGTAATATGATTGGTTGCTATGGGCAACTCAGCAACTTCTCCTCTGGACAGGTTTTGATAAATCTCCCCCTTTGTGTGTTTTGGAACTAAACCAAAAAAGGGAGGAAAAAAACAAATTGGACATAGTCACACCAAACTCCAAAATTGGGCTGGACAAAATTATTGGCACCCTTTCAAAATTGTGGAAAAACAAGATTGTTTCAAGTCTGCCGCCAATTTCAGCTGCCGAGAGGCCAATAGGCAAAGTACCTCACCCCTGGTCTCAGAGGTCCAGCACTGGAAGCATTTGCAGAGTTACCAGCAGAATCTGACCAGGACTATGACACCATTAAATTTGCCCTGCAGAAACGGTACAACCTTACCCCTGAGGTTTACCGAAAGAAATTCAGGACTTTGCAGAAGAAATCCACCGAAACTTACACCGCTCTTGTGGGAAACCTGACCACCGCATTTGGACAGTGGACCAGAGGGCTAGAGATTAACACCTTTGAAAGCCTGGTGGATCTAATCATCAAGGAGCAGTTTTTACAGTTGTCTCCTGCAGACGTACAGGAATGGCTGCTGGACCGAGAAGCCAAAACAGCATTGGACGCTGTGGAGATGGCAGATTTCCACACCGCCAACCGGGCAACCACAGACCGGGTCAGAGGATTTACCAAAGGATGGAGGACCCCCTGCACCACAACCACCCATCACCCAGCCTACTGTGCCTTCTTATGCACCGGCTTCTACGCCAAGGAGAGTGGGAACTGGTACCACTGCTCTACCTGGGGATAACCGCACAGGTTATGTTTGCAATAAAGTGGGGCATCTTAGTTCTATGTGCCAGGAGAAAAGGAGGCCTACACCATCTACCGTTGAGGGGCTTCCCTCAGGATTACCGCTTAGACCCTCCACTGGAGCTGGGTGTCCTTCAGGATTACCACCTTCTGTTTTGTTTGTTTCCCGAGCCAAGGGCAGTGCCAATTAGAATAACATGCAACCAGTCACAGTAAACGGTCGGTTAGCTGTCGGACTGTGAGACACTGGTGCAGATGTGACTCTTGTGCGGCCAGAGCTGGTGAGTTCTAAGGATTTTATTCCGAGACAGACTTTAGCAGTCGGAGGAATTGGAGGAGTACGTCCTGCAGTGCCAATGGCACGGGTGTATTTGGACTGGGGAGCGGGGAAGGGTCTCAGAGATGTTGGGGTGGCTGATTACCCTCCTACAAATGTATTACTAGGTACGGACTTGGGTAAATTGTTATCTCAGTATGTGCCAGATGATGATACCTATGACCAACCCCCACTACATAGGAGTCCTGCTATGGGAAGAGCAGAGTGTGGAGGTTTACATGGCCTAACCTGCTGGGAGGAAGGCCTGAGTGAACAGGTGTACCTGGCTTTAGCAAAGCAAGCGGAGATTGTGGTAGCAGGGATGTATGAGATGCCCTGTGAGAATGTGCCTAGTCTGTCTCCAAGTGAGGGAGGCCAGAATAAGCATGTGTACCTGGCTGTACCAGAGCCAGGGGAGATTGGGGTAGCAGGGATGTATGAGATGCCCTGTGAGAATGTACCAAGGTTGTTTCCCTAGGAGGGAGGGCAGAATGAATGAGTCTGTGCCTGAACCAGAGGTGCATGAGGTGCTAGCTGAGAGTGCAAACGGACCATGTCACTGGGAGGTAGGACAGAGCGTGTTTGCGCCAGAACCAGAGGAGTGTGTGGTGCCGTTTGAAGCCAGAAAGGGGCAGTGCCACTGGGAGATAGGGCAGAATGAGAGATGCCATGTGGGAGGGCCCCCTGACGGTAAAGCAGGGCAGAGAGTGAGTGATTGTCTGTCTGTGTCAGGAACAGCCCAGCCTCAAGATCCAATATGTATGCAGGTCAAGCAGACAGATCCCACAGTCCTTCATAAGGAGTGGGAATACTGGGACAAGGGTACCAATGCTCTGTTGAACATCTCGCAGGTGGGGTTTCCCAAAGAGAAGCCAACTGACCGGGGGCTCCAGCTGAACTTTGATCTGATAGTCTGTGCTCAAAGGTTCAGGTAGAGCATCTGGTCACCATCCCTGACCAACCTCAGATGAATGATTTAATTGAAAAGTTTAAGGGGACCTTGAAAGAAATCTGGCGAACATTTGTGGAGTCACAGGTGAAGAACTGGGGGCGATTCCCGTTGCACCTTCCCTTCGCTTTTAGGGAAGGTCCGCAGGAATCCGCTAGCTTCTTCTCCTTTGAATTCCTATATGGGGTCAGAGTGTGTGGCCCCTCTTCTCCGGTTCGAGAGGAGTGGGAAGGAAAGTTGGGTGCCCCTAGAAGGTCTGTGTTCAGGCCTGTTTTGAGGTTTGGGGACTACATGCTGACCCTAAAGGGGGAGGTGCCAGAGAGTATGAATACCGATCAGTTCTTGCAGAAGCAGTGGTATGGCTGGGATACTCGAGAAAGAATGTATGAAGTGGGACAGAGAATGCTGTCATTGAGTGTCACAATGAAAAAAAGTGTGTCGTGCAATTGTTTGGGCTTTGTGAGAATTACAACCCTATCTGTGGTGCAATGTCAAGTGGAAGACTTGGTAAACAACGCAAGGTAGAGGCGTGTGAGCCTCCTCCCAGAGCGTCTCTTATTGGGGGGATGTGTCATATACCATGGCAAAATATGTATTCATGTTGCATTGTGATTGCTTGTCATTTGTGATACGCGTTCTGAAAAATTTCTATCTGTATGCACGACTGTTAATTCCATTACACACCTATCTGCGTTACTTAACATTTCAAAGAACCCCTTCTGTTTGGTCTAACTGTCAGGAAGACGACAATCTGAGCGATAGCATCCAGTGGTCAGTGGGGGGGGGGGGGGGGGGGGGGGCAATTAATTCTCTTTTGATCAGGGCACCATGGAGCCTACATGTCTATCCAGCCTGGGTATAGGTGTGACTAATCCTAGCAGGGGGTTTATTAACACAGCTGCTTTATGACAGGAAAGGTAACACCATTTTAGCCAGCAAGGCACCAACCTGGGTGTCCATAGATGAAAGAGATGTATGAAGTTGACCCAATTGGAAAATCCTATATTTTTCAATATTAAATATGGGGGTTAGGAAAGTGCGTCCCTGGCCCTATTATATACGTTTAGATTCTCCATCATATTACCTTTAAAATGAGTCCTCACATGACCCTTGTGTATTGATCCCTGCCCGAACTGTATGCACTGGGTAAATCATACACAAGAAGGGGGTCATGTCAGGTACCCCTAGAAAGAGGATTTGATGGAGAACCCAAATATAACAAAATGATGTGGGTGCCTGACCCATGATAAAAGTTAGGGGTAATTTCCTATTCTTTGGGCATAAGGTTATCAAGAGGAAGGGGGCAGAATCTATCTCTCCTCCTTGTCCTGCCCAGGGGCTGAACATAGAGGTGTCACCTGTCCATAGCAGGGTATAAAACTGCAGACCTGGGGGGACTAGGGGCGCTTGCATGGGGGACAAGATCTAATTTTGGATGCCAGACGCCATTTCCTACCAGACCCCATGGGATAGAGCTCTGTAACTTTCTGTAAGTAAGGGTTCTATGTTTTTTCCCTTTTTATTTTATTTTCTGTATGGTGAAACTTTGTCTTGTTAATATCTATTTTTACATGTACTGTGAATATTTTTCTTTCATAATAAATAATTCATTTATTAAGTACCACCTTATGTCTGGTAAAACGGACTTACATTGTCCTTGAGGAGCGCTAAGTTATAGTCTTAAATTTACTTCGGCTACATTATAGATTTGGATTAATCTTTTTCCTGTTTTTATATACTACTTGGGATAGTAGATTATATTTGGGAATTGTAACATATCCAGATTGGATTGATAGCTTCCTGTCTGCTTAAAACAGGCAGGTGGTGTGCAGACAAATAGTGATTTTAGAGATAACCCTTCCACCTGCACGTCTCGGTTCGTGACACAAGGTATCATTAAATCTGAGGATTATCAACGGATTTTGGGCCGCACTGTACAGCCCAGTGTCAGAAAGCTGGGTTTGCGTCCGAGATCTTGGGTCTTCCAGCAGGACAATGAGCCCAAACATATGTCAAAAAGCACTCAGAAATGGATGACAACAAAGTGCTGGAGAGTTCTGAAGTGGCCAGCAATGAGTCCAGATCTAAATCCCATTGAACACCTGTGGAGAGATCTTAAAATTGCTGTTGGGAAAAGGCGCCTTCCAATAAAAGAGACCTGGAGCAGTTTGCAAAGGAAGAGTGACCCAACATTCCGTCTGAGAGATGTAAGAAGCTTATTGATGGTTATAGGAAGCGACTGATTTCAGTTATTTTTTCCAAAGGGTGTGCAACCAAATATTAAGTTAAGGGTGCCAATAATTTTGTCCAGCCCATTTTTGGAGTTTGGTGTGACATTATGCCCAATTTGCTTTTTTTCCCTCCCTTTTTGGTTTAGTTCCAATACACACACAGGTAATAATCATGTGTATAGCAAAACATGTGTTAATGCAATCCTTTTCTGTGAGAAATACTTCATTTTCTAGAAAAATCTCAGGGGTGCAAACATTTACGGCCATGACTGTATAAACCATACACTATTACAGCTTGATTCTTCTTGCAAATAATGGAGAGCTATAATACCCGTCCCCCTTGAAAATTTGTAATGCAAGCTATCATATGAAAAGTTTTTGTATCTTATAGTACCCATTGAAAAATGTATATTCTGCAATCCTTTTCTGTGAGAAATACTTCATCTTCTCGAAAAATTTCAGAGGTGCCAACATTTATGGCCATGACTGTATAAAACCATACAGTATTACAGCTTTATTCTTTTATTCTTCTTGCAAGTAATGCAGAGCCATAATCCTCCCAACACCCCCCCCCCCCCCCCCCCCGTAGCAGTGTAAATGGTCGAACTGTACCACTTTAGGCTTAAAGCGTACCCGTCAGATCCAACAAAAAACATATATATTTTTTTAATATATCACTCAGTACCTAATCCTGAACATGTACATATAATTTTTATGTGTCCAGCACATTTATATTTTTTTTATTACACTTTTAATTTAGCTCACTAGTCTGAATTCCTCCCAAAGGGAGGGGGCGTGGCCTGTCTGTGCAGGTCTCCGCCCCTTCCCTCAGTATGCTGCCTGCTCACATCTCCCCTAGCATTAGCAAAACTACAACTCTCAGCTTGTCCTCACTGACAGTAGCGGGACACAAGCTGACAGTGGGAGGATTTTTCCTTGATCTGTGCGCCCTGCACTCACAGCTGTCACTCAAGGAAGTGTGTCCATGACATAGGTGATGATGCATGGACACAGCAGAACTAGTATGTGTCCAAGCAGGCAGGGGGGCAGTTGTTTGACTGGCTTTTTCAGTATGAAATACTGAAAATTTTCTAATGAAAGCATTTGCAAAACCTATTGGTTATACATGCTTTACAACATATCAAAAGTTTTTGTATCTTACAGTGCCCATTTAAGATTTTAAATTCTGCCAAAAACTGTTGCATGTTCTTGGATGTTGTGTAAAAGAAGTATTGTACCATAGAAGGGTAACAATATAGTAATGAAGCATACAAAGAGCTTACAGCTTAGTGCTACTGAACTGTAATAACTCCATGTGACCCCTTACAGGCTCTGTGCATGAGCCCAGAAGTTGACAACTCAGATGAAACATGTGACTGTTCACATCTTGTTTTTAAGATTTTCTAGTGTATCCCTCTTCATAGATAATACAGTGGCGTGCACAGGAGTCTTGTGCTGAAGGTAAACATGGGGAATACTACATAAAGTGTCCCACCGGATAAAAAAATAAATAAATAAATAAAAAGCACAGCGGGCTATGAGTACAAAAATAGATATCCCGATGCGTAGCAGACTGGTGTGTGCTTAACCCCTTAAGGACTGAGCCCTTTTTCACCTTAAGGACTGAGCCCTTTTTCGCAATTCTGACCACTGTCACTTTAAGCGTTAACTCTAAAACGCTTTTACCAAATATTCTGATTCTTTCTGATTGTTTTTTCATGACATATTCTACTTTATTTTGGTGGTAAATTTTCGGCGTTACTTGCATCCTTTCTTGGTGAAAAATCCCCAAATTTCATGAAAATTTTGAAAATTTAGCATTTTTCTAACTTTGAAGCTCTCCACTTGTAAGGAAAATGGATATTCACAATAAATTTTATTTTTATTCACAAATACAATATGTCTACTTTATGTTGGAATCATAAAATGAACATATTTTTGCTTTTTGAAAAAATTAGAGGGCTTCAAAGTAGAGCAGCAATGTTGAAAAATATTTCATGAAAATTGCAAAATCTGAAGGGACAGATGTTACAGAACTACAACTCCCAGCATGCCTGGGTGGTCTAGGCATGCTGAGAGTTGTAGTTTGGAAACATCTGGAGGGCTACCATTTGGGCACCACTGTAACAGTGGTCACCAAATTGTGACCCTCCAGATGTTGCAAAACTACAACTCTCAGCATGCCCAGACAGCCTTTGGCCCCCAGGGGTGGGTTCAGAACGGGGGGGGTTCCATGGCAACCCCCTGTCCTGCGCTGCCATTGCTCAGAACACAGTTGTGACTAATGGCAGGGGATAGGAGGAGATCGCAGCACTGCGACCTCACTCCTATCCCTTTAGGCTGATCGGGGCTGTCACTGGCAACTCCGATCATCCCTATTTTCCGGGCGATCGGGTCACCAGAGACCCGATCAGCCTGGAATTGGAGAAAATCGCATTTGTCTGAAATGACATGCGATTTTCTCCGATCACTGACATTGGGGGTCTCAGGACCCCCCTGGGCAGTGTGCCGGGGTGCCTGCTGAATGATTTCAGCAGGCATCCCGATCCGGTCCCCAACCTGCTAGCGGCGGGGACTGGAATTCCCACGGACGTATCCATACGCCCTGTGTCCTTAACAGGTTAAAGGGCTTAGTTAGCTATAGAAAAACTGCATCACACTTGTCTGCAGGTTGGTTGTGGTATTGCAGCTCAGTTGTAATACCACCACACAACCTACAAAAAGTTGTTTTAGAATAAATTGGCTTTATTCTTCTATTGCTGGATAACCTCCTTTAAAAACTCTTTAACATATGCTGGGTGCAGGTGGAGGTCTATGGAAAGGTTTGTGCCCTTTCCTATTGCTGAGAAATTTAGGAATAAAGATATCCATAACACACAGGGGAGCATTTCCAGGATCTTTTCAATGATGGAAGGGCAGCACTGATAACTTATTTCCCTCCTCCCCCACACTATTGGGGAGATTTATCAACACCTGAAGCAGTAGCCCATAGGGGCCAAATACATTGCTTCTTTTATTTTAAGAGGCCTTTTTAAAAATGAAAGCTGCAGTCTGGTTGCTATAGGAAACGGCTCCACATTTTCCTTTGTACAGGTTTTGATAAATCTCGTCCTTTATCATTAGGATATTCTTTTGTGAAATTGACTTGGGACACGTTGTACCTGACCAAGATTATTATTTTATTTTAATAGTTTTCAGAATCCCTATTCAACACTGAACTCTGGGGAATATAGAAATGGTAACATGAGAAGCTAGCAGCAGTGCAGCCTCAGGCCTGAACTACAAGTCGTGTTATTTCAGGATCAGATTTTTTTAAATTTATTTTTTAGATTTTTGCTGTTGCCGAAAGCAGAAACACATTTTATTATTAGATGGAATGTCTATTTTAGGAGGATAAGATGTACTTTGCATATTCAAAGTTAATATGAACTGCTTTATGCAAAATGCAGAAGCAGCTCTTCAAAGAGATTTAAAAAATAGATGTCAATTCTGTCCCTGTGAGCCACATTGCCGTAACCTGTTCTGTTTTTGTGGTATAATATGCACTCACACACTTTTTCCCATCTGCATCCCCTTAAATGTCTTAGAGTCCCAGAAAACTCCTTTTTTTTTTTTTTTTTTTTTTTCAAATTAAAATTTTTATTAAGTTTCAAAAGACATACATAAGAAAAACGACATCAAGAAGAAAAATAACAAAAAAGAGAAATGCACATCCCACCACAACTCGTAATAATATCTGGGGGGGGGCGGCATATAAAATTTGGAAGAACCCGGACAGGGGAGGCATTGCATGGGTTAAGTAACAACTTACTGAAGTGTACATCAGAGCCTTCCAGGATACCACTAGTCAGGCTATGGGATAAGTGATATTGGTCGCTAAAGAATACAGCCCTGTGGGGGTGCAGCTATATACTAAAGAGAGAGCACTAGTAAAGCTACGCTGAACTCTGTACATTTACTCCAGCGGTGTCATCGGGAAAAAATAAGAAAAACACAGAAAGTCGCCTCCAAACAGAGTCTACAGATTATAGTTGTGGAAGGAGAGCCATAAGAGCCGGCCAAAAGAAGGGGAAAGTCTAGGAAGAAGAGAGAGCGTGGAAAACAAGAAGGAAAGAGAGAGGAGGGGGGAGCAAAAAGGGGGGAGCAAAAAGGGGGGATGGGGAAAGAATTGGAGAGGATCTTAGAGGAAAGATAAATGCTTACCACGCGAGCCGAGTCGATACCAGTCCCCCACGACCAGCAGCCAGATCTCTGAAGGGTAAGTATAAGGGGACCTAAATGTAGCTGAGTGTATCTAAGCGTGTGTGCGGTACAGAAGGGCAAAGGGGCATGTGGGTCCAGTGTGATGGGTTACTCAGAGAGGTGGAGTGTGGAGAACTCCCGTGAGGACAGGAACTCTGACCAGGGGTGCCAAGTGGCCGTATATTTTGATAGATGGTTGTGTGAATCAGCAGTGAGCTCTTCCATCCTATGGATGTGGGAGACCTCTTGGAGCCATGACGAAATCGTGGGGGCTGATGTTGATTTCCACAGTCGTGGTATGACTGTTCTGGCCGCCAACAGTAGAAATTTAACGGAGCATTTCGGGGTGTCCGAGGGGAGCATGGACAGTAACACAATTTCAGGGGTAAGAGCTAGGCGGACCGAGGTGATACGTGCTATGGCATCCATCACTCCGGTCCAATAATTGACGAGCAAGGGGCATGTTAACTAAATGTGTATCATGTCACCTTTGCCAGAAGCACAGCGCCAACACATATCTAAAGTCCCCGGATAGAAGGAAGCCAGAAGAGCGGGGACCCTGTACCACCGGGCGAGAATTTTAAAATTAGTCTCCTGTGCCTTACAAGATACTGACATTTTGTGGCAAGTGACAATAGCCCTGTTCCACTCTCCCTCCGGAACAATGTGACCCAGATCTCTCCCAACCTAGTTTGTAAGGGAGAGGCGAAGCAGTTGAGGCCTCCAATAGATAGGAGTAAAGTAGGCTCACTGCGTGTTCCACTGGTCTAGGTGCCACACACAACAATTCAAATTTAGTGAGGGGTCTGTGCAGTTGCAATTGGTCTCTCATGTGGTGATAATAATGTGTCAGCTGAGCATATTGAAACATATGAGTGGTCGTGGGGGGCGATTCTGGGACTAAGGTTAAGAGAGTTTTAAGGCTGGAGTGAGACACCATATCGTAAAATGTGATACCCTGATCATGACAAAAATTTAAAAAGTTACCTTTAGGGTCCGCAGGGGCAAAGGTGGGATTGTAGAACAGGGGGGTCAAGGGGCCCTCAAATGGGAAAAGGCCAAGTTTGGCTAGGTTAAGCTTCCTGGATCTCGATATTGAGTGGAGTACCGGTGGGAGGGAGGCAACTGGCAATCGTGGCTGTTCTAGTCTCGATTGCCATAGGAATGCTTTCAAATCACAGGCTATAATCGAGCTTGCCATCTTTACCCACTGCTTATCCTGCCCGTGATGGCAACAGTCCAGTACTCTAGTCAATATGGAAGAGAGGTAGTAGGACAAATAATCGGGAAGGGCCAAGCCTCCAGCGCATTTTTTACGGATCAGAACCTGCCTGGCTAATCTAGGATGTTTGTTGGCCCAGACAAAAGAAGCTTGTAAAGATGTAATTTCCCTGAAGAAGGTTCGAGGAAGATGGATGGGAATACATGAGAACAGGTAGAGAAGTCTGGGAAGAATATTCATCTTCATGACATTCACTCTGCCCAACCAGGAAAAATCCTTCCTCTCCCATCTCGTCAGGTCCCTCCTCAGGGAACTCAGAAGTGGGGGGAAGTTGAACTTGTAGGTGTCCGCCAAGTTCGGCGGAACCTGAATGCCTAAGTAGGTAAGGGACAAGGGTTGCCATTTAAAGGGGTAAGTCGACCGCAGGTGTTGTACTAGGGATCCGGGTAGAGTGATGTTCAGAGCCTCACATTTGGAGGGGTTTAATTTGTAATCGCTAAAGGAGGAGAAGAGTTTTATTGTGGCTAGGAGCGATGGGAGGGAGATCAGGGGAGAGGAGAGGTATAACAATGGATCGTCCGCATATGCCGAACATTTGTAATGGTCCCGGGCTATCCAAAGACCACCAATATCGGTGTTTTGTCTGATGTCTACCAGGAGGTGTTCCATACACAACACGTATAAGAGGGGGGACAGGGGGCATCCCTGACGTGTGCCGTTGCGTATGTCGAAAGGTTGGGACAGACGTCCGTTTATCCGAATTTGGGCCTGGGGGTGAGAGTAAAGGGCCATTATGCATGACAGCATAGTCTTGCCAATTCCGATTTGCGATAATGTCGCCAACATGAAGTCCCAGTCCACCCTGTCAAATGCTTTTTCGGCGTCAAGGGACAAGAGGAAAAGGGGGAGATCAGAACGTTTCGCGTAGTGGATCGCAGAAAATGTTCTTAGGGTATTATCCCTCGCCTCCCGACCCTTGATAAAGCCCACTTGGTCCGGGTGGACAAGGGAGCCCATGTGTGCGGACAAGCGATTGGCTATCAGTTTGGCAAACAATTTAGTGTCAGTGTTGATGAGTGATATCGGACGGTAGCTTGGACAGAGCAAGGGGTCTTTGCCCTCTTTGGGCAGCACTGTGATATATGCCCGCAGGAAGGAGGGGGGGGGGGGGTGTATTCACTGATATGTCATTGAAAGCCGCCAATAAGGAGGTAGAAAGAGTCGGGTATAGTAGTTTGTAAAATTTTGCCATATAACCATCTGACCCAGGGCTCTTTCCCGACGGTAGGGAAGGTATGGCGGCTTCCAATTCCATAGACGTGAACGGTTGTTCCAAAGCCTGGATATCTAACTGATTAAGGATGGGGAGTGCCGTTCTATTTATGTAGTCGGCTAAGGAGAGGGGTTCGGGTGCCGCCGCATGAGAGTGAGAAGGTGGAGGTAAATTATATAGGGAGGTGTAGTATTGTCGGAACGCCTCAAGGATGTCCGGGGTCAAAGAGCAGGGTGAACCCGAGGCATTCTTGATCGCCGCGACAAATAGGGACGATTTCCTTTCCTTCAGAGCGTTGGCCAGAAGTCTACCGACCCTATTACCCCACTCGTAGTAAAGACGACCTGTCAGTTGTTTATAGTAAGCATGCTTGGACGAGAGAGCCCTAAGCAGCTCACTTCTAACTTGGATGAGTTCCCTCAGGACAGTATCCTGTTGGGATTGCTTGTGCCGTGTCTCCAGAGAGTGGAGGGTGAGGTGTAATCTGGATATAGTCTCTGCCGCTTCCCTCTTCAGACGGGAACCATGTTTAATTAAGATGCCCCTAAGGACGCACTTGAGCGTTTCCCACTTGATCATGGGCGAAGAGTCGTCTGTCGCATGATCGGAGAGAAAATTTGTAATGGAGTCCTTTAAATCGCCTAAGCATACCGGGTCTCGCAACAACGACTCATTCAGCCTCCATGAGGATTGTGGTTTTGACAGAGAGGGAAGCATCAGCGAGCAACTGACGGGAGCATGGTCGGACAATAGGCGTAGGCCGATATGAGTCCTAGTTACAGAAGGGAGTAGGAAATGCGGGCAATAAATATAATCAATGCGACTATAAGAATTTCTGGGCGCGGAATAGTGGGTATAGTCCCTGTCCTGTGGATGGAATATTCGCCATGTGTCACTCAGCTGCATCGAGTGCAGTCTGTTCCTAAGAGCTCTCAATTTACTGTGAGACACACTTGAAGTTCCATGGGACGTGTCAACCTGAGGGAACAGGGGTAAGTTAAAGTCCCCACTAAGGAGGATGGGGCCAGTGGCAAATTCTTTTAACGCCGTAAGGGTTTTCAATATGAATTTCACCTGGTCCCTGTTCGGGGCATATATAGAGGCTATGGTGAATGGCCGGTTGGCAATTTCGCAATTGACAAATAAGTACCTGGCCTGTGGGTCTGGTAGGGAGGTGAGGATTTTAAGTGGGAGAGATTTATGGAAGGCGATTGATACGCCCTTTGATCGAGACTCCGGATTGCTACTATGGAGCCAGGTCGAATAATATTTAGTGGACAGCGCCGGGACATGAGCGGACTTAAAATGAGTCTCCTGCAAAGTCAGTATGTGTGCCCTCTGCTTGTGCAAAGTGTATAAAATCTGTGCACGATTTTCAGGTGTATTAAATCCCTGAGCATTCAGGGAGGTAAGTGTGATGTTAGCTGCCATAGTAGGGGATATGCCATGTAGTCCACTTACCAGCTATGTCGTGGGGTGTCTGGTCGGTCAGCCCGTGAGGCAAAAAGATGTTAATACATCGTGTGATCCTAAGGTGGAAAGAGAGGGGAAAAGAAAATGTTAGTGGGAAAACAAAGGAAGAGTGCAGAGAAAACTCCTTTTAACCCCTTAAGGACCAGGCCATTTTACACCTTAAGGACCAGAGCGTTTTTTGCAAATCTGACCACTGTCACTTTAAACATTAATAACTCTGGAATGCTTTTAGTTATCACTCTGATTCCGAGATTTGTTTGTTTTTTCGTGACATATTCTACTTTAACTTAGTGGTAAAATTTTATGGTAACTTGCATCCTTTCTTGGTGAAAAATCCCCAAATTTGATGAAAAAAATGAAAATTTAGCATTTTTCTAACTTTGAAGCTCTCTGATTGTAAGGAAAATGGATATTCAAAATAAAAAATTTTTTGGTTCACATATACAATATGTCTACTTTATGTTTGCATCATAAAATTTATGAGTTTTTACTTTTGGAAGACACCAGAGGGCTTCAAAGTTCAGCAGCAATTTTGAAATTTTTCACAAAATTTTCAAACTCGCTATTTTTCATGGACCAGTTCAGGTTTGAAGTGGATTTGAAGGGTCTTCATATTAGAAATACCCCATAAAAGACCCCATTATAAAAACTACACCCTCCAAAGTATTCAAAATGACATTCGGTAAGTGTATTAACCCTTTAGGTGTTTCACAGCAATAGCAGCAAAGTGAAGGAGAAAATTCAAAATCTTCATTTTTTTTTACACTCGCATGTTCTTGTAGACCCAATTTTTGAATTTTTGCAAGGGGTAAAAAGGAGAACATTTTTACTTGTATTTGAAACCCAATTTCTCTCGAGTAAGCACATACCTCATATGTCTGTTAATTGTTCAGCGGGCTCAGAAGGGAAGGAGCGACAAATGGTTTTTGGGGGGCATGTCACCTTTAGGAAGCCCCTATGGTGCCAGGACAGCAAAAAACAAAAAAAAAAACACATGGCATACCATTTTGGAAACTAGACCCCTCGCGGAACGTAACAAGGGGTAAAGTGAACCTTAATATCCCACAGTTGATTCACGACTTTTGCATATGTAAAAAAAATATATATATATATTTTTACCTAAAATGCTTGGTTTCCCAAAAATTTTACATTTTTAATAAGGATAATAGCAGAAAATATCCCCCAAAATTTGAAGCCCAATTTCTCCCGATTCAGAAAACACCCCATATGGGGGTGAAAATTGCTCTGCTGGTGCATTACAGGTCTCAGAAGAGAAGGAGTCACATTTGGCTTTTTGAAAGCAAATTTTGCTCTGGGGGCATGCCGCATTTAGGAAGCCCCTATGGTGCCAGAACAGCAAAAAAAAAAAACACATGGCATACCATTTTGGAAACTAGACCCCTCGGGGAACGTAACAAGGGGTAATGTGAACCTTAATACCCCACAGGTGATTCACGACTTTTGCATATGTAAAAAAAATTGTTTACCTAAAATGCTTTGTTTCCCAAAAATGTTACATTTTTAAAAAGGGTAATAGCAGAAAATACCCCCCAAAATTTGTAACACAATTTCTCCTGAGTACGGCGATACCCCATATGTGACCCTAGACTGTTGCCTTAAAATACGACAGGGCTCCAAAGTGAGAGCGCCATGCGCATTTGAGGCCTAAATTAGGGACTTGCATAGGGGTGGACATAGGGGTATTCTACGCCAGTGATTCCCAAACAGGGTGCCTCCAGCTGTTGTAAAACTACCAGCATGCCTAGACAGTCAGTGGCTATCTGGCAATACTGGGAGTAGTTGTTTTGCAACAGCTGGAGGCTCCGTTTTGGAAACAGTGGCGTACCAGACGTTTTTCATTTTTATTGGGGAGGGGAGGGGGCTGTGTAGGGGTATGTGTATATTTAGTGTTTTTTACTTTTTATTTTATTTTTTGTTAGTGTAGTGTTTTTAGGGTACAGTCACACGGGCGGGGATTCACAGTAGTTTCTCGCTGGCAGTTTGAGCTGCGGCAGAATTTTCTGCCGCAGCTCAAACTTGCAGCCGGATACTTACTGTAAACTTTTTGGTAACAAGTTTGGTAACAAACTCAGTGTTTTGCAACCAGTGTGCCTTCAGCAGTTGCAAAAGCTACAACCCCCAGCATGTACGGACAGCGGAAGGGCATGCTGGGTCTTGTAGTTATGCAACAGCTGGAGGCATACTACTTTGACTGGGGATGCTGGGGATTGTAGTTATGCAACAGCTGGAGACACACTGGTTTGCTACTTAACTCAGTGTGCCTTCAGCTGTTGCAAAACTACAACTCTCAGCAGTCACCGACAGCCAACAGGCATGCTGGGAGTTGTAGGTAGTTATGCAACCAGCAGATGCACCACTACAACTCCCAGCATGCACTTTAGCTGATTGTGCAAGCTGGGAGTTGTAGTTATACAACAGCTGAAGGTACACTTTTCCATAGAAAAAATGTGCCTCCAGCTGTTGCAAAACTATAAGTCCCAGCATGCCCATAAGGGCATGCTGGGAGTTGTGGTGGTCTGCCTCCTGCTGTTGCATAACTACAGCTCCCAGCATGCCCTTTTTGCATGCTGGGAGCTGTTGCTAAGCAACAGCAGGAGGCTGTCACTCACCTCCTGCTGCTGCTCCACGCCGCATCAGGTCAGTCCCTCGCCACCGCCGCCGCCGCTCCTGGGGCCCCGATCCCAACATTGACGCCGGGGATCGGGGTCCCCAGCACCCGGGGTCTTCTTCCCGCACCCGCTCACGTCCTCCGGAAGAGGGGCGGAGCGGGTTGCGGGAGTGACACCCGCAGCAGGCGCCCTGATTGGTTGACCGGTAAACCGGCCGACGAATCAGGGCGATCGTGAGGTGGCACCAGTCTCTGACGGCCCCGATCAGCCAGTAGTTCCGGGTCGCTGGAGACCCGATTGACCCGGAATCGCCGCAGATCGCTGGACTGAATTGTCCAGCGATCTGCGGCCATCACCAACGTGGGGGGGCATAATGACCCCCCTGGGCGATATGCCGCGATGCCTGCTGAACGATTTCATCAGGCATCGGGCACCGGCTCCCCTCCGGCTAGCGGCGGGGGGCCGAGAATGGACAGGACGTACTCCTACGTCCTCGGTCCTTAAGGACTCTGAAACGGGGCGTAGGAGTACGTCCATTGTCCTTAAGGGGTTAACCTGACAGGTGCCTGTAGTAATAGCAATTTGCCACAGACATAGGGGAAGATTTATCAAAACCTGTGCAAAGGAAAAGTTGCCCAGTTGCCTATAGCAACCAATCCGATTGCGTCTTTCATTTTGCAGAGGCCTTGTTAAAAATGAAAGAAGTGTGCTGATTGGTTGCTATGGGCAACTCAGCAACTTTTTCTCTGGACAGGTTTTGATAAATCTCCCCCATAGTGCTTAACCCCTTAAGGACCAAGGGCGTACAGGTACGCCTTTGCTCCCTGGTACTTAAGGACCAAGGGCGTACCTGTACACCCGTGGGAATTTCGGTCCCCGCCGCGCGCCAGGCGGGGACCGGGCCGGGGTGACTGCTGATATCTATCAGCAGGCACCCCGCGCAAATGCCCAGGGGGGTCATTAGACCCCCCCATGTCGGCGATCGGCGCAAATCGCAAGTGAATTCACACTTGCGATTTGCGCCGATTCCGGGTCATTACGGGTCTATGGTGACCCGGTGACCCGGAATAGAAGGGGGATCGCGGGTGTCCTAGACACCAACGATCCCCCTGTAGCGATAGGAGTGAGGTGCCACCCCTCCTATCTCTGCTATTGGTGGTCTAGACGCGACCACCAATAGCAGATCGGGGGCGGAGGGGTTTACTTTCGGTTTCCCCGTTCTGCCCACCCACAATAGGTGAGGCAGGACGGGGAAACCGACAGGGACCGGCGCCGAAGATCCACTTCCCCATCGGCGACGGCAGCGGGCGACGATCGGCGGAAGAAGAGGACCGCGACGCAGCTTCCTGGATCCGACGGAAGCCGGTGAGTTACTTAGCAACATCTGGAGGGCTACAGTTTGAGACCACTGCAAAGTGATCTCTATACTGTGCACCTCCAGATCTTGCAAAACTACAACTCCCAACATGCCCAGACAGCAGTTTGCTATCTGGGCATGCTGGGAGTTGTAGTTTTGCAACATCTGGAGGTCCACAGTTTGGAGACCACTGCAGTCTCTAAACTATAGCTCTCCAGATGTTGCAAAACTGCAACTCCCAGCATGCCTAAACAGCAAACAGCTGTCTCTGCATGCTGGAAGTTGTAGTTGCAATCCCTCCAGCTGTCGCATAACTACATCTCCCAGCATGCCTTTCGGCGATCAGTACATGCTGGAAGTTGAAGTTTTGCAACAGCTGGAGGCACACTGGTTGGAAAATACTGAGTTAGGTAACAGAACCTAACTGAAGGTTTTCCAACCAGTGTGCCTCCAGCTGTTGCAAAAGTACAACTCCCATCATGCACGGTCTGTCAGTACATGCTGGGAGTTGTAGTTTTGAAACAGCTGGAGGTTTGCCCCCCCCATGTGAACGTACAGGGTACATTCACACTGGCGGGTTTACAGTAAGTTTTCTGCTTCAAGTATGAGCTGCGGCAAATTTTTCGCCGCAATGCAAACTCCTAGCGGTAAATTCACTGTAAACCTCTGCCAGTGTGAACGTACCCTAAAAACACTACACTACACTACACTAACACAAAATAAAGGGTAAAACACTACATATACACCCCCTTACACTGTCCCCCCAATAAAAAAAAAAACGTATTGTACGGCAGTGTTTCCAAAACAGAGCCTCCAGCTGTTGCAAAACAACAACTCACAGCATTTCCGGACAGCCCTAACTGTCCAGGCATGCTGGGAGTTTAGCAACAGCTGGAGGCACCCTGTTTGGGAATCACTGGCGTAGAATACCCCTATGTCCACCCCTGTGCAATCCCTAATTTAGTCCTCAAATGCGCATGGCGCTCTCTCACTTCAGAGCCCTGTCGTATTTCAAGGAAACATTTTAGTGCCACATATGGGGTATCTCCGTACTCAGGAGAAATTACACTACAAATTTTGGGGGCTTTTTTTCCTTTTACCCCTTATGAAAAAGAAAAGTTGGGGTCTACAACAGCCTGTTAGTGTAAAAAATTTTTTTTTTTTACACTAACATGTTGGTGTTGTCCTTTACTTTTTATTTTCACGGGAGGTAAAAGGAAAAAAAGACCCCCAAAATTTGTAATGCAATTTCTCCTGAGTACGGAAATACCCCATATGTTGGCGTAAAATGCTCTGCGGATGCACAACAAGGCTCAGGAGTGAGAGCGCACCATGTACATTTGAGGCCTAAATTGGTGATTTGCACAGGGGTGGCTGATTTTACAGCGGTTCTGACATAAACCTGAAAAAATAAATACCCACATGTGACCCCATTTTGGAAACGACACCCCTCACGGAACGTAACAAGGGGTATAGTGAGCCTGAACACCTCACAGGTGTTTGACAAATTTTCATTAAAGTTGGATGGGAAAATGAAAAAAACATTTTTTTTTCACTAAAATGCAGGTGTCACCCTACATTTTTCATTTTCACAAGGGAAATTAAGAAAAAGCCCCCAAAATTTGTAACCCAATTCCTTCTGAGGAAGAGCATACCCCATAAGTGGATGTAAAGTGCTCTATGGGTGCACTACAATGCTCAGAAGAGAAGGAGCGCCATTGGGATTTTGAAGAGAAAATTTGTCCGGAATTGAAGGCCACTTGTGTCTACAAAGCCCCCATGGTACCAGAACAATGGACCCCCCCCCCATATGTGAACCCATTTTGGAAACTACACCCCTCATGTAATGTAATAAGGGGTACAGTGAGCATTTACACCCCACAGGTGTCTGACAGATTTTTGGAACAGTGATCCGTGAAAATGAAAAATTTTATTTTCCATTTGCACAGCCCACTGTTCCAGAGATCTGTCAAATACCAGTGGGGTGTAAATGCTCACTGCACCACTTATTAAATTCTGTGAGGGGTGTAGTTTCCAAAATAGGGTCACATGTGGGGGGGGGTCCACTGTTCTGGCACCACGGGGGCTTGGTAAATGCACATGGCCCCTGACTACCATTCCAAACAAATTCTCTTTCCAAAAGCTCAATGGTGCTCCTCCTCTTCTGAGCATTGTAGTTTGCCCGTAGTGCACTTCAGGTCCACTTATGGGGTACCTCCATACTCAGAAGAGTATGGGGGTATTTTCTGCTATTAACCCTTGCAAAAATGTGAAATTTGGGGGGGAAACACACATTTTAGTGAAAAAAAATATATATTTTTTTACATATGCAAAAGTCGTGAAACCCGTGTGGGGTATTAAGGCTCACTTTATTCCTTGTTACCTTCCTCAAGGGGTCTAGTTTCCAAAATGGTATGCCATGTGTTTTTTATTTTTCCTGTTCTGGCACCATAGGGGCTTCCTAAATGCAACATGCCCCCCAAAAACCATTTCAGAAAAACGTACTCTCCAAAATCCCCTTGTCGCTCCTTCGCTTCTGAGCCCTCTACTGCGCCCGCCGAACACTTTACATAGACATATGAGGTATGTGCTTACTCGAGAGAAATTGGGCTACAAATATAAGTATACATTTTCTCCTTTTAACCCTTGTAAAAATTCAAAAATTGGGTTTACAAGAACATGCGAGTGTAAAAAATGAAGATTGTGAATTTTCTCCTTCACTTTGCTGCTATTCCTGTGAAACACCTAAAGGGTTAAAACACTTACTGAATGTCATTTTGAATACTTTTGGGGTGTAGTTTTTATAATGGGGTCATTTGTGGGGTATTTCTAATGTGAAGACCCTTCAAATCCACTTCAAACCTGAACTGGTCCCTGAAAAAAAGCGAGGTTCAAAATTTTGTGAAAAATTGGAAAAGTGCTGCTGAACTTTGAAGCCCTCTGATGTCTTCCAAAAGTAAAAACACGTCAATTTTATGATGCAAACATAAAGTAGACATATTGGAAATGTGAATAAAAAAAAATATATTTTGAATATCCATTTTCCTTACAAGCAGAAAGCTTCAAAGTTAGAAAAATGCAAAATTTTCAAATTTTTCATCAAATTTTGGGATTTTTCACCAAGAAAGGATGCAAGTTACCACAAAATTTTACCACTATGTTAAAGTAGAATATGTCACGAAAAAACAACCTCAGAATCAGAATGATAACTAAAAGCATTCAGGGTTATTAATGTTTAAAGTGACAGTGGTCAGATGTGCAAAAAATGCTCTGGTCCTAAGGTGTAAAATGGCCTGGTCCTTAAGGGGTTAAAGAGTACCTGTCACATTCCCCCCCCCCCCCCAAAAAAAAAAAAATATGTTATGTTACTCAGTATGTACTTAACCTCTTAACCCCTTAAAGACTAGGCCCATTTTGGCCTTAAGCACCAGACCAATTTTATTTTTGCATTTTCATTTTTTCCTCCTCGCCCTCTAAAAATCATAACTCTCTTATATTTCCATCCACAGACCCACATTAGGGCTTGTTTTTTGCATCACCAATTGTACATTGTAATAACATCACTTATATTACCATAAAATGTACGGCGCAACCAAACAAATATTATTTATGTGGGAAAATTGAAAAGAAAATCACAATTTAGCAAATTTTGGAAGGTTTTGTTTTCACGCTGTACACTTTCCGGTAAAATTGACATGTCTTCTTTATTCTGTGGGTCAATACGATTAAAATGATACCCATGATATATGCTTTTCTATAATTGTACTGCTTAAAAAAAAAATCTCAAACCATTTTAACAAAATTAGTATGTTTGAAATTGCCCTATTTTCACCACCTATAACTTTCTCATTTTTCCGTATATTAGGCGATATGAGGGCTCATTTTTTGTGCCATGATCTTTAGTTTTTATCAGTACCAATTTTGCTTAGGTTTTATTTTTTTATAAATTTTTTATAGATTTTTTTGGAATAAAATGTGACAAAAAAGCAGCAATTTGGACTTTTTTATTTTTTTTAAGTTTATGCCGTTCACTGTACGGGATAATTAACAATATATTTTAATAGTTCAGACTTTTATGCACGTGGCGATACCAAATATGTGTATTAATTTTTGTTTACGCTTTTTTGGGGGTAAAATAGAAAAAAACTGACGTTTTCCTTTTTTTTATAGGGGGGGGGGATTTTTCAAATTTTTTTACTTTTTTATTTTACATCTTTATACTTTTTATTTATTTATTTTTTTTTACACTTTTTATGTCCCCATAGAGGACTATTCATAGCAATCCTTTGATTGCTAATACTGTGCAGTGCTATGTATAGGACATAGCACTGCTCAGTATTATGGGTCATCATCTGCTCTGGTCTGCTCGATCTCAGACCAGAGCAGAAGACCCCGGGAGATGGCCGGAGCCAGGTGAGGGGACCTCCGGCTGCCATGCTGGATGATCGGATCGCTGAGGGTGTTCCGATCATCCATTCAAAGTACCGCACTGCTGCGGTTAATGGCGGACATCCGCGCGATCACAGATTTCCATCATTACCGGCGGGTCCCTGGCTGCTGATAGCAGCCAGGACCTGCCAGGCATGACGCGAGCACCACTCCGGTGCTCGCGATCATGGCAGCGCGTAAATGTACGTCATGGTGCACTAAGTACCATGTCATCATGATGTACATTTACATCCATTGTCATTAAGGACCCTTGACGTACGCGTCATGACACCCTGGTACTTAAGGACCCATGACGTACGTGTACGTCATGGAGAATTCTGGTTCCCGCCGCGCGGGAATCGGTCCGGGATGCCTGTTGAAATCATTCAGCAGGCATCCCATGCAAATGCCCAGGGGCATCATCAGACCCCCCCCCCCCCATGTCGGCGATCACCGCAAATCGTAAGTGAATTCAGAATTCATACTTGCAATTTGCGCGATTCTGGGTCATTACGTGTCTATGGTGACCCGGAATATAAGGGGGATCGCGGTTGTCCAATACACCGACGATCCCCCTGAAGGGATAGGAGTGAGGTGGCAGGGGTGCCACCCCTCCTATCCCTGCTATTGGTCGTATAGACACGACGACCAATAGCAGATCGGGGGCGGGGGGGGGGGGGTTACTTTCGGTTTCCCCGTTCTGCCCACCCACAATAGGCGGGGCAGGACAGGAAAACTGACAGGGTCCGGCGCCGAAGTACACTTACCGATCTGCGGAGGCTGCGGGCGACGGTGATCGGCGGGCGGCGATATCGTGCATCTGGCTCCCTGGATCCTATGGAAACCTAGCAACATCTGGAGGGCTACAGTTTGAGACCACAACACAGTGGTCTCTAAACAGTAGCCCTACAGATGTTGCAAAACTACAACTACCAGCATGCCCAGACAGCTGTTTGGGCATGCTGGGAGTTGTAGTTTTGCAACAGCTGGAGGTCTACAATTTAGAGACCACTGCACAGTGATCTCCAAACTGTAGCCCTCTAGATCTTGCAAAACTACAACTCCTAGCATGCCCACACAGCAGATTGCTGTCTGGGCATGCTGGGATTTGTAGTTTTGCAACATCTGGAGGGCCACAGTTTGGAGATAACTGTGCAGTGGACACTAAACTGTAGCCCTCCAGATGTTGCAAAACTGCAAATCCCAGCATGCCCAAACAGCAAACAGCTGTCTCGGCATGCTGGGAGTTGTAGTTGCGCATCTCAATCTGTTGCATAACTACATCTCCCAGCATGCCCTTCGGCGATCAGTACATGCTGGGAGTTGTAGTTTTGCAACAGCTGGAGGCACACTGGTTGGTAAATACTGAGTTAAGTAACACAACCTAACTGAAGGTCTTCCAACCAGTGTGCCTCCAGCTGTTGAAAAAGTACAACTCCCACCAGCAGCATGTCAGTACATTTGTAATTTTAAAACAGCTGGAGGTTTGCCCCCCATGTGAATGTACAGGGTACAGGTTTCCAGTAAGTTTCCTGCTTGAAGTTTGAGCTGCGGCAAATGCGAATGTACCCTAAAAACACTACACTACACTACCACATAATAAAAAGTAAAACACTACATATACACCCCCTTACACTGTTCCCCCCCGATAAAATGAAAAACGTATTGTATGGCAGTGTTTCCAAAACGGAGCCTCCAGCTGTTGCAAAACAACAACTCCCAGCATTTCCAGACAGCCATTAACTGTCCAGGCATGCTGGGAATTTAGCGACAGCTGGAGGCACCCTGTTTGGGAATCACTGGCATAGAATACCCCTATGTCCACCCATATGCAATTTTTTTGTTTACACTAACATGCTGGTGTTGCCCCATACTTTTTATTTTCACAAGTGTTAAAAGGAAAAAAAAAAAAAATAATTTGTAACGCAATTTCTCCTGAGTACGGAAATACCCCATATGTGGGCGTAAAATGCTCTGTGGGCGCACAACATGGCTCAGGAGTGAGAGCGCACTATGTACATTTGAGGCCAAAATTGGTGATTTGCACAGGGGTGGCTGATTTTACAGCGGTTCTGACATAAACGCAAAAAAATAAATACCCACGTGTGACCCCATTTTGGAAACTACACCCCTCACGGAACGTAACAAGGGGTATAGTGCGCCTTAACATCCCACAGGTGTTTAATGAAAATTCTTCAAAGTTGGATGGAAAAATGAAAAAAAAAAAAAAATACATTTTTCACTAAAATGTTGGTGTTACCCTAAATTTTTCATTTTCACAAGGGAAAATAGGAAAAAAAGCCCCCCAAAATTTGTAACCCCATTTCTTCTGAGTAAGAACATACCCCATATGTGGATGTAAAGTGCTCTGCGGGCAAACTACAATGCTCAGAAGAAAAGGAGCGCCATGGGCTTTTGAAGAGAAAATTTGTCCTTAATTGAAGGCCACGTGTGTTTACAAAGCCCACATAGTGCTAGAACAATGGACCCCCCCACATGTGACCCCATTTTGGAAACTACACCCCTCACGTAATTTAATAAGGGGTACAGTGAGCATTTACGCCCCGCAGGTGCCTGACAGATTTTTGGAACAGTGTCCGTGAAAATGAAAAATTTAATTTTTCATTTGCACAGCCTACTGTTCCAAAGATCTGTCAAACGCCAGTGGGGTGTAAATACTCACTGCACCCCTTATTAAATTCTGTGAGGGGTGAGGGGTGTAGTTTCCAAAATAGGGTCACATGTGGGGGGGGTCCAATGTTCTGGCAGCACGGAGGACTTTGTAAAAGCACATGACTTTCATTCCAAATATTTTTTATTCCAAAAGCTCAATGGTGCTCCTTCTCTTCTGATTGTAGTGCACCAGCAGAGCACTTGACATCCACACATGGGGTATTTCCATACTCAGAAGAGATGGGGTTACAAATTTTGGAGGGCATTTTGTCCTATTATCCCTTGTGAAAAAAATTGAAGGGAAAACTAGCACTTTAGTGAAAAAAAAAAATAATTTACACATCCAAACACCTGTGGAGTGTTACGGCTCACTGGACCCTTTGTTACGTGCCTTGAGGGGTGTAGTTTCCAAAATAGTATGCCATATGTTTTTTTTATGCTGTCCTGGCACCATAGGGGCTTCCTAAATGAGACATGCCCCCCAAAAACCATTTCAGCAAAAGTTGCTTTTCAAAAGCCAAATGGGGCTCCTTCTCTTCTGAGCATTGTAGTTCGCCCGCAGAGCACTTGACATTCACACATGAGGTATTTCCTTACTCAGAAGAGATGGGGTTACAAATTTGGGGGGGGGGGCATTTTTCCTATTATCCCTTGTAAAAATTTAAAATTTGTGGGAAAACTAGCATTTTAGTGGGAAAAAAAATAAAAAAATTTACACATCCAACTTTAACGAAAAGTCGTCAAACACCTGTGGGGTGTTAAGGCTCACTGGACCCGTTTTTACGTGCCTTGAGGGGTGTAGTTTCCAAAATAGTATGCCATGTGGGTTTTTTGTTTTTTGCGGTTCTGGCACCATAGGGGCTTCCTAAATGTGACATGCTCCCCAAAAACCATTTCAGAAAAACTCACTTTACAAAATCCCACTGTCGCTCCTTCCCTACTGAGCCCTCTACTGCACCCGCTGAACACTTGACATACACATATGAGGTATTTTCTTACTCGAGAGAAATGGGGTTACACATTTTAGGATGATTTCTCTCCTTTTACCCCTTGTAAAAATTCAATAACTGGGTCTACAAGAACATGCAAGTGTAAAAAAATGAAGATTTTAAATTTTCTCCTTCAATTTGCTGCTATTCCTGTGAAACACCTAAAGGGTTAACAAACCTTTTGAATGTCATTTTAAATACTTTGAGGGGTGCAGTTTTTATATAAGGGGGTCATTTATGGGATATTTCTAATATGAAGGCCATTCAAATCCACTTCAAAACAGAACTGGTCCCTGAAAAATTTGGATTTTGAAAATATTGTAAAAAATTGGTAAATTGCTGCTATACTTTGAAGCCCTCTGATGTCTTCCAAAAGTAAAAACATGTCAACTTTATGATGCATATATAAAGTAGACATATTGTATATGTGAATCAATGTATAATTTATTTGGAATATTCATTTTCCTTATAAGAAGATAGCTTCAAAGTAAAAGAAAAATGCAAAATTTTCAATTTTTTCATCAAATTTTGGCATTTTTCACCAAGAAATGATGCAAGTATCGACAAAATTTTACCACTAACATAAAGTAGAATATGTCACGAAAAAACAGTATCAGAATCAGAATGAAAGGTAAAAGCATCCCAGAGTTATTATTGTTTAAAGTGACAGTGGTCAGATGTTCAAAAAATGGCCAGGTCCTACAGTGAAAATTGGCTGGGTCCTTAAGTGGTTAAAGGGGTACTTCCATGGAAAAAATGTGTTTTTTTAAATCAACTGGTGCCAGAAAGTTAAACAGATTTGTAAATTACTTATATTAAAAAATCTTTACCCTTCCAGTACTTGTTAGCAGCTGTATGCTACAGAGGAAATTCTTTTCTTTTTTAATTTCTTTTTTGTCTTGTCCACAGTGCTCTCTGCTGACACCTGGTGCCAATTTCAGGAACTGTCCAGTGCAGGAGAATATCCCCATAGCAAACCTATGCTGCTCTGGACAGTTCCTGACACGGACAGAGGTGTTAGCAGAGTGCACTGTGGACAAGACAAAAAAGAAATTAGAAAAGAAAAGAATTTCCTCTGTATTATACAGCAGCTTATAAGTACTGAAAGGATTAAGAATTTGAAATAGTAATTTACAAATCTTTTTAACTTTCTGGCACCATTTCATTTTAACCCCTTAAGGACCCAGCCATTTTACACCTTAGGACCCGGCCATTTTTTGCACATCTCACCACTGTCACTTTAAACATTAATAACTCTGAAATGCTTTTAGTTATCATTCTGATTCCGAGATTGTTTTTTCGTGACATATTCTACTTTAACACAGTGGTAAATTTTTGTCGATACTTGCATCCTTTCTTGGTGAAAAATCCCCAAATTTGATGAAAAATTTGAAAATTTTACATTTTTCTAACTTTGAAGCTCTCTGCTTGTAAGGAAAATGGATATTCAAAATAATTTTTTTTTTTATTCACATATACAATATGTCTACTTTATGTTTACATCATAAAATTGACGTGTTTTTACTTTTGGAAGACACCAGAGGGCTTCAAAGTTCAGCAGCAATTTTCCAATTTTTCACAAAATTTCAAAACTCACTATTTTTCAGGGACCAGTTCAGGTTTGAAGTGAATTTGAAGGGTCTTCATCTTAGAAATACCCCACAAATGACCCCATTATAAAAACTGCACCCCCCAAAGTATTCAAAATCACATTCAGTCAGCGTTTTAACCCTTTAGGTGTTTCACAGGAATAGCAGCAAAGTGAAGGAGAAAATTCACAATCTTCATTTTTTACACTCACATGTTCTTGTAGACCCAATTTTTGAATTTTTACAAGGGGTAAAAGGAGAAATTTTTTACTTCTATTTGTAGCCCAATTTCTCTCGAGTAAGCACATACCTCATACGTCTATGTAAAGTGTTCGGCGGGCGCAGTAGAGGGCTCAGAAGCGAAGGAGCGACAAGGGGATTTTGGAGAGTACGTTTTTCTGAAATGGTTTTTGGGGGGCATATTGCATTTAGGAAGCCCCTATGGTGCCAGAACAGCAAAAACACCCACATGGCATACCATTTTGGAAACTAGACCCCTTGAGGAACATAACAAGGAATTAAGTGAGCCTTAATACCCCACAGGGGTTTCACGACTTTTCCATATGTTCATTTTTTTAATTTTTTTTTCACTAAAATGTGTGTTTCCCCCCAAATTTCACATTTTTGCAAGGGTTAATAGCAGTAAATACTGCCCAAAATTTGTAACCCCATCTCTTCTGAGTATGGAGGTACCCCATAAGTTCCCCTGAAGTGCACTACGGGCGAACTACAATGCTCAGAAGAGAAGGAGTAATATTTGGCTTTTTGAGAGCAAATTTTGCTAGGGGGGCATGTCGCATTTAGGAAGCCTCCATGGTGCCAGAACAGCAAAAACACCCACATGGCATACCATTTTGGAAACTAGACCCCTTGAGGAACATAACAAGGAATTAAGTGAGCCTTAATACCCCACAGGGGTTTCACGACTTTTCCATATGTACATTTTTTTTATTTTTTTTTCACTAAAATGTGTGTTTCCCCCCAAATTTCACATTTTTGCAAGGGTTAATAGCAGTAAATACTGCCCAAAATTTGTAATCCCATCTCTTCTGAGTATGAAGGTACCCCATAAGTTCCCCTGAAGTGCACTACGGGCGAACTACAATGCTCAGAAGAGAAGGAGTAATATTTGGCTTTTTGAGAGCAAATTTTGCTAGGGGGGCATGTCGCATTTAGGAAGCCTCTATGGTGCCAGAACAGCAAAAACACCCACATGGCATACCATTTTGGAAACTAGACCCCTTAAGGAACGTAACAAGGAATTAAGTGAGCCTTAATACCCCACAGGGGTTTCACGACTTTTCCATATGTACATTTTTTTAAATTTTTTTTCACTAAAATGTGTGTTTCCCCCCAAATTTCACATTTTTGCAAGGGTTAATAGCAGTAAATACTGCCCAAAATTTGTAACCCCATCTCTTCTGAGTATGGAGGTACCCCATAAGTTCCCCTGAAGTGCACTACGGGCGAACTACAATGCTCAGAAGAGAAGGAGTAATATTTGGCTTTTTGAGAGCAAATTTTGCTAGGGGGGCATGTCGCATTTAGGAAGCCTCTATGGTGCCAGAACAGCAAAAACACCCACATGGCATACCATTTTGGAAACTAGACCCCTTGAGGAACATAACAAGGAATTAAGTGAGCCTTAATACCCCACAGGGGTTTCACGACTTTTCCATATGTACATTTTTTTATTTTTTTTTTCACTAAAATGTGTGTTTCCCCCCAAATTTCACATTTTTGCAAGGGTTAATAGCAGTAAATACTGCCCAAAATTTGTAACCCCATCTCTTCTGAGTATGGAGGTACCCCATAAGTTCCCCTGAAGTGCACTACGGGCGATCTACAATCCTCAGAAGAGAAGGAGTAATATTTGGCTTTTTGAGAGCAAATTTTGCTAGGGGGGCATGTCGCATTTAGGAAGCCTCTATGGTGCCAGAACAGCAAAAACACCCACATGGCATACCATTTTGGAAACTAGACCCCTTGAGGAACGTAACAAGGAATTAAGTGAGCCTTAATACCCCACAGGGGTTTCACGACTTTTCCATATGTACATTTTTTTTATTTTTTTTTCACTAAAATGTGTGTTTCCCCCCAAATTTCACATTTTTGCAAGGGTTAATAGCAGTAAATACTGCCCAAAATTTGTAACCCCATCTCTTCTGAGTATGGAGGTACCCCATAAGTTCCCCTGAAGTGCACTACGGACGAATTACAATGCTCAGAAGAGAAGGAGTAATATTTGGCTTTTTGAGAGCAAATTTTGCTAGGGGGGCATGTCGCATTTAGGAAGCCTCTATGGTGCCAGAACAGCAAAATAACCCCACATGGCATACCATTTTGGAAACTAGACCCCTTGAGGAACGTAACAAGGAATTAAGTGAGCCTTTATACCCCACAGGGGTTTCACGACTTTTCCATATGTAAAAATTTTTTTTTTTTTTCACTAAAATGTGTGTTTCCCCCCAAATTTCACATTTTTGCAAGGGTTAATAGCAGAAAATACCCCCCAAAATTTGTAACCCCATCTCTTCTGAGTATGGAGGTACCCCATAAGTGGACGTCAACTGCACTGCAGGAGCGCCACAATGTTCAGAAGAGAAGGAGTCACATTTGCAAACTTTGCTGAAATGGGGGGGACATGTCGCATTTGGGAAGCCCCTATGGTGCCAGGACAGCAAAAAAAAAACACATGGCATCACATTTTGGAAACTAGACCCCTTGAGGAACGTAACAAGGGGTAAAGTAAGCCTTAATACCCCACAGGGGTTTCACGACTTTTGCACATGTAAAATAAAAAAATAAAAATTTCACTAAAATGTGGGTTTTCCCCAAAATTTTACATTTTTACAAGGGTTAATAGCAGAAAAGACACCACAAAATGTGTAAATACATTTCTTTGGAATAAGGACATACCTTAATTTTTTATGATTTTCGCTCCGCGGGTGCACACCAGGTCTTGGAGTGGGAAGTCAGTCAGGGGCCTTGAGCTTATTATAGCAGCCAGGATGTGGGACCCCCCCCCCTCAAGGAGCATTAATGGGGGGAGCACTGAGCCCTAAAATAGGGGAACACTATGGGGGACAACGGGCCGTAACTGGGGTAGACACGTGGGGTACAGAGGCCCATAATATGGGGTACAGTGGGCCAGAAAACTATAAATCATAAAATAATAAAACAGGATATGTTCCCAGAATGATGACCCAGAGCATAGCCAAAACTAAAAAAAAATATGCCCGCCCCAAACCCTATGCTCTGAGTCATTATTCTGGGAATGTGATGTGTGTGGCCGTCCCTAACCTGTTGCCTCAAATGCGCACCCGCTCAGGTGGAGAGAGAGCACTGTGCATTTGAGGCAACATAAAAAGTCCCCGATGATAGTGACTCAGTGACCTATGACCCATTTCTGAAAAAAACACCCCTAGAGGTCTTATCAGGTTTTTTTTTTTTTTCAGTTTTTTTGGGCAATTTAGTGGTTTATGGGGTTTAAAATTTGGAATGTACTCTGGACTTTGTACATTGGTCAAATTATGGAAAATTAAAATGTAAAGGGAAAATTTAGTGCTCCATGGAAGTGTGATACTCCCTGAAGCAGCCTATGCAGAGGCCCGGATTATCTGGGCAAGTGTCACACTGATACGTGGTGTCCTTCCGTCTCCCCTTCTTGTGACACACTCTGCATCTTTTCTGGGATCGTCCCGACTTTCCACTGTGGGGGATCACACCTGGAAAGTGTTGGCCTGGGACGATCCTGGCGCCTACAACTCCAGACCCTTGGGAACTCCGGCCTGATCTTTCCCGGTCAGCAAAGATCAGGAACCTTAGGACTTCTTCTTGGTACTGGAGGAATGTCCCTGTGTTGCCAGCGTACTGGGATAGTACAAAAGCGTTGTACATGGCAACCTGTACCAAGTAGACCGCAACTTTTTTGTACCATGCCCGTGTTTTCCGCATGGCGTTGTATGGCTTGAGGACTTGATCTGAGAGATCAACTCCCCCCATATACCGATTGTAGTCCAGAATACAATCGGGCTTGAGGACCGGTCCCGCGGTACCTCGCACAGGGACAGGTGAGCTGCCATTCCCATGAATAGTGGTGAGCATAAGGACATCCCTCTTATCCTTATACTTGACCAACAACAGGTTATCATGGGTAAGGGCACGGGACTCACCCTTGGGGATAGGCGTCTGGACCAAATTTAGAGGGAGGCCTCTCTGGTTCCTCCGCACGGTCCCACAAGCGGACGTGGATCTGGCGGCAAGGGATGTGAAGAGAGGGATGCTGGTATAAAAGTTATCCACGTACACGTGGTAACCCTTATCCAGCAATGGGTGCATAAGGTCCCAAACGATTTTCCCGCTAACACCCAGAGTGGGGGAACAATCTGGGGGTTCAATACGGGAATCTCGTCCCTCATACACTCTAAACTTGAGAGTGTACCCGGAGGTACTCTCGCAGAGTTTATAGAGCTTCACGCCATACCGCGCCCGCTTCGAGGGAATATACTGGCGGAAGATGAGTCTCCCCTTAAAACTGATGAGAGACTCATCTACCGAGAGGTCCCTGAGCGGTACATAGGCCTCCAAAAATTTGGCCCCAAAGTGATCGATGACCGGCCTCACTTTGTAAAGCCGGTCATGGGCGGGATCACCTCGGGGCGGACATGCCGCATTATCTGCATAATGCAGGCATTTCCGAATCGCCTCGTACCGCTTCCGTGTCATCGCCATACTGTAAAGTGGGGTCTGGTAGAGGACGTCCCCGCTCCAGTAATGACGGACACTTGGTTTTTTGTCCAGGCCCATATGCAGCGTGAGGCCCCAAAATGTCCTCATTTCCGCTGCATCAATGGCGCGCCATTCATTGGACCTGGCCAAAAACGAATCTGGGTGGTGGGCAATGAACTGCTGGGCGTACAAGTTCGTTTGCTCCACCATGTGATTGACCAGGCTGTCACTGAAAAAAAACTTAAAAAAGTCCAGATCAGTGAAGCCAGCCGTGTCAATCCGGATTCCTGAGTCGCCAACATACTCAGGAATCCGTGGCTGATAACCCTCTGGGGGGCTCCAGACAGGTTCATCGGAAGGGGGCTCCGGTGCACTTGTCTGGGGGGCCGGACTCCTATTACGAGCAGCATTGCCACTCGTACTAGTGTCGGCCACTGGGTCACTCTCATGGGGGGTTTGTGGCCTCGCCTGGCGGCGTCTCCGCCGCCGTACAGGGGACTCATCATCACTGCTAGATGATGAGGAGGACGATGAAGAACACAAAAATGTAGGATCTTCATCGTCCTCACTGGCAGATTCGGAGTCGGAGGCTAAAAAAGCGTAAGCCTCCACTGCCGAAAATGCCCGGCGAGCCATCGCCTTTTTTCTACGGTGGCGGGGGGAGGGGCGGTGGCGGGGGGGAGGTGTGCGGGGGGGGGGGGGTGGGGAAGTATGTAGTGTGGTGCTTGGTGTAATACTTTATATAACGGTGTGTGATTATCACTCACACACCGTTATAATGGAAAAAAATAAAAAAACACGCTGCGGCCAAAAAAAAAGGGGTGGCGCACGCAGCGCCCTGAACCCCTAATAGGTCCCGGGTGACACTGATCACAGGACCCTAGGGGCCTATTAGGGGGTCAGGTGGGGGGGGGGATTTTTTTTTTTTTTTTTTTTACTTTTAGGTTACTTTTACTTTCAGTTTACCTACCTTTCCCTAAGGGACACACTTTCCCTGCACTAGGGGGGCAATCTTCTCCTGTGAGGGGGCTCTGGATCATAGAGGGGGGGTCCCGGTCCTCTTCACACAGCTTTGCCCGCTTACTGAACTCGAGCGAGCGCGCAAAGCTGCGTGAGTGGTCCGTTAACCCCTCCTCTGCCGCGCTGCTATTGGCCGGACGATCGCCGGCCAATAGCAGCGTTGCTGGGGCGGTGACAGTATTGTCACCGCTCCCAGCAACCGAAGGTGATTGGCGGTGTATCGTACACCGCTGATCACCTTCTTTTTTGCGGGTCATCGGGTCCGAAGTGACCCGAATACCCGGAATCGGAGCAGATCGCTTGCGTAATTTCGCAAGCGATCTGTGACGATCGCCGATATGTGGGGGTCCCGGGACCCCCCTCGGCGTCTGCCCTGGATCCCTGCTGAAGGATTTCAGCAGAGATCCGCTTCCGATCTCCGCCGGGTGAGCGGCGGAGACCAGGAAAAGACATGACGTATGCATACGTCATGGGTCCTTAAGACCCAGGGTGTGAAGACGTATGCATACGTCATGGGTCCTGAACAGGTTAAAGGGGTTGTGCGCTGCCCTAATTTTCGGAGCTCCGCTCACAGCGTCCGGAAGTTCATTACTCCGAATGATGTGTGCGGGCTTCCGTGTTCATGGCCGCCGGGCATGACATCAGGCCCGGCCCTTCGCGACGTCTCGCCCGCCCCCTCGTGACGTCGCGGTCGCGCCCCCTTCCCATAGACTTTCGTTGAGGGGGCAGGCCAGACGTCGCAAGGGGGCGGGCGTGACATCACGCCCGGCGGCCGCGAACAAGGAAGCCCGCACACAGCATTTGGAGTAATGAACTTCCGGATGCTGTGAGCGGAGCTCTGAAAGTCAGGGCAGCGCACAACCCCTTTTAAAAAAAAGTTTTCCACCTTTAATCCATTACCCTTTAAAGGTACCCCTTTAATCCCGATCATATGAACATATAAGGGGGTGGGGTGTGTTATCATTGTTATCTTTTGAAAGCATTGAAACGGTAACCATTGTGGGTCATTTTCCGACAGTTTTTTCTTGGATTTCGCGCCCAAATTGTGTTCATGCGCCAGAATTTGCTACCAGAAAAAGTGTCCAACTCTCCATTTTACTAACTCCCCCCTCCCCCCAATAAAAAAAATGGAAAGGGGGAGTGGCTGCTGAAAAAAGGTGTGTGTATCCGACAGTTAAAAAAAAAAATATATATATATATAAAATCCCAAGCACATTTCCTAATGTTCTGAAATAAAATGAGGTGGATTTGAGCTCTGGAAAACCTGACAGCTCAGAGCAGTTGTAATAAAAACAAAACGTAGGGAAAAATTTGTAAATACCATGAAAAAAATACCTGTCTGGAAAAAAAAAACACAAAGAAGACTACACTCCACTCTTAGCACAACAGGGGCATTGTTTGGGATTAAAAAGTAAATAAATAAATGCATACTTACCTCCTGCCGTGCTCCAGTGTTCTGCTCCGGTCCCCGCAGTGATCATCTTTCTGAAGCTGCAGCATAACTTGTCTACTGAAGTATTCATCACACTGCAGCCCAGTGAATCTCTGGCTGAGGCAAGACATCACTGAGCTGCAGTCTGACACATAGGGCTTCCGTAGACGACAGCCACGCTGCAGCTTTAAGAAGAAAATTGCTGCGGGGGACCGCAGCAGGACACTGGAAACACTGCGGGAGCGCTGGAGGTAAGTAGTGGTTTATTTTATTATATCTCCCTTTATTATTTTATAAGACTCCCTCCGGAGTTGTCATTTAAGGTGTTAAGACTCCATTTATAAACTACACAAATCAGAAGCCCAACCAATAAGGTTTCAAAAGGGTGCTGCCCAAATGTTAAACCTAACAAACCTCACATCATGAAGAAAACATCTTTACAATGTAAGGTTCTACTTATAGCCATAAAAACCTACAACATACAGACTATTGCAGTAACATTTAGGAGAAACCTTGTTGCCCATGCTTTTACAAAACAGGAAACCACTAACAAAAATTTGCATTATACTGGAACTCAGTGACATAATATATATATTTATATATATATATATATATATATATATATATATATATATGTTGAAAACAGTATAGTTTGAGGGAAAGGGTATTATAAATGTAACTAAGAAAAAAAGAATGTCCACCATCCATTTGTGTTAGCTTCCTTAGAAATTTGCAATACAAAAAAGTATGCGTTTAGTGTATATTCCATTTTTAATGTGCAAATTAAACAAACAGTGGAACCTATGACTTTAGATAAATGTGTATGTGGATGCGTTAAACATGACTGACTTTAAACAAACACTTACATTGATGTGATCTAAGGTGATACAAGGTGCTCAACCCCAAGTGCAGTTGTGCACCTACGTTGGAGTGGAGGACCTGTACCTATGGATCACAATGTGGTTTCACAACTGTGGTTAATGTAAACAATGACATTAACTAACCCTCAAAACTGATGTAAAATTGAGACAGTAGCCAGTGAGTGTATCCTTATATGAAGGACACACTTGAGCCCGCACACCAACGCCAAGGTTTCTCAAATGGTGCGGGTCCTATCAACGAACCTATGACTTTACAGTATTGAACAAAAAAAAAAAACAATACTAGTCATTGTGCGCTTATCACATGATCACTGCAGATTTTTATCCACTGAGATCAAACATTGAAAGCTGCTATTATATTACAGCAGTGGTTCTTAACCTTGTTGGAGGTACTGACTCCCACCAGTTTCATATGCGCATTCACCGAACCCTTCTTAATTGGAAAAATAAAATATGATTTTTTCAAATTCAAAACACAATAGGAGCAGGTAGTGTTCCCCCACACATTAGGCACCGGCAGTGTTCCCCCACACATTAGGCACCGGCAGTGTTCCCCCACACATTAAGCGCCGGCAGTGTTCCTCCACACATTAGGCGCAGGCAGTGTTCCCCCACACATCAGGTGCAGGCAGTGTTCCCCCACACATTAGGCACAGGCAGTGTTCCCCCATACATTAGGTGCAGGCAGTGTTCCCCCACACATTAGGCGCAGGCAGTGTTCCCCCACACATTAGGCGCAGGCAGTGTTCCCCCACAAATTAGGCACAGGCAGTGTTCCCCCATACATTAGGTGCAGGCAGTGTTCCCCCACACATTAGGCGCAGGCAGTGTTCCTCCACACATTATATAGGCAGTGTTCCCCCACAGACATACAGCCTCCAGCCATATACAGTGTATGGCTGGAGTCTGTATGCCTGTGTACTGCCCACTTCAGTGCTCCAACCACCACTCCGGCTATAGTAGTAGGTCCAGAGACCGGTGATTGGAGCACTGAAGATGACGTGCCGCTGGTCACTTACCAAGCTGGCCAGCGCGCATCTTCCTCCTTCTCGATCCTCCGGTCCTCGGCGCCTTAGTTTCTATGGGCGCACGCACGGGACGTCAGTGACGTCAGCTTGCGGCGTCCCTCATCCCTATACTGTAGTCTAAAGTCTAAAGAGTCACTGTTTCATCATCACCGGTGAGTGCCATCGTCATTCTTTCAGCTCGTATGAAAAAACAAAAGGCATGCCCCCTCTGAGCTGTTTTGTCAGTCTCAAATCAGGAAATTCCCAAATAAATCGGGAAAACTCCAAACATGCTGGAAATGGCTTTCTGGTTGGTAAATCTGACTTTCAGAAAATATCTCGACGCAGGGATATTTCAGAAAAAAGCCATATGTGCAACCACAGTTACACTGCTGATAGATTGTGTTTTTTGACATGTGGATGACATTTATTTAAATCACATCCACTTTGCCTTTACAGTAAATTCCATGCTGTAGATTTTCCTTGGAGCAGACACTTGAAATGCTTACTCAATTTCTACCACTAGATGGAGCCATACTCACAAGCTATATAAAGTGTCCCGCTCCACTTCATGAGCGGTTTGGAAAAGTGTCATTACTATTGTGTCATGTTATTCACACAGAGGCTGCCATTATTCCTTATAATGGGCACATGGATACGTCCTTATCTGAAACCAAGATCACTCTACTACTCCCTTTTCCTTCTAGTACACAGGACTAATTTGGCTATGTTTTAGTCAGTATCTTTAGCAAAAATCAGGAGCACAAAACAGAAAGAGTTTTCTCCGGCGTTCATTCCTGGTTTTGGATTCAAATACTGAGCAAAATGCAATGTGTAAACATAGCCTTATAGAGAGTCATGTTTTACGGAGATTTTAGTTGTGCAAAAATAGGAATATTGCAGTAAAACTATGATTCCACCATGATACATGAAAATATCCTTTCGGCTATATCATTAAAGAAGTACTGCAGTGTTAGACACTTATCCCATATTCAAGAGATAGAAGATAAGTGTCTGATCGCGGAGGAAGTCTGACCGCTGGGACCCGCCGCAATCACCCGCACAGGGACCTGGCATTGCCGTGGCTCTGCATGGATAATGCGCGTGTTGTCTACCTCACTGAGGTTGAATAGGGGTCACGGCGTCCCTCATCCCTATGCTGTGGTCTGCCGGTTGTCACCAATGAAGAGTCACTGTTTCATCATCCCCGGTGAGTGCCATCGTCATTCTTTCAGCTCATATGTCTTACTTGTCTCTGGATTGAGCACCCCGGTGGATTGTGTACGGACTGAGGGGGACATGTATCATTATTTGTGTATGGTAGAAGCATTTTACCCCTTTTCCCGAATTCTAAATTATGTGCAGAAGTGCTAAATTTATCAATCAAGTGCAATGAGCTTCATAAATTGGGGGTAAATATAGTCATCTCCTCAATCCACTCTTTGGAAAATAGAATTGATGATTTAAAGCATCTTGCTACGTTAAGTCCAAGATGGCTTATATTTGCACAAAAAAAACAGCTCTTGTGGCAAAATTTTTGGTGTAAAGGAAAAGTACGCAGTTAATAAATCCATGTGTACTATAGATGTCACTCCAAGTTACCCTGATTCAGCCACATCTGGAGGACATGCTCTACCAATACGTGCGCAAAGGGCTTGCGCAAAATTATGCACAAAAAAAATACACACAAAACAGGGGTAAAATCTTTGATACATGTCCCCCTAAGTGTCCAAGGGCGCTGTATACCTGTGAGGTCGAATTATCCCTGAATAGGGGATAAGTGTCTAACGCTGCTGATGTCCTTTAATGCATCATCTGTGGCTTTAAAGGAGTACTCCAGTGTTTGCAAACATATCAAAAGTATAGGGGATAAGTATTTGATCACTGGGATCCCCTTCCATGCACTCCATATGGGAGCGACAGAGATACACGAGTACAGTGCTTGTGTATCTCTGGTGCTTCCATAAAGAATGCATGTAGGGGGCGTGTTGATCCCGCGCTCTGTGCACAGGGAGATTTGTGCGCCGATCTGGGGATCTCATGGGGTCTTAGCGATCAGACCCCCCACAATTAGACACCTATAGCCTATCCTGTAGAGTAGGTATAGGTTTCACATAATCAGAGTACCCATTTAACCTCTGTCCCATATTATATAACAGAAACTCAGCTCTGCTACAAAAGCTCAATAAACTAAGTGTCATGATAAACGTGGTGAACGTTTATAGATTTTCACTACAGATTCAGTGACAACAATCTGCAACAAATAACAGTGTGATACAAGTGAATGGGGATTAACAAAAACCCATTCTTAAACATGGCAAAACAAAATCTATAGTATTTGCTTAATCTACATCCAGTACATGAAGGTAAGTTATTGTTTGTTTATAAATGATTGTCTTAGTGTGGCCCTAGGCAAAATCAAAAGAGGGGCCCCAAAAGTCATAATAGTGCACTAACCAGATTTGCACATTTTTGGTCACTTCAAATACCATAAAAAATATCTAAAAAGCAATTGAAAAGTCCCATCAAAACAAAAATGGTACCGCTAAAAACTACAAATCACAGCGCAAAAAATGACCCTCATACATCCCCATATACAGAAAAATAAAAGATTTATAGGGATCAGAATAGTACAATTTTATATTTTTGTATAGCTCCCCCACATTAGGTTGGCTGTATAGTTCCCCCTACATTAGGTTGGCAGTATGTTCCCCCACATTAGGTTGGCAGTATAGTTCCCCCACATTAGGTTGCCAGCAAAGCTTCCCAAGATTAGGTTGGCTGTATAGTTCCCTTACATTAGGTTGTAGTTCCCCCACATTAGGCTGGCAGTATAGTTCCCCCACATTAGGTTTTGCAGTATAGTTCCCCCACATTAGGTAGGCAGTATGTTCCCCCACATTAGGTAGGCAGTATAGTTCCCCCACATTAGGTTGTAGTTCCCCACATTGGGAAGGCAGTATAGTTCCCCCCACATTAGGTTGGCAGTGTAGTTTCTCCCACATTAGGTTGGCAGTATAGTTCCCCCACATTAGGTTGGCAGTATAGTTATCCCACATTAAGTTGGCAGTATAGTTACCCCCACATTAGGTTGGCAGTATAGTTTCTCCCACATTAGGTAGGCAGTATAGTTCCCCCCACATTAGGTTACAAGTATAGTTCCCCCACATGAGGTCCCCCCTCTCCCCCTGCTTTTTCTATTTTTCATATTTCTTTACCTGGCCACGCTCGGCAGGCTCAGGTAATGTGGCGGGTCTTGTGGGCTGTGTGGATAGTATGACGAGTGACGTCTCCTGCTGGCTCCTCTGCACGGTGTCAGGGACGTCACTCATCATTTCCTGCAGCCGTGGCTGGACTGCTAAACTTAAGCAGCCGCCACTGCAGACAATCATGAGTGACGACCCTGACACTGTGCAGAGGAGCCGGCAGGAGCTCGTCATACTATCCACACAGCCCACAAGACCCGCCGCATTACCTGAGCCTGCCGAGCATGGCCAGGTAAGGAAATATGAACAAATAGAAAAAGCAGGAGTGTCCGGGCTCGCCGCTGGTCGCTGTTTTAAAGTGGCTGTGGCCGGGCTGCAGCAGGCTGCTGATCCGCTGCTGTGCAGCTGGCAGGGGGCCCCCTGGGGGATGGGGGCCCAAGGCAATTGCCTGGTTTGCCCTGTCCTAACGCCAGCCCTGGACACATGGGTCTACAGAGGAGCTGTATACACAAAATCATGGAAGGTTTATAGGACAATTAGTAAAATTACTTTATTTTCTTTTTTTTTAATACACAGGACTATACACCCTGTAAATGCCTATAGGCTTTTATATCCGCATGTATTAGTAATCATGATGATGGGTATTATTTTATGACTACTACAAAGAAAACATGAATGAAATGAGGCCTGCATTATCATGTCTATAATTTGCCTTACTATCTTCACACTCCCTTTACAATAACAGGGGAAGATCCGTGGTCTAGGTATCGTTGTGACACATTGCAGCAGTAAGACAAAAGGGTCATAGTGTTTTGTGACTAAATAACACGGCAGTCTGGTCACATGATCGGGAGGGTTCTTAAAGGGTGGTTATCTGTTCAAACTTTCTTGTAGAGCTGCGCCTTATAGTGCGATATGTATATTTACTATATAGCATGTGTACTATAGATTGAAATTAATGAAAACCCTATACGGCAGGACTTTCTGTCATAGCCTACAGTCCATGCACGTGTTCTCGAGCTCCGTTACAACTGCAAACAACGGGCTAGGGCAGAGGTTGTGACACTGTGCATCAACGGAACCTGACAGGTCCCATTGACTTTAAATGGGGTCCATCTTAGTTCCATTATTTGTTCATGATTTTAGCATGCAGGATTTTTTTCTCAGCCAAACTCCTGTCATTTCAGTGGAATCAGTGAATGGAATGGAGATCTCCAACGTTGATGTGAACACAGCCTAAAAATGACCAGATGATATAACTAATGTCATACCTCCCAACTGTCCCAGAATGAAGGTGCTGCCCTACTGTCCCAGGTGGTCAGGGGAATGTCCCGCACTGCCCCTATTAGGCTGCATTCACATCACGATTGCTGCCGGATCCGGCTGGGGAATGGGAAAACCGGGCGCTCCTGTACCCCAGCCGATCTGGCGCTGAAACCCATTCAATTTAATTAGCCAACAGGAGTCAAACAGTGACTCCAGTCGGCTCATTTCTGCCCTGTATCCGGTTTTGTGACCGGACCTAAAACCGTAGGTCCGGTCACAAAACCGGATACAGGGCAAAAATGAGCCAACCAGAGTCATTGTTTGACTCCAATCGGCTCATTTAAATGAATGAGAAGGGGTCCAGGTTCGGCTGGGGAATGGGAGGGCTTCAACAGCTGGCGGCACCCTGGTTGGGAAACACTGTATTTTGACAGCATAAAATAGAGTATCCTATAAAGGGGGCATGACCTATTTCAGTAAATATATGTTTATGGACTTAAAGGGGTACTCTGGAGGGAAATAAATTCTAATAAACTGGTGCCAGAAATATACTGGTGTATATTACTTCTATTTAAAATATTGTCCAGAGCAGGAGAGGATTGCTATGGGGATTTGCTTTTTCTCTGGGCAGTTCCTGACATGGACAGAGGTGTCAGCAGAGAGCACTGTGGTCAGACTGGAAAGATCTACACAACTTCCTCTGCAGGATACAGCAGCTGATAAGTACTGCAAGGATTAAGATTTGAAACAGAAGTAATTTACAAATCTGTTTAACTTTCTGACCCCAATTCATTTGAAAAAAATAAATAAATAAAAATTCCCTCCGGAGTACCACTATAACCAGATTTCTATGTTTAATGACAATTGAAGTTATGGAGCCGTGTGTGTGCAAAGGAGAAAACTTTCTTTCCATTCCTAATACAGAGCTGAGAATTAATGGAAAGTGAAAAGAAACACTTCTGCTCCTGTTTACAGACACATACGGTGCCCACATCTGTGCTATCATATCTCATTACTATCAGTGCTAACATTGCATGCCTCCATAGACATTACTGTACAGGTGACATATGATGAAGGGGATGTCTGTAGAACTCGCTTCATTCAGTTATCTCCTTCTAAACAGATCATCATTGTCGTCACATTTTCCATGACATGACTTTGTATGAGCTCAATAAATCAGAGTCCTATCCAAAGTCCCTTTTCCCTAAACACCTGCAGTCATTCATAGACTGCCCATGGCTCTGTTCTCCACTATCGTTTCCAACTGGATCTTTCCCCTGAAGGCAGGGATACAGATGAAAGCGGTGCCCACCTGGGATCTGTGGCTCCTGATCGTAGTGATCCCAATGACTGGCCCCACTATGTCCCTGCTGCGAAAGGACTGATTTAAAAAAAATGTTTTTAGTTGGAGACTTAAAGATGTACTCCACCCCTAGACATCTTATCCCCTATCCAAAGGATAAGGGATAAGATGTCTGATCGCCGCTATAGCCCTGGGTCTGCTGGCTGGTCTTTTTTTTATTTTTATTATAATTTTTTTTAATCAATTAACCCTTTGGCAACACATGACGGACCTGGTCCGTCATAGTGTTGCGAAGGAAGTATGGAGAGGGCGGTACACGCACCTACAGCAGAAGGCGTCCCCTCTGTGTGAGCCGCATCTGCAGCCTACAGAGAGAGGAGACGTGAACTCCGCCCCCACGCAGCATGCAATGCAGGCACCAATGATGCCACTCATCGGCACCTGCACTGTGAAGGAAGGAAGACGCGGGCCCCTACTGTGCTCCACCAGAGAAGATCACTATGTGGGACATCAGGTAATCATATTTTTTTCAACCTGGGAATGGGGGTTGGGGGAAAAACTCAGCTGCCTACACCTACTTTGGAGAGGGAGAAAAACTGCTACCTACACCTACTGGGGGGGGGGAACTCTGCTACCTACACCTACTGTGGGGTATCTTGCTGTCTACACCTACTGTGGGGGGACCCTGCTGCCTAAACCTACAGTGGGGGGACCCTGTTGCCTACACCTACTGTGGGAGGACCCTGATGCCTACACCTAATGTGGGGGAACTCTGCTGCCTACACCCATTGTGGGGAATCTCTGCTGCCTACACCCATTGTGGGGAAACTCTGCTGCCTACACCCACTGTGGGGGAACTCTGCTGCTTACACCTAATGTGAGGGAGTATCTACTTTGTTCCTGCCTAGCTAATATGGGGACAAACTACCAAACTCATAGGAGGGCTACCTATATAAGGGGTTTTCATACAGGAGGCAGCTATCTGAGGGATTTACTTACAGGGGGCATGACTACCTACCTGGGGGACATTAACTACCTGGGGGCATGATCTACTAGGGGCCACTACCTCCTGGGGACATTACCTGTAAGTTCCGTAAGCAACACCTTATTTTCTGTTCTCTAACATAAAATACTCTGTGCCCCTCCCAAGACTAGACTCTGGATATGCCACTGGGTGGAGGGGTGCTGGCTATCTACTTGACTAACTACCTGGCTATCTAACTTTGTACCTGGATGCAGTGGCGTAGCGTGGGTTGTCAGCACCCGGGGCAAGGCAAGTAATTTGCGCCCCCTAACCCGTGAATTTTAGCACTCGAGTCTCTTCCACTATATTAGTTAAAGAAACCCTTACCCACTAAGCACATGTATTGTTTGTTATGAAAATACTCATGTAATTAAAGTAAAATGCATCTAAATACAAGTTTATTTTCAAACACTTTATTGAGTGCAAACATGCATTACACATTCTCCTATTTGTCTATGAATACAAATCTTCAAATGTAGTAACATAGCATGGGCCATGCTATTATATGTCGTCTCACAACCATCGTAAACGACAAAAAATATCAAGAACAGAAACTAAACATCAAAATGGAACCATACCCTGGAGATGATCCAAGACTGGGCTAGCCAACTTCCTCAATCCTGTATCTCTGTACCATAGCAGTAGGTGCCGAGATCGGGGGAGCGGTGACCGGAACACTGAAGAAGATGACGCGCCACCGGTCACTTACCAAGCCCCGGCCAGCGCGCGTCCTCCTGCGTCTCTATAGTTGTACGCACGGGATGTCCCGTGCTGTGCGTACAACCATAGAGGCGGAGAAGCGAAGGACCGAAGGAGGACGCGCGCTGGCCGGGGAATGGTGAGTGACCGGCGGACATCCTTATGTCCTGAAAAGATTTTTCGGGACACAGGGATGTCCGGGATAGGAATACTTCTTTTTATGTGCCCGGGCCGACTCCCGTGTGTGGCTGCAGGTGGGGGCCGACCAGAGCATATAAAAACGAATACTGTATACTAAAAACCAGGGGGCCTCCAGCTGTTGTGAAACTACAACTCCCAGCATGCCCGGACAGCCTTTGCTGGTCCAGGCATGCTGGGAGTTGTAGTTTCACAACAGCTGGAGGCCCCCTGGTTTTTAGTATACAGTATTAGTTTTTATATGCTCTGGCCGGCCCCCGCCTGCAGCCACACACGGGAGCCGGCCCGGGCACATAAAAAGAAGTATTCCTATCCCAGAGAGCGCGCCCCCCCAGATGTTGCGCCCGGTGTGGCCGCCCCACCCCCTGCAGCCCCCCACGCTACGCCTCTGCCTGGATGACTAACTATTTACCTACATAACTGGCTATCAAACTACCTACATACCTGACTGCCTAACTACCTACCTACATATTTTGATACCTACCTACATACCTGGCTACATAATTATGTACATACCTGGCCTTCATACATGCTGCCTAACTACCTAGCTAGCAGCCTAACTACCTGGCTAGTCACCTACCTACATAACTGTCTTCCTGATCTACCTACCTAGTAAACTATTTACCTCGCTACCTACCTACCTGCCCTTTTACTGTGCAGGATACCAAGGAGGGCATTATTACAGTATGTGGGCCTATAGATGGGAAGATTGTGTAGAGGAGGTACAGCACTGGAACAATGCAGAGTCTAACATGTTTGTCTTGCAGATGTTAAGAGATCGACATGGCGGTCTGATCCGGACAGAAAAGGAAAGAGGACGCTGCTGATCAGAAAATATGTAATTGTGAGTCCCTTGATGTAACTGTAATCATTTATATGGTCTACATATCCTGTGTACAGCTGATATCTACCGCCATATGGTCCTATATTTAATAATTTATATTGTATACAGATCTCTGTACAGCTGGTATCTACCGCTATAGATTCTGTATATAATCATTTATATAGTATACAGGTCCTGTATAGTATACTGGTCTGTGTATAGTGTTTTTACTTAGTACAGTATGGCGGTATTATCCAGTTATTGTGTGGTGGTATATATTCACTCCTTGTATACTGGTATCATTGGTCATGAAAAATTATTTTACCTACCTTAAAGTGTATAGAATGTAGTTAATTTTGTGTGTAGGGGTGGTGGAGAGATTTGAGTGGAAAAGGGGCAGAAGCATCGCAGGGGGCCCTTGCTTATTTTGGTCCGGGGGCCTTGAGTTTTGTCAGTCCACCCCTGGGCGTGACTGGGGTAAGGTGAGGTGGCATGGCTTGGGCTATGGGCTCTGGCCCCCGGTCTTTTGGAGTCCTAGCAACGCCCCTGCTTAACAGTACGTTTAAAACACCACGCCCCCTTGTGACATCAAGCCACGCCCCATCAATTCATGTCTATGGGAGGGGATGTAATGGACATCACGCCCCCTCCCGTAGACATGAATGGAGGGGACGTGACATCATGAGGGGGTGTAATGTGCCCCAGCGTACTGTTCAAAATGCTGGGTGCTGCACAAAGATCCCACCACTGGGACCCCCGTGATCAGACATCTTATCCCCCATCCTTTGGATAGGGGAAAAGATGTCTAGGGACAGAATACCCATTTAAAGTAGTGAGAGTGTGAGGGTGGACTTTAAGTGTTCTCAACCTTTCTATTTTAGTCTGAAACCAGTATGAAAGCAATTGGTTAGCTAACTCCTGTAGAGTGATAGGGTCAAAGTGCCCATTCTGACTCAATCTATACAGCAAAGCCGAAAGAAAGCTACTGAAGACAGGATGCGTGTCATTTATCAACAAGCACCACGGAGCTCTTGATCTCCTTTTCCTTCCTCTTCCCACTATTGTACCAAGTACCATAAAAGAAAGAACATCCTATTTCCATCTATTATCGGGTGAGCGCATTACTCTTTTCTTCTTTGGTTGTCATAGTTTAACTCTTTGCTCCATGTAAGTGCAGTCCCGAGATGTCAGACACATATCTTCTTCTATGCGTCACCCTGTCACGATTCGGCTGGCTGGAGGTGGCTCCTCTGTGCCAGAGAGGGATTGGCGTGGACCGTGTCGGTGGACCGGTTCTAAGTTGCTACTGGTATTCACCAGAGCCCGCCGCAAAGCGGGATGGTCTTGCAGCGGCGGTAGCAACCAGGTCGTATCCACCGGCAACGGCTCAACCTCTCTGACTGCTGAGATAAGCACGGTACAAGGGAGTAGACATGAGCAAGGTCGGACGTAGCAGCAGGTCAGGGCAGGCAGCAAGGATCGTAGTCAGAGGCAACGGCAGGAGGTCTGGAACACAGGCTAGGAACACACAAGGAAACGCTTTCACTGACACAATGGCAACAAGATTCGGCGAGGGAGTTCAGGGGAAGTGAGGTATAAGTAGCGAAGTGCACAGGTGAAAGTACTGATTAAAACCTCATGCGCCAATCAGTGGCGCACCGGCCCTTTAAATCGCAAGGACCCTGTGCCGGGACAGCACAGATGGGGAACGGGTCTGGTAAGCGGGTCGGGATGTGCATCGCGAGCGGGCGCGTCCCGCATCGCGAATCGCATCCCAGCTGGGAGTATTATCGCAGCGCACCCGGTCGGCAGGTCTGACCGGGGCGCTGCGAATAAGAGAACGCTGTGAGCACTCCGGGGAGGAGCAGGGACCCGGAGCGCTCAGCGTAACAGTACCCCCCCTTGGGTCTCCCCCTCTTTTTGGAACCTGAGAATTTGAGGATAAGATTTTTGTCCAGGATGTTGTCCTCAGGTTCCCATGATCTCTCCTCTGGGCTGCAATTCTCCCAATCCACCCAAAATTTTTTTTTTCCTCTGACCGTCTTGGATGCCAGGATTTCTTTCACCGAAAAAACGTCAGAGGACCCGGAAACTGGAGTGGGAGAAACAACTTTGGGAGAGAAGCGGTTAAGGATGAGTGGTTTAAGGAGAGAGACATGGAAAGCATTGGGAATACGGAGAGAAGGAGGAAGAAGGAGTTTGTAAGAGACAGGCTTGATCTGGCACTTGATTTTGAAAGGACCAAGATAACGTGGTCCCAGTTTATAACTGGGGACACGAAAGCGGACATACTTGGCGGAGAGCCATACTTTGTCTCCGGGAGAAAAAATGGGGGGAATTCTTCTTTTCTTATCGGCATGTTTTTTCATCCGGGATGAAGCCTGTAAGAGAGAATTTTGAGTCTCTTTCCATATGGTGGAGAGGTCCCGAGTCACCTCATCGACAGCGGGCAGACCAGAGGGCATGGGAGTGGGAAGGGGGGGAAGAGGGTGACGGCCGTACACCACGAAGAATGGGGATTTAGCGGAAGATTCGGAGACTCTGAAATTATACGAGAATTCGGTCCATGGTAGAAGATCTGCCCAGTCATCCTGGCGGGAGTAAACAAAATGTCGCAAATAATCACCCAGAACCTGATTAATTCTTTCTACTTGCCCATTGGATATGGGATGATAAGAAGATGAGAAGTTTAATTTGATTTTGAGCTGATTACAGAGGGCCCTCCAGAATTTAGACACAAATTGAACGCCTCTATCCGAGACGATATGCGTGGGCAGCCCGTGAAGGCGAAAAATGTGTATAAAAAATTGCTTTGCCAACTTTGCAGAAGGAAGACCTGGAAGAGGGATAAAATGTGCCATCTTGGAGAATCGATCAACGACCACCCAAATAACTGTGTTGCCATGGGATAAAGGTAAGTCAGTAATAAAGTCCATACCTGACCATATCTGAGACCATGGTCGTTCAGGAACAGGCAAAGGATGGAGGAGACCAGCAGGTTTCTGGCGAGGGGTCTTGTCCCGGGCACAGACTGTACAAGCCCGCACAAAATCAACAACATCAGCTTCCAGGGTAGGCCACCAATAAAATCGAGAGATGAGCTGGATGGACTTTTTGATGCCAGTATGGCCTGCGAGGTGTGAGGAGTGTCCCCACTTGAGAATCCTGAGGCGCTGGCGTGGAGAGACGAAGGTCTTCCCTGGAGGAGTTTGTCTGATGGAAGCTGGAGAAGTGGAAATCAGACAGTCCGGAGGAATAATGTGTTGCGGGGAAGCTTCCACTTCAGAGGCATCCAATGAACGAGAGAGGGCATCAGCCCTAATGTTCTTGTCAGCAGGGCGAAAATGAATTTCAAAGTTAAAACGGGCAAAGAACAACGACCACCTAGCCTGGCGAGGGTTCAGCCATTGGGCAGACTGAAGATAAGAGAGATTCTTGTGATCAGTGTATATAATAACTGGATAATTGGATCCCTCCAGCAGGTGCCTCCATTCCTCAAGCGACAATTTTATGGCCAGTAGTTCACGATCACCAATGGAGTAGTTTTTCTCCGCTGGAGAGAAGGTCCTAGAAAAGAAACCACAAGTAACAGCATGCCCGGAAGAATTTTTTCGTAGGAGTACTGCACCAGCTCCCACCGAGGAGGCGTCTACCTCCAGCGAGAAGGGCTTAGATGGATCAGGTCTGGAGAGTACGGGAGCAGAAGAAAAGGCAGTCTTGAGATGATTGAATGCGTCTTCCGCTTGAGGAGGCCAGGACTTAGGGTTGGCGTTTTTCTTGGTTAGGGCCACGATAGGAGCCACAATAGTGGAAAAGTGCGGAATAAATTGTCTGTAATAATTGGCAAACCCCAAAAAACGTTGGATAGCACGGAGTCCGGAGGGGCGTGGCCAATCTAAGACGGCAGAGAGTTTGTCTGGGTCCATTTGTAGTCCCTGGCCAGAGACCAAGTATCCTAGGAAAGGAAGAGATTGACATTCAAACAGACATTTCTCCATTTTGGCATAAAGTTGATTGTCTCGAAGTCTCTGAAGAACCATGCGGACATGCTGGCGGTGTTCTTCTAGGTTGGCAGAAAAAAATCAGAATATCGTCCAGATACACAACAACACAGGAATATAAGAGATCACGAAAAATTTCATTAACAAAGTCTTGGAAGACGGCGGGGCGTTGCACAGGCCAAAGGGCATGACCAGATATTCAAAGTGTCCATCTCTGGTGTTAAATGCTGTCTTCCACTCATCCCCCTCCCTGATGCGGATGAGATTATGTGCACCTCTTAAGTCCAGCTTGGTAAAGATGTGGGTGCCTCGTAGGTGGTCAAAGAGTTCCGAGATAAGAGGTAGGGGATAGCGTTTTTTTACAGTAATTTTATTAAGTCCGCGGTAATCAATGCAAGGGCGTAGGGAGCCGTCTTTTTTGGAAACGAAAAAAAATCCAGCTCCGGCAGGGGAGGAGGACTTGCGGATAAACCCCTTTTTTAAATTCTCTTGGATGTACTCCGACATGGCTTGTGTTTCCGGAGCAGACAGAGGATAGATTCTGCCCCGGGGTGGAGTAGTACCAGGGAGGAGGTCAATAGGACAGTCATAAGGCCTGTAAGGAGGCAAAGTCTCTGCTTGTTTTTTGCAAAAAACATCAGCATAATCCAGATAGGCCTTGGGGAGACCAGATAACGGAGGAACCACAGGGTCTTGACTGACAGTACAGGGAGCAGGCTTAAGACAGTCCTTGTGGCAAGAAGTACCCCAGTTCTTGATTTCCCCGGTGGTCCAATCGAGGGTTGGGGAATGGCGTTGAAGCCACGGTAATCCAAGAAGAATTTCCGAAGTGCAGTTAGAGAGGACCAGAAATTCAATTTTTTCGTGATGGGGACCGATGCACATTAAGAGGGGTTCTGTGCGGTAACGCAAAGTACAGTCCAATCTTTCATTATTAACAGAAGTGATGTAGAGGGGGCTGGCGAGACTGGTCACCGGGATGTTGAACCTGTTGATGAAAGAGGCCAAAATAAAATTTCCTGCAGATCCGGAATCCAAGAAGGCCATAGCTGAGAAGGAGAAGGTAGAAGAAGAAATCCGCACAGGCACAGTAAGACGTGGAGAAGCAGAGTTCACATTAAGAGCTGTCTCACCTTTGTGCGGAGTCAGCGTGCGTCTTTCCTGACGTGGAGGTCGGATAGGACAATCCTTCAAGAAATGTTCGGTACTGGCACAGTACAGGCAAAGGCTCTCCATGCGGCGTCGTGTCCTCTCTTGAGATGTCAAGCGAGACCGGTCAACTTGCATAGCCTCCACGGCAGAAGGCACAGGAACGGGTTGCAGTGGACCAGAGGAGAGAGGAGCCGGGGAGAGAAACCGCCTTGTGCGAACAAAGTCCTGACGCCTTTCGGAAAAACGCATGTCAATGCGGGTGGCAAGATGAATGAGTTCATGCAGGTTAGCAGGGATTTCTCGTGTGGCCAGCACATCTTTGATGTTACTGGATAGGCCTTTTTTAAAGGTCGCGCAGAGGGCCTCGTTATTCCAGGACAATTCAGAGGCGAGAGTACGGAATTGGATGGCGTACTCGCCAACAGAAGAATTACCCTGGACCAGGTTCAGCAGGGCAGTCTCGGCAGAAGAGGCTCGGGTAGGTTCCTCGAAGACACTTCGAATCTCCGTGAAGAAAGAGTGTACAGAGGCAGTGACAGGATCATTGCGGTCCCAGAGCGGTGTGGCCCATGACAGGGCTTTCCCAGACAGAAGGCTGACTACGAAAGCCACCTTTGACCTTTCAGTTGGAAACTGGTCCGGCATCATCTCCAAATGCAGGGAACATTGTGAAAGAAAACCACGGCAAAACTTAGAGTCCCCATCAAATTTGTCCGGCAAAGACAATCGGAGGCTGGTTGCGGCCACTCGCTGCGGAGGAGGTGCAGGAGCTGGCGGAGGAGATGATTGTTGAAGCTGTGGTAGAAGCTGCTGTAGCATCACGGTCAGTTGAGACAGCTGGTGGCCTTGTTGCGCTATCTGTTGCGACTGCTGGGCGACCACCGTGGTGAGGTCAGCGACAACTGGCAGCGGGACCTCAGCGGGATCCATGGCCGGATCTACTGTCACGATTCGGCTGGCTGGAGGTGGATCCTCTGTGCCAGAGAGGGATTGGCATGGACCGTGTCGGTGGACCGGTTCTAAGTTGCTACTGGTATTCACCAGAGCCCGCCGCAAAGCGGGATGGTCTTGCAGCGGCGGTAGCAACCAGGTCGTATCCACCGGCAATGGCTCAACCTCTCTGACTGCTGAGATAAGCGCAGTACAAGGGAGTAGACAAGAGCAAGGTCGGACGTAGCAGAAGGTCAGGGCAGGCAGCAAGGATCGTAGTCAGGGGCAACGGCAGGAGGTCTGGAACACAGGCTAGGAACACACAAGGAAACGCTTTCACTGGCACAATGGCAACAAGATCCGGCGAGGGAGTGCAGGGGAAGTGAGGTATAAGTAGGGAAGTGCACAGGTGAAAGTACTGATTAAAACCTCATGCGCCAATCAGTGGCGCACCGGCCCTTTAAATCGCAAGGACCCGGCGCGCGCGCACCCTAAGGAGTGGGGCCGAGCGCGCCAGGACAGCACAGACGGGGAACGGGTCTGGTAAGCGGGTCGGGATGCGCATCGCGAGCGGGCGCGTCCCGCATCGCGAATCGCATCCCGGCTGGGAGTATTATCGCAGCGCACCCGGTCGGCAGGTCTGACCGGGGCGCTGCGAATAAGAGAACGCTGTGAGCGCTCCGGGGAGGAGCAGGGACCCGGAGCGCTCAGCGTAACACACCCCTAGGCATTACCTAGTTCAGGGGTACTCAACTGTTTTTAGTGAGGGTCCGCTTATTGATATCTGCCATCCGGTAAAGGTCCGAGCTGAATACTAAGGCCTGGTTTACAGCTAGAGACCTCAGTGCCATAAAGAAAATAGCAAACGAGCGACTGAAGTGTGGAGGATGTAGGACCTGAATACTGCCGCACACTGCACCCCTGAATATAATACTGCCGCATACTGAGCCCCTGGTATATTACAGTCGCACACTGTATCCCCTGAATATTCTGTAATACTACCACACTGCGCAACCAGAATATAATTCTGCCACACACTGCACGTCTTGAATATAATACTGGCACACACTGGGCCTCTGGTATATTACTGCCACACACTGTGCCCTTGAATATAAAACTGCCACACACTGTGCCCCTGGTATATTACTGCCACACAATGTACCCTTGAACATACTACTGCCAACAACTGTGCCCCTGAAAATAATTCTGCCACACACTGTACCCCCTGAATATAATACTGCCACACACTGTGCCCTTGAATATAAAACTACCACACACTGTGCCCCTGGTATATTACTGCCACACACTGTACCCTTGAACATACTACTGCCAAGAACTGTGCCCCTGAAAATAATTCTGCCACACACTGTACCCCCTGAATATAATACTGCCACACACTGTGCCCTTGAATATAAAACTACCACACACTGTGCCCCTGGTATATTACTGCCACACACTGTACCCTTGAACATACTACTGCCAAGAACTGTGCCCCTGAAAATAATTCTGCCACACACTGTACCCCCTGAATATAATACTGCCACACACTGGGCCCCCTGAATATAATACTGCCACACACTGGGCCCCCTGAATATAATACTGCCACACACTGGGCCCCTGTTATATTACTACAACATACTATGCCCTGGTATATTTCTGCCACACACTATTACCTTGAAATATAATTGCCACATGCTATTCCCCTGCAATATTACTGCCACATGCTGCCCCCAAAATGAATGATGCCACTGTGCCCCCATACTTAATGATGCCACTATTCCCCCAGAATTAATGATGCCACTGTGCCCCAAGACTTTATGATGGCACTGTGCCCCCAGAATTAATTATGCCACTGTGCCCCCAGAATTAAGGATGCCACTGTGCCCCCAGAATTAAGGATGCCCTGTGCCCCCAGAATTAAGGATGCCCTGTGCCCCCAGAATTAAGGATGCCCTGTGCCCCCAGAATTAAGGATGCCACTGTGCCACCAGAATTAAAGATGCCACTGTGCCCCCAGAATTAAGGATGCCACTGTGCCCCCACATGAACTTTGCCACTGTGACTCTTCAGTTGTTGCAAACTACAACTCCCATCATGCACAGACAGAAGGACATTATAGAAGCTGTAGTTCTACAACAACTGGAAAGTCACACGTGGGGGAACACACATTTTTTACCTCAGAGCTTGGCTCCCCGTCCCAGGCCCTGCGCTGCGCTGGCCTCTTCTTGTTAGGTCTGGAAGGAGCAGATTATGCAGGCAGCACCAATCGCACCGCCGGCATTACATGAGAAGTGCGGCTGGGCACGGACACAGTGTTCCCTTGCTCAGGCCGCAACTATTCATTTGTATCGGTGTCTTAAAGACACCTGTACAAAGGAATGAGGGGAGGGGCGGTGGCGGCCGCGGTCCGGATCTGGTCTGCGGTCCCCCAGTAGAGTACCCCTGACTTAGTTCATTCTCTCTGCCCATACTGCTGTCAGTGTACTTTCATGGCTTCCATGTGAAAAATTAGTAAAATATGTTTAAACTAAGAATCTGAAATAATTCTTCATTTTTGTGATAATACATTCCCTGTAAATTTCCTAAAATAATTGATCCCTCTATAGCTTTGTTAGTTAACCCTTGCAGTTCGAGCTCTATCATTCTGTTTAGCTCCTGCAGTTCTTCCCCACACTATTAGGCATTGAGCAGAACTATCTTGTCAGACATGTAGGTGCATTATCACAGTACAACCTCTCCCAAAATGTTCCTCTGAAGCCCATTTACACATAATAATAACAAGATTTATGTTAATAATATGAGATTCACTACACGTGATTTCATTTTCATACATATAATAAGGCACAGTACGAAATGTCAGTTCCGACTGAACAATATCACATAAACGAAACCTAGGTGGGTCTGTTTTTAGAGTCATTTTAGACAGGGCTTTTATCAGTCCAACTGGCCAATATTTCCCTATGTAAAGGGTCAGCGATCACCCAACAAACGATGAATACATTGTTTTACGTGCTACAAAATCAGGTCTAAGGGTACGTTCACACGAGCGGATCTATTAAGCTGCGGATCTACCGCTGAAGGACCACTGTATGCTGCCTTTACAAGTGCCTGCTCGGAGCGGCAATCCGCCGCTACGAGCAGACACACTGCGATGTGTGAGTTGTCGCGCACATGCGCAGTATACTTGCACATCACAACTGCTCTCGGCCTAGCTCAGGGAGAAGGGGGAGCGGCCACGATGTGTGCGAGTACACTGTCTGTGCAGTGTCTGCTAGTAGCAGCGTATTGCCTCTCCGAGCAGGCAAATCTAAAGGCACCCTGTAGGGGTCCTTCAGCGGCGGATCTGCAGCGTAAAATACCCTGTGGATCCGTACGTACCCTAATACAGTCCATAGTCTTATATCTAATATACCTACATAAAATATATATTATCTTTATTACTGTATAAAACACACAGCAACCAGTAAGACAGTTCACAGTACTCATACAAATGGTAAAACAAAGTCATGGCCCAGATTTGTCCAATATGCCTGAGACAAAAATGTGTCTGCTTTGCGCATACCAACCAATCACATCTTAGGGCTCAATTGTGATTGCTCTGGGTAAAGTAGACACATTTTTGTCTCCTGCAGATGGATAAATCTGGGCCACAGACTACACTAACTGGCAAAAAAGAATAATGCATCTAGATTGAAATGTCGAATTGCTGCAAAACTCAGCATGCAGTTATGTCTCGGGCAGATGTGTATTAATGCTGTGGTCTGATTAGACACTGGGTCCTGCCACAGGAGGGAATAAAATTGCTTACCAAGCTTATAGGAGGTGTTGGACACAGTGGTTATGTGAAGGGATGCACACACGGTGAACAGGCTCTGGAATTTACCACCAGTAGGGAGAATTGTTTGATCCACTGACAAGCACGAGCAGCTCCCACAGTTTCCTTGTCCACCATCCAGACACAGGTGGCACCATCATTAAACCCCCTGTTCCTGTCTCAGAACATTTCCAGGTGGTTATCAAAGGGGTACAGGGTACTGAATCCTTATTTCAATTGTACAGTTTCAATTGTACAGTTTCCCCTTAAAGGGGTACTCTGCAGCTCCACGTTTGGAACAAACTGTTCTGAACGCTGGAGCTGGCGCCAGGATCTCGTGATCTCGTAACTCCGCCCCCTAATGACATTATGCCCCTCCCCTCAATGTAAGTCTATGGGAGGGGGCGTGACGGCTCCTTTCATTCTTATATTGTTTATAAATCTACTGTATTATCGTTACATACACACATATAAGGTTTCATCATATTCCAACACCTCTTTCTTGGTGCGTTATTTGCATCAATGAGTGTAAAATGGGGATCTAAAGTTTGGACACCCCAGGTAAAAATTTGTATTAATGTGCATAAAGAAGCCAAGGAAAGATGGAAAAATCTCCAAAAGGCATCAAATTACAGATTAGACATTCTTATAATATGTCAACAAAAGTTAGAATGGCGTCTGCAAAAGTTTGGGCACCCTGCAGAATTTACAGCTTGCACTGCCCCTTTGCAAAGCTGAGACCTGCCAGTGTCATGGATTGTTTCAACCATCATCAGGGAAGACCAGGTGAAGTCAATCTCAAAGGTTTTAAATGCCCAGACTCATCTGACCTTGCCCCAACAATCAGCACTATGGGTTCTTCTAAGCAGTTGTCTAGAAATCTGAAACTGAAAAAAGTTGACGCTCACAAAGCTGGAGAAGGATATAAGAAAATTGCAAAACGTTTTCAGATGTCAATGTCCTCTGATCGGAATGTAATTAAGAAATGGCAGTCATCAAGAACAGTGGAAGTTAAAGCAAGATCTGGAAGACCAAGAAAAATATCAGACAGAACAGCTCACAGGATTGTGAGAAAAACTATTCAAAACCCACGTTTGACTGCACAATCCCTCCAGAAACATCTGGCAGACACTGGAGTTGTGGTACACTATTCCACTATAAAGAGATACTTGTACAAATATGGTCTTCATGGAAAAGTCATCAGAAGAAAACCTCTTCTATGTCCTCACCACAAAAATCAGCGTTTGAACTTTACAAATGAATATATAGACAAGCCTGATGCATTTTGGAAACAAGTTCTGTGGACCGATGAGGTTAAAATTGAACTTTTTGGCCGGAATGAGCAAAGGTACGTTTGGAGAAGAAGGGGAACAGAATTTAATGAAAAGAGCCTCTGTCCAACTGTTAAGCATCGGGGTGGATCAATCATGCTTTGGGGTTGTATTGCAGCCAGTGGCACGTGGAACATCTCATGAGTACAAGGAAAAATGGATTCAATAAAAAATAAATTTTCAGCAAATTTTGGATGCTAACTTGATGCCATCTGTGAAAAAGCTGAAGTTAAATAGAGGATGGCTTCTACAAATGGATAATGATCCTAAACACACCTCGAAATCCACGGGGTTTACATCAAGAGGCGTAAACTGAAGGTTTTGCTATGGCTTCACAATCTCCTGGCCTCAACATAATTGAAAATCTATGGATAGACCTTAAAAGAGCAGTGCATGACAGACAGTCCAGAAATCTCAAAGAACTGGAGGACTTTTGTAAGGAAGAATGGGCAAAGATACCTCAAACAACAATTGAAAGACTCTTGGCTGGCTACAAAAAGCATTTACAATGATACTTGCCAAAGGGGGCAGTGCAAGATATTAACTTTGCAGGGTGCCCAAACTTCTGCAGACATCACTTTTTTGTTTTCTGTTATTTTGAAAATGCAAATGATGGAAATAAAATCTAACTTTTGTTGACATATTATAAGAATGTCTAATCTGTAATTTGATGCCTTTTGGAGATTTTTCCATCTTTCCTTGGATTCTTTATGCACATTAAGTGAATTGCCCACATATTGTTAGAGTAGCCACATACAAATATCTATCCAATGCGTGTCCACTCCTATGCATATTTTTTTTAGCTGTACACTTCTGTGTTGTTCCAAATGGAAGCTTTAAAAAACAACATTAAAATCAGCTCTGTATGAACATGATCCAAGCAGAATTACAACTGCCACATGTAATTGACATGTTGAATAATTTACTTATGTGTTGGGTGCACAGTAACTTGAAAATGTCGTCTATCTCTATCCTCTACTTGTCTCCTGATGCAGAGAAGGTTGAATGTTCTTTTATCTTTATCGGTTTTTCTATGCCAGGAAACTGACTCATCAGCAGATGCATCTTCCATGAATATTTTTATTTTTAGTGTAATCCCTAGCAACACCTTCCCGTGCACATCTGTGATCTCAGTGTAATAAAATACATGACTTTAAAGACTGGAATCACACAAAATTTACTATGTTACCACAGATTCAGGGCAAGTGCAGGTGACGTTGTATTAAAACTGGACTGAAATGTTTTCTATCATGTTAAAACTCACTGTATATATGCAGGAAATAAAGCCTATATATAGTGATAAAACATAAATTTCAAAAATTATTTAACTTGTTGGGGTGTATTTACATATACAGTATTCTGTGAATATTTAATAAGCACGATTTGAAGCTGCAGATTTTACACTGCAGCCTTAAATCATGTGCATTGAATAAGCGCAATATGGTGTATGTGTAATTACAAGCTATCAAGTTTTTCGTGCTGTGTTCAGGATCTGCAGACCCCACAAAGAAAGCTCAATAAGTTTAAATGGCACCATGTAATTCTTAATTTGTCCTGTGGTGGCACAGCAGGGAAACTGAACACATGCTGGCAGGTACCCTTCCACTGAATACTGGAGGTCATAGCAACAAGCATACTGTGATTTCAGTGTCCTAATGGGATTTGCCCAAAAGGTCATCTCCAGTCCTTGATGTAGAAGAAATCATGCTCAAGTTTCCAGCTCCCAAAAGAGTATTGCTTAGCCAGAGGAAGAGAAGGCTAAACAAGGTTCCCTCTGTATACACTAATTTCTTTAGTGATGTGTTGTTGGAGTTAGTGATGTGTGGCTTGAACACACCACAATAGGTCTTCAGCATATGCCCTACACATATGGTATCATGCCGCAAAGGTTCAAGTGATTGCACCACAGTAAACGAACCTGTGTAGACATCAGCAGTAGAGTGTGAACTTTTTTGTGCTATATCCTGTTATCAACTGCTTTTCACTAGTAACCTCACTTACACGTGAAAAATGCACACCAGAGACTTTCCGTACAGTATCTGCTAGGTAGGCAACTCTTAAAGGGACAGTGACCAACGTTATACTCATCTGCTGCATAGTTATTTCTACGTTATCCTTCCTGCACTCCACACCACAGGGACAACTTTTTTGACAAAAATGTACTTGGGCTCATAGGGAAATATCAGGTGGGCTGCACCACCCTGTCACATGACATCATCATCTACTTCCAAGGGACTACTTCACCCAGCTAGCATTTACTACAACCTCCCCTGTGATGCACTTGCACATTGAATAAATGAAACTGTATTTTTTCTCAATCGTTGCTTACGAAATTAGGAAAAAAAACTCAAAAGTGAGAAAATGACTAACAAAAAGAAAGTCAAAGGTGTCACGTCATTCTGCAAACACCAACTTAACTCCATGATCATTACAATAAGAGCATTGGAAGCAAGGCATATTAGTCACATTGAGCAAGCCAGGTAGGGAACTGATGTCACTGTCACAACACATGATGCTCCTGGTCTCCGCCTAACATGATATTTAGAAGCTTCATAAGAAACGCTTATCAGATAGAAATGATAAAGTCCCGCATTGGCCTCTAGCATGACTTGGATTCACACTCTCTGGGCTATGATGTCAGCAGCTGACTGGAATAATCTTTGATTCAGCGGGGAACAATGTATTATTCATCACGCTATGAAAACAGAACTAACTGCGCTTTGTCATCTGGTAATTGCCGTCCTCTTCCAGACATTGGCAATTATGTTTTTGGTGGAGGCCACACCAAGCTCATTGTTCATCTTCTGTACAGATGTTCAGCGCTAAGAATATAGACATACGGATTGACGGCGGAAAGGGAATTAATGTGATGCTTTATATAAATAATAGCATATTGTTCGGCTATTCAGGAAGGGGAACCCTGCATTCTGAGCCAATATCAAGTATTCCTAAGCAGTAGCCTGGGGGCACGTTACACCCTCCATATGGAGAGCAATGTATATTGTTGTCAATTACTGGAGGAATTACTACTATGTGGTTTTTATTGCAGGAGAAAAAAATGCTGGAATATTCAAAGCAGAGTAGTGAACATTTATATATATATATATATATATATATATATATATATATATGTACATATATATATATATATATTTAAAAAATAATAATAATAACATATATATATATATATATAATGTTAAAAGTATATAAGTGTAAATATTTGTAGCCAAAAGTCACAAAAAGCAATCATTTTATTTTAATATAAATATATTCGCACAACACAGACAGAGTAAAAATAAATCTGACAATAACCTATGTTATAGGTTCTTTTCTACCACAAATGAGTAGCAGCACGAAAGGGTCAACAAAACAAAACAAGATGCCAATCAAAGATTTTATCAACTGTATTCAGAATGATAAAGCATTAAACATTCCATACATAATATGTAATAAATTGCTCTAACAATATTCGAATAGACCAAAGTAAAAGTGCAACATTTTGCAAAAAGAAAAACGAAAAAAAAAAAAAAAAAAAGTGCAAACACAAAAAAAGGAAACTCTAAAAAGTATAGTTATTTGGTGGCCTATACATTGAGAAGTGCTAGTACCGTCCGAGACCCCATGCATAACACCACCGGTTGTAGCTTCCTCCAAGGTTGATGTTTGCTGGTGCAGACCCTAAATCTTTTGGGAGATATGTAGAGCAGTGATATTGGATGATTAGTAATAATACTGTGATACTATGTTCTTCTAGATGACTCCTATTAATATTGATTATATCTATATATATATATATATATATATAAATATATATATATACATATAGATTATATGTTCGTGTTATGTATGTTAAAGGGGTACTCCGCTGGAAACCTTTTTTTTTTTTTTTTTTTTTTTTTTAAATCAACTGATGCCAGAAAGTTAAACAGATTTGTAAATTACTTCTATTAAAAAATCTTAATCCTTCCAGTACTTATTAGAGTCTGTATATAACAAAGGAAATTCTTTTCTTTTTGGATTTCTTTTCTGTCACGGACACAGTGCTCTCTACTGATACCTCTGTCCATGTCAGTAACTGTCCAGAGCAGGAGAAAATCCCCATAGCAAACATATGCTGCTCTGGACAGTTTTCAAAATGGACTTCACTGTGCAGTGAACTGTGGCCCTCTAGATCTTGCAAAACTACAACTCCCAGCATGCCCACATAGCAGTTTGCTGTCTGGGCATGCTGGGATTTGTAGTTTTGTAACATCTGGAGGGGCACAGTTTGGGGATCACTGTGCAGTGATCTATAAACTGTAGCCCTCCAGATGTTGCAAAACTGCAAATCCCAGAATGCTCAAACAGCAAACAGCTGTCTCGCCATGCTGGGAGTTGTAGTTGTGTACCTCCCACTGTTGCATAACTACATCTCCCAGCATGCCCTTCTGCGATCAGTACATGCTGGGAGTTGTAGTTTTGCAACAGCTGGAGGCACACTGGTTGGAAAATACTGAGTTAGGTAACAGAACCTAACTGAAGGTTTTCCAACCAGTGTGCCTCCAGCTGTTGCAAAAGTACAACTCCCAGCATGTATGGTCTGTCAGTGCATGCTGGGAGTTGTAGTTTTGAAACATCTGGAGATTTGCCCCCCCATATGAACGTACAGGGTACATTCACACGGGCAGGTTTACAGTAAGTTTCCTGCTTTAAGTATGAACTGCGACGCAGCGCAAACTCCTAGCGGTAAGCTCACTGTCAACCTGCGCCCGTGTGAATGTACCCGAAAAACACTCAACTACACTACACTAACACATAGTAAAGGGTAAAACACTACATATACACCCCCTTACACTGTTCCCCCAATAAAAATGAAAAAGTATTGTATAGCAGTGTTTCCAAAACGGAGCCTCCAGCTGCAAAACAACAACTCCCAGCATTTCTGGACAGCCACTGACTCTCCAGGCATGCTGGGAGTTTAGCAACAGCTGGAGGCACCCTGTTTGGGAATCACTGGCGTAGAATACCCCTATGTCCACCCCTATGCAATCCCTAATTTAGTCCTCAAATGCACATGGTGCTTTCTCACTTCAGAGCCCTGTCGTATTTCAAGGAAACAGTTTAGTGCCACATATGGGGTATTTCCGTACTCGGGAGATATTGCACTACAAATTTTGGGGGCTTTTTCTCCTTTTACCCCTTATGAAAAAGAAAAGTTAGGGTCTACACCAGCCTGTTAGTGTAAAAAAAAAAATTTTACACTAACATACTGGTGTTGCCCTTTACTTTTTATTTTTACAAGAGGTAAAAGGAAAAAAAGACCCCCAAAATTTGTAACACAATTTCTCCTGAACACAGAAATACCCCATATGTGGGCGTCAAATGCTCTGACGACACACAACAAGGCTCAGGTGTGAGAGCGCACCATGTACATTTGAGGCCTAAATTGGTGATTTGCACAGGGGTGGCTGATTTTACAGTGGTTCTGAAATAATCGCCAAAAAATAAATACCCCCATGTGACCCCATTTTGGAAACTACACCCCTCATGGAACGTAACAAGGGGTATAGTGAGCCTTAACACCCCACAGGTGTTTCACTAATTTTCATTAAAGTTGGATGGGAAAATAAAAAAAATATATGTTTTCACTAAAATGCTGGTGTTACCCTAAATAGGTAGGAGGAGAAAATGGAAATCTCCGGATGTGCTTTAAATATAACTTTTACTAGATTTATTAAAAGAGTTTTTAAATGTCAATATATAGTTACATAGTTACATAGTTAGTATGGTTGAAAAAAGACATACGTCCATCAAGTCCAACCAGGGAATTGAAGGGAAGGGTGTAAGGGGATAAGGGAAAGGGATGTAGTTTTATTATTCTGCATAAGCATTAATGTTATTTTGTTCCAGGAATGTATCTAATCCTGTTTCAAAGCTGTTAATTGTTCCTGCTGTGACCAGTTCCTGAGGTAGACCGTTCCATAAATTCACAGTCCTCACGGTAAAGAAGGCGTGTCGCCCCTTTAGACTAAACCTTTTCTTCTCCAGACGGAGGGAGTGCCCCCTCGTCCTTTGGGGGGGTTTAACCTGGAACAGTTTTTCTCCATATTTTTTGTATGGGCCATTTATATACTTATATACGTTTATCATATCCCCCCTTAAACGTCTCTTCTCAAGACTAAACAATTGTAACTCCTTTAATCGCTCCTCATAGCTAAGATGTTCCATGCCCCATATTAGTTTAGTCGCGCGTCTCTGCACCCTTTCCATCTCCGCAGTGTCCCTTTTATGAACAGGCGACCAAAACTGAACAGCATATTCCAGGTGAGGCCGTACCAATGCTTTATAAAGGGGGAGTATTATGTCCCTGTCCCTTGAGTCCATGCCTCTTTTGATACATGACAATATCCTGCCGGCTTTGGAAGCAGCAGCCTGACATTGTATGCTATTCTGTAGTCTGTGATCTACAAGTACACCCAGATCCTTCTCTACCAGTGACTCTGCCAGTTTAATCCCCCCTAAGACATACGACGCATGCAGGTTATTAGTACCCAGATGCATAACTTTACATTTATCCACATTGAACCTCATTTGCCAAGTGGATGTCCAGACACTTAGTCTATCCAAGTCATCTTGTAACTTATGCACATCCTCTATAGACTGTACCGTGCTACAAAGCTTGGTGTCATCTGCAAAGATAGAAACAGAGCTGTTAATACCATCCTCTATATCATTGATAAATAAATTAAACAACAGCGGGCCCAGTACTGAACCTTGGGGTACACCACTTATTACCGGGGACCAATCAGAGTACGAATCATTGACCACCACTCTCTGGGTACGATCCATGAGCCAGTGTTCAATCCAGTTACAAACTAAAGTTTCCAAGCCCAAAGACCTTAACTTACCTGTCAGACGTCTGTGAGGGACAGAATGAAACGCTTTAGCAAAATCCAGAAACACTATATCCACAGCCATTGCTCTGTCAAGGCTTCTACTCACCTCTTCATAAAAGCAAATTAGATTGGTTTGACAACTTCTATCCTTAGGAAACCCATGCTGGCTATCACTTATAATACAATTATCCCTTATGTATTCCTATATGTAATCCCTTATAAGTCCTTCAAACAATTTACCCACAATGCACTTTAGACTTACCGGTCTATAATTGCCTGGCGAAGACCTAGAGCCCTTCTTGAAGATTGGTACCACATTAGTCTTGCGCCAGTCCCTTGGCACAATACCAGACACCAGAGAATCTCTAAATATCATGAACAAGGGTACAGATATTACTGAGCTTACCTCTCTAAGAACTCTTGGGTGTAGTCCATCCGGCCCTGGAGATTTGCTTACATTTACTTTACCTAACTTACCTTATACCATCTCTACATTAATCCAGTTCAGTACATTACATGATGTGTTACCAGCACTGACCTGGCCAATGTCAGCTCCTTTTTCCTTAGTATATACAGGAGTAGCTCCACCTTCTCTTGACCGCCCGTGACAACCTCCCCATTATCATTATTAAGGGGTCCTACATGCTCTGTCCTTGGTTTTTTGTATATATATATCTAAAAAAAATATTTAGGATTAGTTTTGCTTTCTTTGGCCACTTGTCTCTCATTTTGAATTTTTGCTGTTTTTATTACATTTTTACAGATTTTATTAAGCTCTTTGTACTGTTTAAATGTTATAGCTGACCCATCAGATTAGAATTTTTTGAAGGCTATTTTTTTGTTGTTTATTGCTCTTTTAACATCATTTGTCAGCCATGTAGGATTTAGTTTTAATCGTTTATATTTGTTCCCCTTTGGTATATATTTAGCTGTATAGTTATTTAGAGTTGATTTAAAGATGTCCCATTTACCTTCTGTATCAGTATTTGACAACACCTCCCCCCAGTCTATGTCCTGTAGTGCAGCCCTCAGCCCAGGGAAGTTTGCCTTTTTAAAGTTATATGTTTTTGCCTTCCCCGTCTGTCTTTGTTTTCTACATTTTAAATCAAAAGTAACTATATTGTGGTCGCTATTACCAAGGTTTTCCCGCACAGTTACATTACCAACCAGCTCTGCGTTGTTGGAAATGATCAGATCCAACAAGGCATCACTTCTTGTTGGGTCCTCCACAAACTGGCCCATAAAATTATCCTGCAATAAATTTAGGAATTGTCGCCCCTTTGTAGTTTTAGCCAACCCCGGACCCCAATCTATATCTGGATAGTTAAACTCTCCCATTATTACCACTGTACCTGCCCGGGCGGCCCTCTCTATTTTTTTATACAGCTGACCTTCTATCTCTTCAGTGATATTAGGGGGTCTGTAGATTACACCAAATACCCACTCACTCGTAGGTTCCAGCACTGGAACCCACAAGTGAGTCGGTAATCCCCGGCTCCCTGCAGATTGCAGGTGTCTCACGCTGTCACTCCACTGATCCGGTGAAACCGTGGATCGCAGGATGGTGAACACATACAGTGGATCTGCTATCTTTTCCCTACAGGCGATGCTATTGGCTATAAGATACCTGGGGCAATAGACTATTTGTCTGATCTCACTATGTATACGGTATTTCTATTTGGTAAATTTTTTGGCATATATCTTGATTGATTTTTATATACTCTGTGGTACCGACTTGGATGAATATAAGATAGTCACATATACCTCCCTGATGATGTCACCGTGACAGGTGATAGAAACGCGTTGGCAGTAGATATATTATACCCTGGCAGTACCTTAAATTGCTGTGTACCCCTTCCAGTGATCGCGCTGGCAGTGTATTTATTTAATAATTTTTATCAGTAATTGTGCTAAGGGATATTGGCTGGGCTCAGCCACCTTCCCAAAATCTGCACTTTGTTCTGTTTACTTTTTGCCACCTGGCAATTCATGAACCAACACCTATTGACATTTAAAAACTCTTTTAATAAATCTAGTAAAAGTTATATTTTAAGCACATCCGGAGACTTCAATTTTCTCCTCCTACTTGACATTTCTATGCTGGATGACTATTTTGTAAACAGTGGTCTATGTAGAACCACCTTATTAATTTCTACGTTATAGTAAAATAAAAGTTACCCTAAATTTTTCATTTTCACAAGGGAAAATAGGAAAAAAGCCCCCCAAAATTTGTAACCCATTTTCTCTTGAGTATATAAATACCCCATATGTGGATGTAAAGTGCTCTGCTGGCGCACTACAATGCTCAGAAGAGAAGGAGCGCCATTGGGATTTTGAAGAGAAAATTTGTCCAGAATTGAAGGCCACGTGTGTTTACAAAGCCCCCATAGTGCCAGAACAATGGACCTCTCCCACATGTGACCCCATTTTGGAAACTACACCCCTCACGTAATGTAATAAGGGGTACAGTGAGCATTTACACCACCACAGGTGTCTGATTTTTCATTTGCTCAGCCCACTGTTCCAAAGATCTGTCAAATGCCAGTGGAGTGTAAATTCTCACTGCACCCCTTATTAAATTCTGTGAGGGGTGTAGTTTCCAAAATGTGGTGGGGTCCACTGTTCTGGCACCACGGGGGGCTTTGTAAACGCACTTGGCCCCTGACTTCCATTCCAAACAAATTCCTTTTCCAAAAGCTCAATAGCGCTCCTCCTCTTCTGAGCATTGTAGTGCGCCAGCAGAGCATTTGACGTCCACACATGGGGTATTTCCATACACAGAAGAAATGGGGTTACAAATTTTGGGGGTAATTTTCTCCTATTACCCCTTGTAATAACCTGCAAGTGAGTCGGTAATCCCCGGCTCCCTGCAGATTGCAGGTGTCTCACGCTGTCACTCCACTGATCCGGTGAAACCGTGGATCGCAGGATGGTGAACACATACAGTGGATCTGCTATCTTTTCCTTACAGGCGATGCTATTGGCTATAAGATACCTGGGGCAATAGACTATTTGTCTGATCTCACTGTGTATACGGTATTTCTATTTGGTATCATGCTTTTCTTTAAAAAAAAATGTTGGCATATATCTTGATTGATTTTTATATACTCTGTGGTACCGACTTGGATGAATATAAGATAGTCACATATACCTCCCTGATGATGTCACCGTGACAGGTGATAGAAACGCGTTGGCGGTATATATATATTATATCCTGACAGTACTTTAAATTGTTGTGTACCATGGCGGTATATATACTATACCCTGGCAGTACCTTAAATTGCTGTGTACCCCTTCCAGTGATCGCGCTGGCAGTGTATTTATTTAATAATTTTTATCAGTAATTGGGCTAAGGGATATTGGCTGGGCTCAGCCACCTTCCCCAAATCTGCACTTTGTTCTGTTTACTTTTTGCCACCTGGCAATTCATGAACCAACACCTATTGACATTTAAAAACTCTTTTAATAAATCTAGTAAAAGTTATATTTTAAGCACATCCGGAGACTTCCATTTTCTCCTCCTACTTGACATTTATATGCTGGATGACTATTTTGTAAACAGTGGTCTATGTAGAACCACCTTATTAATTTCTACGTTATAGTAAAATAAAAGTTACCCTAAATTTTTCATTTTCACAAGGGAAAATAGGAAAAAAGCCCCCCAAAATTTGTAACCCATTTTCTCTTGAGTATATAAATAGCCCATATGTGGATGTAAAGTGCTCTGCTGGCACACTACAATGCTCAGAAGAGAAGGAGCGCCATTGGGATTTTGAAGAGAAAATTTGTCCGGAACTGAAGGCCACGTGTGTTTACAAAGCCCCCATAGTGCCAGAACAATGGACCTCCCCCACATGTGACCCCATTTTAGAAACTACACCCCTCACGTAATGTAATAAGGGGTACAGTGAGCATTTACACCACCACAGGTGTCTGATTTTTCATTTGCTCAGCCCACTGTTCCAAAGATCTGTCAAATGCCAGTGGAGTGTAAATACTCACTGCACCCCTTATTAAATTCTGTGAGGGGTGCAGTTTCCAAAATGTGGTGGGGTCCACTGTTCTGGCACCACGGGGGGCTTTGTAAACGCACTTGGCCCCTGACTTTCATTCCAAACAAATTCCCTCTCCAAAAGCTCAATAGCGCATTGTAGTGCGCCAGCAGAGCACTTGACGTCCACACATGGGGTATTTCCATACTCAGAAGAAATGGGGTTACAAATTTTGGGGATAATTTTCTCCTATTACCCCTTGTAAAAATGTAAAATTTGGGGGGAAAATGCATTTTGGTGAATTTTTTTTAAATTTACACATCCAACTTTAACAAAACGTTGTGAAATACCTGTGAGGTGTTAAGGCTCACTGTACCCCTTGTTACGTTCTTTGAGGGGTGTAGTTTACAAAATAGTATGCCATGTGTTTTTTTTTTTGCTGTTAGGGGCTTCCTAAATGCGACATGCCCCCCAAAAAACATTTAAGCAAAATTTGCTTTCAAAAAGCCAAATGTGACTCCTCTTCTTAGCATTGTAGTTCGCCTGCAGAGCATTTTAAGTCCTAACATGGGGTATTACCATGGGGTTACAAATTTTCGTGGGCATTTTCTCCCATTTACATAAAAATGGTAAATTTGGGGAAAAAACTGCACTTGCACTGCAAGTGCACTGCATTTTTTATTTTTTATTTACACATCCAACTTTAACGAAAAGTCCTCAAACACCTGTGGGGTGTTAAGGCTCACTGGACCCCTTGTTATGTGCCTTGAGGGGTGTAGTTTCCAAAATGGTATGCCATGTGTGAGGTTTTCTGCTGTTCTGGTACCATAGGGGCTTCCTTAATGTGACATGCCCCCCAAAAACCATTTCAGAAAAACTCACTCTCCAAAATCCCATTGTCGCGCCTACCCTTCTGAGCCCTCTACTGCGCCCGCCGAACACTTGACAACCACATATGAGGTATTTCCTTACTCGAGAGAAATGGGGATACAAATTTTGAGAGGATTTGTCTCCTTTTACCTCTTGTAAAAATTCAAAAACTGGGTCTACAAGAACTTGCGAGGGTAAAAAATTAAGATTTTGAATTTTCTCTTTTTATTTTGCTGTTATTCCTGTGAAACACCTAAAGGCTTAACACACTTACTGAATGTCATTTGAATACTTTTAGGGGTGCAGTTTTTATAATGGGGTCATTTGTGGGGTATTTCTAATATGAAGGCCCTTCAAATCCACTTCAAACCTGAATTGGTCCATGAAAAATTCCGATTTTGAAAGTTTTGTGAAAAATTGCAAATTGCTGCTGAACTTTGAAGCCCTCTGATGTCTTCCAAAAGTAAAAACATGTCAACTTTATGATGCAAACAATCTTGAAATCAGAATGAAAGGTAAAAGAATCCCAGAGTTATTAATGCTTAAAGTGAAAGTGGTCAGATGTGCAAAAAACGCTCTACAGTGAAAATTGGCCTGGTCCTAAAGGGGTTAAAGTAGCCACCCTATGCTTTAATAACTCAACAAAGTATGTTTGGCTCCTTGTTAAAAAAGTAATAACCAGAAAAAATCCATCGCAGATCGCAACGGGTGTCAGAAGTTACACTCTCTGCGATCTGTCTATTCATGCAGGTACTACAGCTCCCAGCATGGAGCAGAGTGTGCTCCATGTTGGGAGTAGTAGTACTTGCAGTTAAGTCCACATCACAGCGGGTATCACTACTGACATCCGCTGCGATCGTCCTGTCTATAGCAGAGATGGAGCGACTGTATACAGAGCTCGCATCTCTGCTCTGCACTCCCGCCACTCACTCATTCATATTTCCCTCTGAGAGCGGTGATTTGCTGCAACCATCCAGCCAATCACAGCTCTGGGCAGAAAATATGAATGAGTGATGTTCTATTCACATTACTGTATATTGCCGCATCTCTGCTATATTATGGACGATCGCATTGGGTGTCAGGACTGACACCCGAGGCGATATGTCTATAGTACAGGTACTACCACTCCCAGCATGGAACAGTCTGTTCCATGCTGGGAGTAGTAGTACTACATAAAACATTTTAAAAATAGAGAAAATAAAGTGAAACACATTCACTTTATTAAAAAATAGTAAAAAAATTTGTTATAAAATATATACATTTCGTTTGATAAAAAAAATTCCATCACTGCTGCATCCTTTTTTTTTTTTTTTTTTTGTACCCAACAAATTTTGGGTACAAAAAAACTACCAAGGTGCAATTTCCACACAAATGAAAAAATGCAAGAAAAAACGCTAGAAAATTTTTTTTCAGGCATTTTTTTAATCCCAAAAAACGCAGCACAAAAAAACAAGTAGAAACTTAGCCTAAGGGTGACAGATTCCATTACGTGGCATCTGTCACACGTATATATTGGACGCTTTCCCAGTGTACACACTAAACATAAACAAAAAGCGTGATGTGAACAGGCCCAAATATGGCTTGTCATTCTCCTTTGCTTAACTGAGCTTTTCTAGATAAAATGTAACTAAAATGTCACACCAGTTCCTCGTTCTTTGCAGGAATCCCACCACAACCTCTTTTTGTTGTATTTGGCTATGTGTGCAAATCCATTCTCATATGTGTATTTACATTGGTCTTTGTGACTTTTTATGAATGATTTAACACCTTAAAGTGGTCCTTCGACGTTAAACATCTTAGCGCCCTCTCCCATAGACTTGCATTGAGGGGGAAAGGCGTGATGTTACAAAGGGGTGGGGCCATGATGTCATGATACTCTGTTCCCTGCACCGCCCGTCATCAGACACAGAGTGATCCTCACTCTGTGCAGCTGAAAAATGGGGGTGCTGCAGGAGAGATCGGGATAAGATGTTTAGCGCCGGAGTACCCCTTTAAGGACTCAAGGTTTTTCTGTTTTTGCACTTTCGTTTTTTTCTCCTCACCTTATAAAAATCACAACGCATACAGACCTATATGAGGGCTTGTTCTATGCACCACCAATTTTACTTTGTAATGACATCGGTCATTTCACCACAAAATCTATGGCGAAACAGAAAAAAAATTAAATGCCATTTTGCCATTTTTAGCGGCTTCCTTTTCTAAGCAGTGCACTTTTCTGTATAATTGACATCTTATCTTTATTCTGTAGGTCTATACGTTTACAAGTATACCCAATTTATGTAGGTTTTATTTTGTTTTATTTAAACTATATGCACCAAAATATGGTGTATGTAATAGTATGTTTAAAATTGTGATCTTCTGACCCCTATAACTTTTTTATTTTTCCGCATACGGGCCGGTATGAGTGTCATTATTTGTGCCGTGGTCTGTAGTTTTTATCGGTATCATTTTTGTTTTGATGGGACTTTTTGATCGCTTTTTATACATTTTTTGGGGTATACAAAATTCCTAAAAATATGCAATTTTGGACTTTGGAATTTCTTTACGTATACGCCATTGACCATGCGGTTTAATTAATCTTATATTTTTATAGTTAGGACATTTACGCATGTGGTGATACACCATATATTTATGTTTCAATTTGTTTACATATATATTTTTTTTACCGGAAAAGGGGGGTGATTCAAACTTTTATTAGGGAAGGGTTAAATCCCATTTATTAACTTTTTTTTACACCATTTTTTTGTCCCCATAGGGGACTATTACATGCAATCTTCTGATTGCATACACCTATGCCATAGCATAGAATTGATCAGTGTAATCTGTGCTCGATTGCTCCAGCCTGCTGAGGCTGGCTGGAGCAACCTAGCAACAATCGCACGGCGAGGAGGCAGGTAGGGACCCTCCCCCCGTCCTCTCAGCATCCTGAAGAGGATGTTTTTTTATTATTTTGATATTTTCTCTGTCCCTCATATTTTTTCTTTCTTTTAAATTGGGAATGTTTATATTGGTGTAAAAAGTATTTCAAGTACTAAGTAATACGCCTTTAATTTAAAGGGGTTATTCAGAAATTGAAAAACAAATTTAATTTCCTTTAAAAACAGCACCACCTCTGTTTATAGATTGTGAGTGATATTACAATTCAACTTTATTCACTTCAAGGAAATGAGCTGCAATACCACACTCAACCTGAGGATAGGGTGGTGCTGTTCTTTAAAGAAATAAGCTATGCTTTTCTAATCCTGGATAACCCCTTTAACCCCTTAAGGACAATGGACGTACTCCTACGCCCCCGTTTCCGAGTCCTTAACCCCTTAAGGACCAAGGACGTACCGGTACGTCCTTGGTCCTGCTCTTCTGATATAACGCGGGGTTACACAGTAACCCCGCGTCATATCATGGCGGGCCCGGCGTCATAGTGAAGCCGGGACCCGCCTCTAATAGCGCGCAGCGTCGATCGCGGCGCCGCGCGCTATTAACCCTTTAGCCGCGCGCTCAAAGCTGAGCCGCGCGGCTAAAAGTGAAAGTGAAAGTTCCCGACTAGCTCAGTCGGGCTGTTCGGGATAGCCGCGGCTAATCGCGGCATCCCGAACAGCTGACAGGACAGCGGGAGGGCCCCTTCCTGCCTCCTCGCTGTCCGATCGCCGAATGACTGCTCAGTGCCTGAGATCCAGGCATGAGCAGTCATCCGGCAGATTCGTCGATCACTGGTTTCTTATGAGAAACCAGTGATCAACATAGAAGATCAGTGTGTGCAGTGTTATAGGTCCCTATGGGACCTATAACACTGCAAAAAAAAAGTGAAAAAAAAAAGTGAATAAAGATCATTTAACTCCTCCCCTATTAAAAGTTTGAATCACCCCCCTTTTCCAATAATAAAAAAAACACAGTGTAAATAAAGATAAAAATAAACATATGTGGTATCACCGCGTGCGGAAATGTCCGAATTATAAAAATATATCATTAATTAAACCGCTCGGTCAATGGCGTGCGCGCAAAAAAATTCCAAAGTCCAAAATAGTGCATTTTTGGTCACTTTTTATATCATTTAAAAATGAATAAAAAGTGATCAATAAGTCCTATCAATACAAAAATGGTACCGTTAAAAACTTCAGATCACGGCGCAAAAAATGAGCGCTCACACCGCCCCATACACGGAAAAATAAAAAAGTTATAGGGGTCAGAAGATGACAATTTTAAACGTATTAATTTTCCTGCATGTAGTTATGATTTTTTCCAGAAGTCCGACAAAATCAAACCTATATAAGTAGGGTATCATTTTAATCGTATGGACCTACAGAATACATATCAGGTGTCATTTTTACCGAAAAATGTACTACGTAGAAACGGAAGCCCCCAAAAGTTACAAAACAGCGTTTTTTTTTCAATTTTGTCGCACAATGATTTTTTTTCCCGCTTCACCATAGATTTTTGGGCAAAATGACTGACGTCATTACAAAGTAGAATTGGTGGCGCAAAAAATAAGCCATCATATGGATTTTTAGGTGTAAATTTGAAAGAGTTATGATTTTTTAAAGGCAAGGAGCAAAAAACGAAAATGCAAAAACGGAAAAACCTCCGGTCCTTAAGGGGTTAAGGACCGAGGACGTAGGAGGACGTCCTGTCCTTTCCCGGCCGCCTGCCGCTAGCCGGAGGGGAGCCGGTGCCCGATGCCTGCTGAAATCGTTCAGCAGGCATCGCGGCATATCGCCCAGGGGGGTCATTATGCCCCCCCATGTCGGCGATGGCCGCAGATCGCTGGACAATTCAGTCCAGCGATCTGCGGCGATTCCGGGTCAATCGGGTCTCCAGTGACCCGGTGACCCGGAATTACTGGCTGATCGGGGCCGTCAGAGACGGCCCCTAACAGCCAGAGCCTGCAGGGGTGAGGTGGCACTGGTGCCACCTCACGATCGCCCTGATTCATCGGCCGGATTACCGTCCGACCAATCAGAGCCCCTGCTGCGGGTGTCACTCCCGCACCCGCTCCGCCCCTCTTCCGGAGGACGTGAGCGGGTGCGGGACGTGCACCCCTGGTGCTGGGGACCCCGATCCCCGGCGTTAATGTTGGGATCGGGGCCCCAGGAGCGACGACGGCGGCGGCGGCGGCGGGACTGACCTGTGCGGCGATCAAGCAGCAGGAGGTGAGTGACAGCCTCCTGCTGTTGCTTAGCAACAGCTCCCAGCATGCAAAAAGGGCATGCTGGGAGCTGTAGTTATGCAACAGGAGGAGGCAGACCACCACAACTCCCAGCATGCACTTATGGGCATGCTGGGACTTATGGTTTTGCAACAGCTGGAGGCACATTCTTTCTATGGAAAAGTGTACCTTCAGCTGTTGTGTAACTACAACTCCCAGCATGCACAAACAGCATAAGTGCATGCTGGGAGTTGTAGTGGTGCATCTGGTGGTTGCATAACTACAACTCCCAGCATGCCCGTTGGCTGTCGGTGACTGCTGAGAGTTGTAGTTTTGCAACAGCTGAAGGCACACTGAGTTAAGTAGCAAACCAGTGTGTCTCCAGCTGTTGCATAACTACAATCCCCAGCATCCCCAGCCAAAGTAGTATGCCTCCCGCTGTTGCATAACTACAACACCCAGCATGCCCTTCCGCTGTCCGTACATGCTGGGGGTTGTAGCTTTTGCAACAGCTGAAGGCACACTGGTTGCAAAAGACTGAGTTTGTTGCCAAACTCGGTGTTTCACTGATAGACAGTACATGCTGGGAGTTGTAGTTTTGCAACAGCTGGATGTTCCCCCCCCCAATGTGAATGTACAGGGTACACTCACATGGGCGGAGGATTACAGTAAGTATCCGGCTGCAAGTTTGAGCTGCAGCAAATTTTCTGCTGCAGCTCAAGCTGCCAGCGAGAAACTACTGTGAACCCCCCGCCCGTGCGACTGTACCCTAAAAACACTACACTAACACAAAATAAAATAAAAAGTAAAAAAACACTACATATACTCATACCCCTACAATAAAAATGAAAAACGTCTGGTACGCCACCGTTTCCAAAACGGAGCCTCCAGCTGTTGCAAAACTACAACTCCCAACATGCACTGATAGACCGTACATGCTGGGAGTTGTAGTTTTGCAACAGCTGGATGTTCCCCCCCCCCCCCCCAATGTGAATGTACAGGGTACACTCACATGGGCGGAGGCTTACAGTAAGTATCCGGCTGCAAGTTTGAGCTGAGGCAAATTTTCTGCCGCTGCTCAAACTGCCAGCGAGAAACTACTGTGAACCCCCCGCCCGTGCGACTGTACCCTAAAAACACTACACTACACTAACACAAAAAATAAAATATAAAGTAAAAAACACTACATATACACATACCCCTACACAGCCCCCCTCCCCTCCCCAATAAAAATGAAAAACGTCTGGTACGCCACTGTTTCCAAAACGGAGCCTCCAGCTGTTGCAAAACAACTACTCCCAGTATTACCAGATAGCCACTGACTGTCCAGGCATGCTGGGACTTTTACAACAGCTGGAGGCACCCTATTTGGGAATCACTGGCGTAGAATACCCCTATGTCCACCCCTATGCAATCCCTAATTTAGGCCTCAAATGCGCATGGCGCTCTCACTTTGGAGCCCTGTCGTATTTCAAGGCAACAGTTTAGGGTCACATATGGGGTATCGCCGTACTCGGGAGAAATTGTGTTACAAATTATGGGGGGTATTTTCTGCTATTACTCTTTTCAAAAATCTAAAATTTTGGGGAAACCAACATTTTAGGTAAAAATTTTTTTTTTTTTTTTTACATATGCAAAAGTTGTGAATCACCTGTGGGGTATTAAGGTTCACATTACCCCTTGTTACGTTCCCCGAGGGGTCTAGTTTCCAAAATGGTATGCCATGTGTTTTTTTTTTTTGCTGTCCTGGCACCATAGGGGCTTCCTAAATGCGGCATGCCCCCAGAGCAAAATTTGCTTTCAAAAAGCCAAATGTGACTCCTTCTCTTCTGAGACCTGTAGTGCGCCAGCAGAGCACTTCTCACCCCCATATGGGGTGTTTTCTGAATCGGGAGAAATTGGGCTTCAAATTTTGGGGGGTATTTTCTGCTATTACCCTTTTTAAAAATGTAAAAATTTTGGGAAACCAAGCATTTTAGGTAAAAATTTTTTATTTTTTTTAACATATGCAAAAGTCGTGAAACACCTGTAGGGTATTAAGGTTCACTTTACCCCTTTTTACGTTCCCCGAGGGGTCTGGTTTCCAAAATGGTATGCCATGTGTTTTTTTTTTGCGTTTCTGGCACCATAGGGGCTTCCTAAATGCGGCATGCCCCCAGAGCAAAATTTGCTTTCAAAAAGCCAAATGTGACTCCTTCTCTTCTGAGACCTGTAGTGCGCCAGCAGAGCACTTCTCACCCCCATATGGGGTGTTTTCTGAATCGGGAGAAATTGGGCTTCAAATTTTGGGGGGTATTTTCTGCTATTACCCTTTTTAAAAATGTAAAAATTTTGGGAAACCAAGCATTTTAGGTAAAATTTTTTTTTTTTTTTTAACATATGCAAAAGTCGTGAAACACCTGTAGGGTATTAAGGTTCACTTTACCCCTTTTTACGTTCCCCGAGGGGTCTGGTTTCCAAAATGGTATGCCATGTGGTTTTTTTTTGCGGTTCTGGCACCATAGGGGCTTCCTAAATGCGGCATGCCCCCAGAGCAAAATTTGCTTTCAAAAAGCCAAATGTGACTCCTTCTCTTCTGAGACCTGTAGTGCGCCAGCAGAGCACTTTTCACCCCCATATGGGGTGTTTTCTGAATCGGGAGAAATTGGGCTTCAAATTTTGGGGGGTATTTTCTGCTATTACCCTTTTTAAAAATGTAACATTTTTGGGAAACCAAGCATTTTAGGTAAAACATATATATTTTTTTTTTACATATGCAACAGTCGTGAATCACCTGTGGGGTATTAAGGTTCACTTTATCCCTTGTTACGTTCCCTGAGGGGTCTAGTTTCCAAAATGGTATGCCATGTGTTTTTCTTTTTGCTGTCCTGGCACCATAGGGGCTTGCTAAAGGTGACATGCCCCCCAAAAACCATTTGTCGCTCCTTCCCTTCTGAGCCCTCTACTGCGCCCGCTGAACAATTAACATAGACATATGAGGTATGTGCTTACTCGAGAGAAATTGGGCTACAAATACAAGTAAAAATTTTCTCCTTTTTACCCCTTGCAAAAATTCAAAAATTGGGTTTACAAGAACATGCGAGTGTAAAAAATGAAGATTGTGAATTTTCTCCTTCACTTTTCTGCTATTCCTGTGAAACACCTAAAGGGTTAATACACTTATTGAATGTCATTTTGAATACTTTGGGGGGTGTAGTTTTTATAATGGGGTCATTTATGGGGTATTTCTAATATGAAGACCCTTCAAATCCACTTCAAACCTGAACTGGTCCATGAAAAATAGCGAGTTTGAAAATTTTGTGAAAAATTTCCAAATTGCTGCTGAACTTTGAAGCCCTCTGGTGTCTTCCAAAAGTAAAAACTCATAAATTTTATGATGCAAACATAAAGTAGACATATTGTATATGTGAACCCAAAAATGTTTTATTTTGAATATCCATTTTCCTTACAATCAGAGAGCTTCAAAGTTAGAAAAATGCAAAATTTTCATTTTTTTCATCAAATTTTGGGATTTTTCACCAAGAAAGGATGCAAGTTACCATAAAATTTTACCACTAAGTTAAAGTAGAATATGTCATGAAAAAACAATCTCGGAATCAGAATGATAACTAAAAGCATTCCAGAGTTATTAATGTTTAAAGTGACAGTGGTCAGAATTGCAAAAAACGCTCCGGTCCTTAAGGTGAAAAAGGGCTCGGTCCTTAAGGGGTTAATACAAGATATAAAAGCCTACACAAATGTCTATACAAGAAATGCTTGGGATCTTGAGAAATCCATTCTTTATAAAAAAAAAACAAAAAAAAACAGGATGGCTAGGGGCATGCATTATGCATTAGGTAGTTTATTGGAGAAGAGTAATTAGCGGCTGTCTGCGCTGGGGTGACAGTCTAGGTGGGCTGGGGAGGCTGACTGGGTGGACCTGAGAGTTATGAACATTGGCGCGGGTATTCATGGGAGCTGTAGTTTTCATCAATGCTTGTTGCGGGCGCACCGGGGTTGCTGTCAGACTGGATTTTAGGGGACAGAAGGCACAGTGGTATGGTAAGTTAGAAAAAAAAAATTCTGATTTCTTTTTTCAATTACCGTATATAATTTTTCGTGCTGAAAACGCCCCCCTCGGCTTATACTCGAGTGAACTCTCTGCCTGTCAATCCCTTCTAAGTGGTCTTCAACCTGCGGACCTCTAGATGTTGCAAAACTACAACTCCCGGCGTGCCCGGACAGCCACCGACTGTCCGGGCATGCTGGGAGCTGAAGTTTTGAAACATCTGGAGGTCCGCAGGTTGAAGACCACTGCGACCTTCATCATCATCCAGACCCCCCCTTTAGTTTTCTACTCACCTCCCCTCGGTGGGAAGGAAGGGTGAGCTGGTCCGGGCCATCTATGCTGCAGGGACCGTCCGGTGGGGAGGGTTAGTCGTTTCGGGCTGTCCATTTTCACAGGGAGGCCCTCTTCTCCGCTCCGGGCCGGCCACGGACTAGTGACGTTGCCTTGACGACGATGCACAGGAACGTCCGTGCGCAGCAGACGTACCTGCGCATGAACGTCCCTGTGCGTCATCGTCAAGGCAAGTCCGGGGCTGGCCAGGAGCGGAGAAGAGGACTTCCCGGGGAAAATGGACAGCCCGGAACGACTAACCCTCCCCACCGGATGGTCCCTGCAGCATAGATGGCCCGGACCAGCTCACCCTTCCTTTCCACCGAGGGGAGGTGAGTAGAAAACTAAAGGGGGGTCTGGATGATGACGAAGGCTGCAGTGGTCTTCAACCTTCGGACCTCCAGATGTTTCAAAACTACAACTCCCAGCATACCCGGAAGTCTGCAGGTTGAAGACCACTGAATTGAAGGGATTGATAGGCGGTGATGATGAAGGGGGGGGGGAATGATGACGGGGGTCTGGATGATGATGAGGATGATGTTGACAGGGTGATGATGACGAGGTGATGATGACGGGGGTGAAAATGACAGGGTGATGATGAAGGGGGGGATGATGACAGGGTGATGATGAGGGGGTGTTAATGACGGGGTCTGGATGATGACAGGGGGGGATGATGACATGGGGGGATGATGTATTTCCCACCCTAGGCTTATAGTCGAGTCAATAACTTTTCCTGGGCTTTTGGGGGTGAAATTAGGAGCCTCGGCTTATATTCGGGTTGACTTATACTCGAGTATATACGGTATGCTGGATAACACCTTTAATATGACTAATTTCAGCAAATTGTACTATGCTAGAGAATGACCTTAACCCCTTAAGGACTCAGGGTTTTTCCGTTTTTGCACTTTCGTTTTTTCCTCCTTACCTTTTAAAAATCATAACCCTTTCAATTTTCCACCTAAAAATCCATATTATGGCTTATTTTTTGCGTCGCCAATTCTACTTTGCAGTGACATTAGTCATTTTACCCAAAAATGCACGGCGAAACGGAAAAAAAAATCATTGTGCGACAAAATCGAAAAAAAAACGCCATTTTGTAACTTTTGGGGGCTTTCGTTTCTAAGCAGTGCATATTTCGGTAAAAATTACACCTTATCATTATTCTGTAGGTCCATACGGTTAAAATGATACCCTACGTATATAGGTTTGATTTTGTCGCACTTCTGGAAAAAATCATAACTACATGCAGGAAAATTTATACGTTTAAAAATGTCATCTTCTGACCCCTATAACTTTTTTATTTTTCCACGTATGGGGTGGTATGAGGACTAATTTTTTGCGCTGTGATCTGAAGTTTCTATCGGTATGATTTTTGTTTTGATCGGACTTTTTGATCACTTTTTATTCATTTTTTAATGATATAAAAAGTGACCAAAATACGCTTTTTTGGACTTTGGAATTTTTTTGCGCGTACGCCATTGACCGTACGGCTTAATTAATGATATATTTTTATAGTTCGGACATTTACGCACGCGGCGATACCACATATGTTTATTTTTTATTTTTTTTACACTGTTTTATTTTTTTTATGGGAAAAGGGGGGTGATTCAAACTTTTATTAGGGAAGGGGTTAAATGACCTTTATTAACACTTTTTTTTTACATTTTTTTTGCAGTGTTATAGGTCCCATAGGGACCTATAACACTGCACACACTGATCTCTAATGCTGATCACTGGCGTGCATTAACACGCCTGTGATCAGCATTATCGGCGCTTGACTGCTCCTGCCTGGATCTCAGGCACGGAGCAGTCATTCGTCGATCAGACACCGGGGAGGCAGGTAAGAGCCCTCCCGGTGTCCGATCAGCTGTTCGGGACGCCGCGATTTCACCGCGGCGGTCCCGAACAGCCCGACTGAGCAGCCGGGTCACTTTCACTTTCACTTTAGAAGCGGCGGTCAGCTTTGACCGCCGCTTCTAAAGGGTTAATACCGCACATCGCCGCGATCGGCGATGTGTGGTATTAGCCGCGGGTCCCGGCCGTTGATTAGCGCCGGGACCGACGCGATATGATGCGGAATCGCGGCGCGATCCCGCTTCATATCGCGGGAGCCGGCGCAGGACGTAAATATACGTCCTGCGTCGTTAAGGGGTTAAAGGGGTTATCCAGGAAAAAACTTTTTTTTATATATATCAACTGGCTTCAGAAAGTTAAACATATTTGTAAATTACTTCTATTAAAAAATCTTAATCCTTTCAGTATTTATGAGCTTCTGAAGTTAAGGTTGTTCTTTTCTGTCTAAGTTCTCTCTGATGACACGTGTCTCGGGAAACGCCCAGTTTAGAAGCAAATCCCCATAGCAAACCTCTTCTAAACTGGGCGGTTCCCGAGACACGTGTCATCAGAGAACACTTAGTCAGAAAAGAACAACCTTAACTTCAGAAGCTCATAAGTACTGAAAGGATTAAGATTTTTTAATAGAAGTAATTTACAAATCTGTTTAACTTTCTGGAGCCAGTTGATATATGAAAAAAAGTTTTTTCCTGGAATACCCCTTTAATGGGGTTATCTGCCCCTAGATATCTTATCCCCTATCCAAAGGATCCAAAAGATCCTATCCAAGCAGTGGGACCCCTGCAATCTCCCTGCTGCACCCAGCATTCGTTTAGAGCATCGGGTGCAGCGCCGGAGGATCATGATGTCACAGCCACGCCCCCTCAATGCAAGTATATTGGATTCCCATAGACTCCTATAGACTTGCATTGAGAGCCTATGCCCCGCTTCGCCAATCATCTGACACAGAGCAGAGTTTGCTCCATTCACTGAATGTCTGAAGTGCTGCAGCTGAGATCACAGGGGTCCCCGGCAGTGAGACCCCCGCTGTCAGACATCTTATCCTTTGGATAGGGGATAAGATGTCTAGGGGCGGAGTACCCCTTTAACTATATAGCTAAGTGCAATACTTATTGCTTTATAAATAAAATGTCTGTTCTGGTTATATGATACACTCTTAAGCATACTAATAATGTGTGCCACTATGTTTACCAGACAAAAAAGAATTGTAATGTACGTAAAGCTAATTATTGAGTGGTGCGGCCCATCATCCAGAGCGGTAAAGTACCCTCTTCTGGTGTATGTTCTGCTTTTGTTTGCATGAGAGAAAGGAAAAACAAAGGGCAGTTAATTGAATGAAGCGGCTGCGATCACAGCAAACAGCTCCTAATCAGCTCCGTATTTACGGGGCCACTTGGCTCTTCTTTAATAGTTTATGGGCAATCAGACTCGCTGTGCAGCTGAATTGCTATTATTATGTAGTATTAGACCCCAGCTGATTGCCTGAACCAGACTGGAGTGTGAAGGTTAGGCATCTGTAGGACAAACACAGCATAATTTCCTCTCCTTGTTAAGATCATCAAGTATTCATTAGCATTCACATCTGAACACATTAAGTCATGTCTGAAGCCATACGAAAATAAAGTAAAATATGCTTCCATGACACCCCTTTATGGCCAGAACAATACTACAAAAGCACACACTAGAAGGCATGTACTTTTGGGCTTCTTCATGTTTTAAGGGTTAACGTTGAAGAAAATGAAAGTGACATTGGGCTTCCAGAAGCTGCATTCTTGGAGAACAGATAATGAGTAGGTAGGACACAGCGCTGCTTAAATGTGATTGATGTTTAATGGAACAAAACCCACTCCACGCCAACGTCATTGCTAATATGTTTTAATATAGCATTTAGGTTATTTTGGTGAATTAGAGAGAACTACTTGATTCCTGCAAATGATGACCTTTATTTCTTGACATTACCTCTTTTATATCTTAAAGGCTTCTGGGTGAATGTCTGTCTACAGAAACAGCTTGACTCACGGCTTGGAAACTGGATTCAGATCGGCAGCATCCGAGCTTTTGTCATCAACAACTATCATGTCATTGACAAGAGCATCAGAAAAGTGGGCATAAGGGGGGGGGGGGGGATGCACAAAGTTTCCTTTTATTTGCACAGTTTATCTGGCTGGGTTTCCATGTCTAATTTTAAGAGGCTGTACATGCAGCATAGTAAAAAAAAATTTAAAGGATGCGCAACGGGAGAAACAACATGTAATAACGAAAGTCTCACAACCTATGTTACATCAGGAGTGGAGAATATTTATCCGAGGGTTATGAGATGTACCTGTAAATAATCTGTGTGCTGCTATATGGTGTCATTTTCCAATAGACGATATCTATGACATTTTGGCAAAAGTTTTCAATACATGAACAGGATTTTTGTCAACATCTGACAGCTTTGTGTACCACATACTACCAACCAAATGTATGCAGAAAGGAGCCTTGTGTGGTTGCCAAGGCCCAGTTTACATGCTAGATCTGGCTGCCACGTCACATCGGAATGGATGTCAGAAGAAGCCTAAATCTTTTCTTTCTTAAGGGAGAATGATATTAAATTGTTTTATGTATAGTGACATAGAGTTAAGAACAGGTCGTTTTTAAGAAAAAGAATAGAGATGAGCAAATTGAATGTAATGAATCCAAATTCATTACATATTTCCTGAAAAATTCGATTTGTAACAAATCCAAATATCGCCACGATTCGATAAAACAAATCACTTCATTAAATTCCATATAGTGCGGTCCAGGCTCCAGGGCATCTAAAATGGCGGCTCCACGTGTGAGGACATGGGGCAAGGAACTCTGGGAAGGCGAGTAGGCGGCATCATCCTAAATAACATGCAGCATGCAGCCTATCAGCAGCCAGCCAGCCCTGTGGTGTCACAGCCCTATATAATCATCAGCCACAAGCCCAAATCACTGCAGAAAAGCAGTGACAGGAAAGGGGAGAGAGAGAGAGAGAGAGCACTTTTGGGTGTACTACACCGCCGCTCTGTACTGCTGCACTGGGGTGTACAACAACTCTAAAGCTAATAGGGACCAGTTAGGATGAGCACTAAAAGCCATAGTCACCTGCTATTAGTGCCTAATAATACTGTACTGGGCTGTACTACACAGTGACTCTGTACTGCAGCACTAGTGTGTACTACAACTCTAAAGCTAATAGGGGCCAGTTAGGTTGCCGAATAAAGGTTGCATAGTAGAGTGTATTGTCCTCATCTCATAAGTGTATACTGTACGTACACCTACATGGCGTATGCTTTTTTTCCTGTTAAACTAATTTGGGACAGTTACTGTAAAAGGCCAGCCAAAGCTACACATTTGTTTTTGTAGCCTAATGCAGTGTTAGGTGTAGTGGAATGTATTCTCCTCCTCTAATAAGTGTAAACTGTACGTACACCTACGTGGTGTACGATTTTTTCCTGGTAAACTAATTTTGGCCAGTTACTGTGAAAGGCCAGCCAAAGCTACACACTTGTTTTTGTAGCCTAATACAGTTGTAACTGTAGTGGAGCATATTGTCCTCCTCTCATTAATGTAAGATATATGCACTCAGCTGGTGTATAAGTATGTCAGGCAAAGAAGTGCCAGGACATGCACAAAGGAGTGGAAGAGGCCTAAATTTATCAGGCGCAGGCAGAGGTCGCAGCAGACTAGGGGCACATGGCAGCAGTAGTCGCAGTGAGAGGCCTTAGCTTCCGATATCAGCCAGCAGTCGTGTCTCGGCGAACAACCCATCCGCCGTCATTGATTGATTAACTTGATCATCCATTTAATCACAAGTGACATCTGACACCCCCAGTCAACAGTCAGTGGGTTACTTAGACACAACCCTCCAATTACCTCTGTCCTATGCTGTTCCCTCCCCCACAGAATTATTGAATGCTGTGGGTTCAGCTCCACTATTTAGTGAGGACGATCTACTATAGGACAGTTAGCAGCTACTGCCCAGCCAAGAATTGGAGGAGACATCCACCGCTTCCTCCTCTAGGCGGGTGAGTAGTGATGAGGAAAGTAACGTGGAAGGTGGTGTTGCGAGCGTTCAGGCTCCTGAAGCAGACACCGTTGAGGAACCGGAGGAGGACATCAGTGACGTGCAGACACAACTCGATGATGATGAAGCCGATCACACTTGGGACTCGGGTGCAGAAGGGGCTTCATCATCATCAGGAGAAGCGGGTTGCAGGTTGCCCGTGAGGAAGCAGCTGAGCCAGCAAGGTGGTAGCATGGTTGGGAGTCAGCATGGTGACAGCAGTAGGAAGTCTGGAGCCAAATGTGCCCGGGGTAGAACACCTGCTTTGCGGCAGCCTACCTGCCTGGGAGGTAGTGGAACTGGGGTTCCTGGAGTCGGCGGCAGTAGCAGTCAGTCGGTGCGGACTGTTGGGGGGAAATCAGCTACTCGGTGGTGTGGCAGTTTTTCATCAGGCATCCGGAGGATGTTAACCTGGCCACATACAAGATGTGTCGGCAGAAGGTGAAGCGTGGCCAGGGTCCCAATGTTGGCACTACGGTCAGTGTCAACATATGCAGCGTCATCATAAAACAGCCTGGGAGAACCGTTGCTCCGATGCGGTGGTCCAGCCTGCTGCATCACTCAGTGGCATGCCGCTCCCTGTTTCAGCCAGCCATGGCTCCACCACCTCAGCCAAAGGGAGCTGTGTGTCATAGCCATCTTCTGTCACTCCAGATGCTCCTGCTCCTCCTACTTCGAGTCAGTCATTCCGCCAGCAATCCATCAGCAAGGCCATGTCCAAGAGACAGCAGTATGCGCCCACTCATCCAACGGCGCAGAAGCTGAATGTGCTCCTGTCCAAGTTGCTGGTGCGGCAGTCCTTCCCTTTTCAAGTGGTGGACTCTGCACCTTTCAGAGAACTGATGGCTTGTGCCGAGCTGAGGTGGAGAGTCCCAAGCCGTAATTTATTTGCGAAAAAGGCAATACCAGCCCTCCACAATTATGTGGAACAGAAGGGCCAGTCCTTGAGCCTGTCGGTGTGTACCAAAGTGCACGGCAGCGCCGAAGTGTGGAGCTGTAACTATAGTCAGGGACAATACATGTCCTTTTATGGCCCACTGGGTGAATGTGCTTCCTGCACAGCCACACCAGAAACTTGACCAAGTCGCGCCGCTTCCTCCTCCACGCTCTCAGTCCATTGGTCCTTCGACAGTGTGCGACTCTGCCTCCTCATCCTCCACGTGTCCTCAGCCTCCACTGCACGGACAAGTCTCAGTGCCCTTCCAGCATACCATGTGTGCAGGGTACGGCAGTTTAACGCTGTTCTTCACATGGTTTGCCTTGGCAAACGAGTCACACAGGAACTGTTAAAATTCGTCAAGAAATTGAATCATGGCTTTCTCCACGAAAACTGGAAATGAACCATGGTGACAGACAACAGGAAGAACATCTTGTCTGGGCTGCATCAAGGAAGCCTGAGCCATGCGCCCTGCATGGCACACGTGTTCAATCTGGTTGTCAAGCGGTTCCTGAAGTGTTTGCCCCATCTGCAAGACATCCCAACAATGGGAAGGAAACTTTGCATGCACTTCAGCCACTCGTATACCGCAAAGCACACCCTCGTCAGAACAGCATCCCCCAACATAGTCTGATATGCAACGTTTCCACCCATTGGAATTCCACCCTCCATATGTTGGACCGACGCTACGAACAGAGAAAGGTCATCAACGATTACTTGATGATCCAAGCGGATAGGGGTACTCCCCTGTGTAACTTCAATGTCAACCAGTGGCAGTTCATACGTGACACCTTCCGCTTGCTCAGGCCCTTTGAGGAAGCCACATTATTAGTAAGTCGCCAGGATTACGGGATGAACGATGTCATTCCACTGCTTCATTTCCTACAACAGATGGTGGAAACGATGGCTGGTCTGGGCACTGGAGACATGGCGCCTACATCTCATGGCCACATGAGCCCTGTGGGAGCTGAATTGGAAGAGGAGGGGGGAGGAGGGGGAGTAGGAGGGGGATAGTGAAGCACATGCAATGTTTCCCGAAATGGGTGGTTTTTATAGTCACCTGACAGGAGAGGAGGAGCAGGAACAGCCTGTGGAGCTACAGGGTGATGAGGAAGACGAGACAGAGGACCCAGACACACCATGGCAGTATGCAGTGGAGATGGAGGCAGGGAGTCCCTCCGAGCCGTAGTGACTGCTGAATTGTCACCATTTGGCAGCGGGATGACTTCTGGCTCTCCACCTTATTGGAACAGGGCCGGCCTTAGGTGTTCAGGCGCCCTGTGCAAGCTAACCTCGTGGCGACCCCCCCCCCTGTGGCCTTCCCCCAATATTATTTTGAGGATATGTTATAGATCGCGGGGCGTCCGAGCATTGGGCCCCCCGCTATCTCCTGCACGGGGTCCCGGCAGTCGGCTGGAAAGGGGGGGCATGTCGTACCCTGCACGGAGCGCCGTCTGACACGGCCCTCCATGTACCCCATAGAGATACATGGAGGGGGTGTGCCGGCCGCAACTTCCTGGCTTCCTGCGGGGTACAGACGTCAGCTACCAGCAAACTGCCGGGGCCTGGGCAGGAGATTGCGGGGGGGGGGGGGGGGGGGTGGAGGTACTGGTGAGACGGTTGAAGTGGTTCTCCAGCTATTGGAAAGCTAAGACTCCCATCATGTCTGGAGAACCTCAGGCATTATGGGAGTTGTAGTTTTGTAGCAGCTGGAGAGACACAGATTGGACACAGTTTTAACCATCATCACTGCAGAACTTACAGGTGACTACAGCTCTGATGGGACAGTCAGGAGAATACACAATGATATCAGTGACCTGAGTGACGTCTTCTGACCTGAGGGATATCTTCTCTGTTGTCTTTTCTTCTTCATCTGGTCCAGAGACCAGGTCTTCCTCCAGCTCCATCTTCTCTGCAGGGTCTGACATCCAGACATCATTGGCTCCTCACTATGTCAGCAGATCCTCATCCTCTGCATGAAGACAGTAATCATTATAACCTTGCCAGAAAGTGTACCCTAAATAAAATACTGCCCCACACTGTACCCTAAATAAAAAACTACCCCACACGGTACCCCAAATAAAATACTGCCCCACACTGTACCCTGAATATAATACTGCCACACACTGTACCCACTAAATATAATCCTGCCACACACTGTATCCACTAAATATAATACTGCTGTACCTGTACCCTAAAGAAAATACTGACCCACACTGTACCCTGAATATAATACTGCTATACACTATACCCTAAAGGAAATACTGACCCACACTGTACCCTGAATATAATACTGCTATACACAGTACCCACTAAATATAATCCACCTTTTATCACTCCATAACCCCCCTGCACCTCTCATCACCCCTATAACCCCCCTGCACCTCTCATCACAACCCTGCACCTCTCATCACCCCCTGCACCTCTCATTGCCCCCATAACCCCCCTGCACCTCTCATCACCACCATAACCCCCCCTGCACCTCTCATCACCCCCCCTGCACCTCTCATCACCCCCTGCACCTCTCATTGCCCCCCTAACCCCCCTGCACCTCTCATCACTCCCCTGTACCTCTCATCACCCCCCTGCACCTTTCATCACCCCCATAACCTCCCCTACACCTTTCATCACCCCCTGCACCTCTCATTACCCCCCTGCACCTCTCATCACCCCCATAACCCCCCTGCACCTCTCATTACCCCCTGTACCTCTCATTACACCCATAACTCCCCTGCACCTCTCATCACCCCCCTGCACCTCTCATCACCCCCTGCACCTCTCATCACCCCCCTGCACCTCTCATCACCCCCATAACCCCCCTGCACCTCTCATCACCCCATGCACCTTTGATCCCCCCCTGCACCTCTCATCACCCCCATAACCCCCCCTGCACCTCTCATCACCCCCCTGCACCTCTCATTACCCCCATAACCCCCCTGCACCTCTCATCACCCCCCTGCACCTCTCATCACCCCCATAACCCCCCCTGCACCTCTCATCACCCCTCTGCACCTCTCATTACCCCCATAACCCCCCCTGCACCTATCACCACGCCCCCTGCACCTTTCATCACCCCCCTGCACCTCTCATCACCCCCATAACCCCCCTGCACCTCTCATCACCCCCCCTGCACCTCTTATCACCCCCCTCCTTGCACCTCTCATCACCCCCCCCCCCATTGCACCTCTCATCACCCCCCCCCCTTGCACCTCTCATCACCCTATGCACCTCTTATCACCTCCCCCCCCGCAAGTTTACTTACCCTGCCGGGTATCGATGCATCGGCGTGAGGCTGCTGCTCCTGTCACTACACGGGGAGGATGAAGAAGATCGCGCAGGACGTAGGCAGGGACAGGTCAGGTGATTGGAGTAGACGTGCGTGCCTGCGCGGGGCATGTGACGCATCTACTCCAATCAGCCCTTGACCTGTCCGCCGGCCCTGCAATGATTCTTAAGGGGCCCGCACCCTAGAAGTAGGTAAATCAATAGAAATGTGCGGGCCCCCCGCACAAGCCAGTTAAGACAAGCCAGTTAAAAAAAAAAAGCGAGCTGTGTTGGCCTCCGGGCGCCCCTGTTGCTACGGCGCCCTGTGCGGCCGCACAGCTCGCACACCCGAAAGGCTGGCCCTTTATTGGACCCTCACTTTCGGCACAAAATGGGGCCTTTTTTACACCCACTGAGAGGGAGGACAAACTGACCTACTACAGAGACATTCTACATAGTCAGTTGGCCAATGCCTATCTGCGCCATCATCCATCCTCTAGCAGGTCTGACTCGGGGGGCCCTCTGCACTCATGTTCCACTGCCATGGCTGCTGGGGAGGGGTGAGGTGGCAGGAGCAGTACCAGCTCCACCAGCAGCAGCCTGAGTCTACAGTCGCTGATGAGTAGCTTTCTTCACCCGCATAGTGAAGCAACTCATCAGCAGCAGGTTGACCTTGAACAGGACCTGAACCAGCAGGTGGTGACTTACCTTGACATGACCCTGTCAACACACTTTGAAGATCTGCTGGACTTCTGGGCAGCCAAACTGGATTTGTGGCTGAAACTAGCAGAGTTTGCCCTGGAAAAACTGTCCTGCTCGGCCAGTAGTGTGCCATCAGAGCGGGTGTTTAGTATGGAGAGACTGACCATTGTCAAGATGAATCAGGCTTGGATCAGCCAGGATTTCCACCCACCAATGCCTGATTCCTCAGAGTAGCTTATCCATGGTGCCACACCAACACTTCACAAATATGGATATTGCAAAAAATATTTAAGGTGCTGCTTCCCAGTTACAGAAATTCCTCCGCATCAGACCACAAGTATTGAGGATATGCATTAGCTAAAACTTTACTTTTCTTAGGATAAAATATATGGACCCAATTTTTTTTTTGAAATCTAACAAAAGGAAAGGTGTGCAAAAAACACCATGTGCCACCTACACCACCAAGCATTGATGTGATGCAAAGACCTAAAAAAGGTGGAAGGGAACAATTTATGGTCCGTTGTAAAAGGTGGGGGTAAAAACTTCCCCTGTAAGGCCCTACTCTCACCCTACTTGCCCTACTCATTACTTGCCACACAGGAACCTCTCCCTATATCCACCTAAAAACACTGCCATTTCCCAGGGTTTTTAGGTGGAAATAGGGAGAGGTTCCTGTAAGGGGCTGCCCTTTTTAGGGAGAGTAACACTTGCCAAAAAGGGAATTAATAGGGCAAGAGTAGGGCCTTACAGGGGAAGTTTTTACCCCATCTGTTAAAATGGACCATACGTTGTTCCCTTCCACCTTTTGGTGGCAAGTGTTACTTGTCCTAAAAAGGGTGGCCCCACACAGGAACCTCTCCTTATTTCCAACAAAAAACCCTGGGAAATGGAAGTGTTTGTATTCTGATCCTGCCACCCGCCTGATGCCACACATCTGATGCCTAGTGCTCCTTCTTTCACCCACCTTTGTCACTGGGTACTGGTATTGCCACCCACCACCGCACTCTGTCACCGGGTCACTTTCAGGACTCCTGATGCTGCTGATGCCACCTCCAGGCTGTGTCATTCTGCCTCTTTATGGTCTACTCATGCTGCCGCCACCTCCAGGCTGTGTCATTTTGCCACCATATGTTCTACTCATGCTGACACCTCCAGACTGTGTCATTCTGCCACCATATGTTCTCCTCATGCTGCTTCCACCTCCAGGCTGTGCCATTCGGCCACCATATGTTCTCCTCATACTGCTTCCACCTCCAGACTGTATCAGTCTGCCACCATATGTTCTCCTCATGCTGATGCCACCTCCAGGCTATGTCATTCTGCCACCATATGTTCTCCTCTTGCTGCTGCCACCTGCCGCCACTTGGTCTCCACTGGCTCATATCAGTTTTTTATAGCTATTCGACCCAAATAAATTCATTTCGAACTAAATTTTTTCTGAGAATTCTGCTAATGGGACAAATGAAATTTTTTATAAAATTCGATCCTCACTTGTCCTCATATGTTATCTCTGGAATTACCACAAGAATACAAAGAAACAGGTTGGAGATAGAAAATTAAACCATAACTGTTTAAATTAAACATTCAAAGTTTCATACGCAGTTTCACAGTACCAGCTGTATTTACTTACACGTGCATGGCTTGTTATTTGCGACAAGCATTTCATACTGGCAGGATCTACTCAGTAGTCCTCCCGGATCAGGTCTGTATCACTAAGTGGGAGTACAAACTGACACACTACTCTAAAATTGTGCCGCTCTGCGGCCTACATAGGCTGTCGCCGCCTCCAGGCTGTGTCATTGTGCCACCATATGGTCTCCTCATACTGCTGCCACATCCAGGCTCTATCATAGTGCTGCCCTATGGTCTCCTCATGCTGCTGCCACCTCCAGGCTGTGTCATTCTGCGGCCATTTGGTCTCACCTGGCTCATGTCACTTTTTTTATAGCTATTCGACCCAAATAAATTCCGATTGAACAAAATGTTTTCAGAAAATTCTGCTAATGGGACAAATGAAATTTTTAATAAAATTCGATCATCGCTAGTCCTCATATGTTATCTCTGGAATTACGACAAGAATCCAAAGAAACAGATTGGAGCGAGAACATTTTACCATAACTGATTAAATGAAACATTCAAAGTTTAATTCGCAGTTTCACAGTACCAGCTTAGTTTACTTACATGCATGGCTTGTTATTTTCGACAAGCATTTCATACTGGCAGGATCTACCCAGTAGTCCTCCCGGGTTAGGCGTGCACCACTGAGAGAGAGTAGAAACTGACACACTACTCTAAAATTGTTCTGCTCTGCAGCCTACGCTGCTGCCACCTCCAGACTGTGTCATTGTGCCATCATATGGTCTCCTCATACTGCTGCCACATCCAGGCTATATCATAGTGCCACCCTATGGTCTCCTCATGCTGCTGCAACCTTTAGGCTCTGTCATTGTGCCACCATGTGATCTCCTTATTATAGTGATCTTGTAGTTTGACAGTATTTTTTCAAAGTAAACGCCTCAGGCACTTGGGACACTCAGTCATGAGCATGTTGAGACCCAGGCACTGAGTGGCAGGGGCTGGGAAAGGCGGTATATGGTATTGCTATAGGCAACTGGGAAGTTTTCCTCTGCACAGGTTTTGATAAATCTCCCTCGTTGTGTCTGTTTCCAGCCTAATATACAGTAGATACATTTTTTCAGTCATATTACAGCCTTAATTTAAGGTGGTGATTTGCAGCCATAATACACAGAATTTGCAGATTTGATGCAGGTTTTGGTGCAGAAAATCTGCATCTTATCTTCACTGCGTGAACATACTCTAAATACATTTTGAAAAATCCGGAAACAAATATGAAATAATAAAAATAGAAAAAGCGTGAACATTCTCTTAAAATATGTAAACGCTATAAGGTAACTTCCTTAAATCACATATTATGTGCATACACTGAATCCTGTCAAATTTTTCTGGTTTAAACACTGAATAGCTGAAAAATGCTGCTCTGGGTCCCATCTCTTAATCACTTAATGGTGTGTAAATTGAACTTTGCAGTCCCCCTAGGCAATATAAGACTTAACCTAGATCAAGTAAAGGAGCAGACATAATTAAATGCTAGGAGGAGGGTAATAGATGAATATATTAGCGGGTCTTGGATGATACTAAGCTATAAGTCTGAAAAGACTTAAAGCTTATAGACATGACGATATTGATGGTACAATGCAGTAAGGCTTTTACAAAGATGTCAGCCCTGGAGAGCGCATCACAGAATGAAACTCAAGCAGCGAGTATGGGAGTAGTCTTTTCACAAGAAAATGAGAAACCAAGCCAGAAATGTATGTCAAATGGGCACAGCTTGCCTATGTGATTCTTTACATATTTGTAGATCGTGTCATTCACCAAAAATTACTCCTCACTCCTAAAGTCTTTGCCACTAGGCATCTTACTTTTCTGCAATCTGCTGTCCACTGCCCGTTGTCAGTGTATATTGGTCTCTAGTAACAGCTAGATCAGGACAAATTACAGGAAGTGGGGGCAGGGTTTACCATTTACTATGTGCAGGAAAAGAAAAGAGCCCAAGAAGGCCAGGGTTGTGTACCTAAAAGCTGAGCCTGTCTGACTGATCTAGATGATCCACACTGTTAGTCTAAGGGTGTGTTCACACTGCAGAATCTCCACTTGCTGAATTCAGCAAGCGGAGATTCCGTCTGGTGGGCGATTCCGGAAATACTTTGGTGCAAGGGCCGCGGGGCACTGAGCCGTCACCATTGACGGCTATGCAGTGCTCATGGAATCCGCGCAAAGAATGAACATGTTCTTTCTTTGCGCGAAACAATTTCAGCAGTGGAATTGTTCTCCGCTGAAATTCCGCAGTGTGGAAACCCATTCACAGTAATGTTAAGTTCACACCGTGGAATTCCATGGGAACTCCGTAGTGTGAATGTACCCTAAAGTAAAATCAAAGCTTTCCTTTTATCTCTAAGCAATCAGAAAGCTCTGGGCAGCTGGCCCTTGTTTAAATACCAATGTACCTACTGCTGTATGTCCATAGTGCTGTAGTGTGAGCTCCCCCATCCACCGTGCTGTAGTGTGATCTCCCCATTTGTATGTCCACAGTGCTGCCCATTCCCCCAATCTCCCATTCCTCCTCCCATTACCACTTAAGCAGCATGTAGAACGTAACATAAGCCCCCAACATGTCATCTATAGTAGTGCACTGTGTGAATCATCAGAACAGCACAGTTCAGTCTATTGCATTTTCTCTATTTCGCTATTTCATAGCATAGCAGAATGTTATATGGGAATGAAGATTCACCAGAGAAGTAAGGGAAACAAAGTACATGTATATTTACTCTTGAATACAAAAACCCCCACAAATCATGGATATACAGCTATTAATCACAAAAACAAGAGGACAAAGTGCTTACAGATCAATAATGATTTTATTGAGACATAAGTGCAAAAAACATACATACATCAAATAAAAAATAAAGGCTTACAGTACCACAAGTAAATGAAAATGAAAACACAGATAACACAGTACCCCCCTCTAATACACTAAACCTAAATGTAGAGTAATCACAAGTGTGAATGGAAATAAATATGGCTAAATAACAAACCAGTGGTAGATGACAGGAATACAGAGTAAACACAGTAATTACCAAGTGGAGAGATGTAGCTTGTAAGCCTCCACCACCCAACGTTTCGCTCAGAACGGCTTCTTGTGGGTCCTTACACCATACTGAAAATTTTTTTCTGTAGAAGGCAGCAAGACCTGGATTTTGCCCCCTCATGGCCAGACCAACTTTATTGTAACATACACTTATTACCTGTGCTGGACCATTTTTCCTATTGGAATATGCTGTGACAGGTGAAGTGAAGAAAAACCTGCCATCCTCTGTCCACTTTGTCTCCTCCCTAAGGCAAAATAGAAATATTTTCCCAGATAAGGGGCAAACAGCAAAATAAATAACATAGGAAACAAGTAACAAGATACAGTAAGAGGCAGGAAAAGGAAATCAAGAAGGGTTGAGAAGGCAGGGAATGAAAGTACTGGAGGGAAGGGGTAACTGAGGGGAGGAGAAGATAAAGAGGGGTGGGAAGGAGTCAGGTCAGATAAGAAGAGAGGCAGGAGGGGAGGTCGAGGAGAAGCAAAACTGCAGGAAGCGGGGTAAAGCAGCAAAGTCCATCCAAAGGCGTCAGGGGAAAATGTACTGTTCAGAGGAGGTGTTGAGGTCAGCTAGGCATTCCTCTAAACCCTGAATATGTAAAACCTCGCAAAGCCAGTCAGTGGTGGTGGTGGTGGGGAGACGGATTTCCAGCGTCTTAGAATAACCTGTCAGGCTGCCGCTAGCAGTACACCAGTAAGGCCTTTCTTTAGGGATTCTGGGGAGCTAGACAGCATGGAGAGAAGGATAGCCTGGGGGTATCATCAAGTTGTGCGCCTGTGATGTCAAAAATTGAGGTTCATACAGAAGACCAGTAGGGAGCTAACAAGGGGCAGGAAAGCCAAACATGAGTAAGGGTCCCCACATCTCGGCCACACCTCCAGCAAACACCAGGAACAGAAGGGTAAAATCGATGGACCAGGGCCGGGGCTCTGTACCATCGAGAGAGCAGTTTGTAATTTGTTTTTGGAGGCCTTATGGCAAAGCATAAAAAATATTTCCCAGCCTGCTGTGCTGGAGGTGTAGCCAAGTTCTCTCTCCCAACCCTGCTGATAGGACAATATGGTTCAGGAATGACGGCTATGGAGCATAGTATACAATAGGGAGATCACATGAGTCGGCCCATTTGCAGTTAAATACAACTTCTCAAATGACGTGGTTTCTCTATACAGTTCACCCGAAACTCACCATGTGTCATAGAAATGCCGGAGTTGAAGGCGAGAATTTGACGGGGTAGCCAAGAAGCCACCCAAAGAGGAACCCGGAGGAAAGTCCAGGCTGTCAACCAGGGGGGTCAACGGGCCCTGGGGCTTAAGCAGGTTTACTTTAGGGAGGTGCTGGAGACAAGAGAAGAGGATAACCCTCAAAACAAAGGGGTGAGGGTGTTTAGTGACAACTGTCCAATAGGCAGAACGGATCCATGGGAGGGAGGTGAGGGGGAGGGGAGAGAGCATATTTTCCAGGCAAACCCACAGTTTGGTACCAGAGGCATGGAATCCGTCGAGGAGACGAGCCACCAGCAAGGCTAAGTAATACGTGTATGGGTCAGGGAAGGCCAGGCCACCATCTGTTTTAGGCTGAGCCAGAGTGTCTTTAGAGAGCCTATGTCGTCCATGGGACCACACGAAGTTAGTAAAAAGCGCAGTCAGGGGGCGAAAGAAAGCACTAAAGATCATCACTGGCAACGTCTGAAACAGATGGAGCAGGCGAGGAAGTAGATTCATTTTCAGGATGTTAATGTGACCAATCCAGGAGAAATCTGGTCCCCTTTAAATCTGGTTAGTAGGGGGGGGGGGGGTTTAAGTTTAAGTCAATAACCCGGGAGAGGTCACACCCCGGTAATGGAAAGAAGAGGGGTGCCAGGAGAAAGGGTACAGCCCCTGTCACCTATGGGCTAGGGCAGAGTTAAGGGAGACATTCATGGCAACACTTTCGTAGAAAATGATTTTATAGTTGCTCAATGCACTAAAGTCCTCAAGCACGGACAAAAGGGCAGGGAACAACGTCTCAGGGGAGGAAATATAAAGGAGAAGATCATCTGCGAACGCAGAGCATTTAAAATGAAGTCCCTCACTGGTATACCCTGAATGTTATGTTCAAGTCGAATAGCTTGCATCAGATGTTCCATCACCAGGATGTAGAGAAGGGGGAGAGAGGGCACCCCTGTCGAGTGCCGTTGCGAATGGACGAAGGCACTAAGTGGGAGCCGTTTACCCTAATCCTAGCAGAGGGGTTGCGATATAAGGCCATGATACGGCCGAGGGCCAATAGGCCAAGGTCCAACTGCCCCAGCACATCCCTCATGAAGTCCCAGGCCACACGATCGAAGGCCTTTTCAGCATCTAGTTATAATACCTTATTATAGTTATAATGCATGGGAACTTGGTTGTTTGGGCATCTTGAATAAGAAAGAATGTTTTCAAGGTGTTGTTGCAGGCTTCCCTAGAAGGGATAAAACCCACTTGATCTAGGTGGACCAGGGACTCCAGGAGGGGGGTGAGGTGCAATGCTATTAGTTTTGCATAAAGTTTAGCGTCCACATTAAGGAGGGAAATGTGACGGTAGCTTTGGCAGAGGTTGGGATCCTTGCCTTCTTTAGGGATTACCGTTATATATGCGGCCAGATACTGTAGGAGCCCGGGAAACCTGTTGAGGGGGAGATAACGTTGAAAGCAGATAAGAGGAAAGGAGAAAGGTCTGATTTAAGCAGTTTATAGAACCGGGCAGTGTAACCGTCAGGTCCCAGTGATTTACCCTCCACTGTAAAGGGATTCTCAAGGTCAGCAAGGATATCGGGTGACATAAGAGGCAGGGCTGTGCACTGCAAATAGGAGTGGATGGTCTGTGGGGAGGGGGCAGGAATGCCCACGCCAGTTAGATCATATAGGCCAGAATAATATGAGTGGAAACAGGTGAGTATAAGGGAGGTAAGGTGTTCCAAGCAACCTTGGGAGTTTTTGTTCGATGGGACAAAGTGAGCAGCCCTCTTATCCCTCAGGGCTCTAGCCAACAACCTAGAGCATTGCTGACTGAATCTATTGTGTTTTTTATCAATTAGAACCTTGATCTCCTTCCGCACCCTGAGGAGGTCCCGAAGGTCGTCCTCAGCGAGCGTCCGTTTATGATGGGTTTCCAGGGCGTGCAGTTGTGACAAAAGAACAGAAAGCTTATGAGAAGCTTCCCTTTTGCGTCTGGTGTCGTGCTGGATCAGGACCCGAAGAGTACAAGAAATCGGGGCCTGGTCCGAATGAATCATTGGGTCATTCGTCCCAGAGATGAGAGAGGGAAGCAGGTGATGGGAAACCAGGATATAATCGAGTCTAGCGTAGACTCCCCTTGCATGTGAAAAAAAGGAATAGTCGCGACCAGTGGGATGGAGGAGATGCCAGGCATCACATAACTGGTGCATATGCAGGGACCGCTGGATGTCCTTCAGCGCTGCAAACGAGAGTGTACTAGCACTCAAGGAGGTATCTAGAAGGGGGTTGAGAGCCACATTAAGATCACCACAGACTATCATGATACCTTGTGAAAACTCATTAAGGTCCTCCAGCGTCCTCTCCATGAACGACCGCTGCTCATGGTTCGGTGCATAAATAAAGGGCCACGGTATATTCATGGCCCTGGATGGAACATTCCCCAAACACATAGCGAGCATCATGGTCAACATGGGAGTCCAGGATCTGTACTGCTGAGGATTCATGGAAAAAGATAGCAACACCTTTAACTTTCTGGGAGGGAGAACGACTAGGAAACCATGTTGAATAGTACCAATTACGGAACCCCGACAACAGGTCCTGGCGGAGATGCATCTCCTATACAACATACTGAAGACGGAAAAAGCGGCAGCTCTCTGGTAGGTGCAAGCAGAAATGTATTTATTCTTGAAACATCAAACAAGAACAGACATTTGTATGTTAAGTGTTCTGCTGGCGCACTGCAGGTCTCAGTACAGAAGGAACACCATTAGTCTTTTTGAGAGAGAATTTTGCTGAAATGGTTTTTGGGGGGTATGTTGCATTTAGAAAGTCCCCAGGGTGCCAGAACAGCAAAAAAAATAAATAAATAAATAAATAAACATGGCGTACTATTTTGGAAACTACACCCCTCAAGGAACATAACAAGGGGTATAGTGAGCCTTAACACCTCACAGGTGTTTGACGACTTTGCGGTGAATTTGGACGTGAAAATGGAAATGTGGATGTTAAGTGTTCTGCTGGCACACTACAGGTCTCAGAACAGAAGGAGCGCCATTAGTCTTTTTGAGAGAGAATTTTGCTGAACTTGAAGTCGGGGGTCATGTGCATTTTCAAACATCCCATGGAGCCAGAACAGCAGAAACGCCCCACATGTGACACATTTTTGGAAACTAGACCCCTCCAGGAACGTAACAAGGGTTACCTCACAGGTTGTTTCAACAGTGGGCCGTAAAAGTGAAAAATTTCATTTTTAATACTAAATTGCTGGTATTAACCAACATTTTTTTTAGTTTCACAAGTAGTAAGAGAAGAAAAGCTCCACAAAATTTGTAGCCCAATTTCTCCAGAATAAGGATATACCCCATATATGGCAGTAAAGCACTATGCGGGTGCAAAACAGGGCTTAGGAGTGAGACAGCACCAATGAGATTTGAGGCCTAAAGTGGTGCTTTGCACCGCAATGGTTGAGGTTCTGACGTAAAATCTAAAAGAAAAAACAGCAAGTGACCACAATTTTGAAACTACACCCCTCAAGGAAGGTAATAAGGGGTACAGTGAGTACTTACACCTCACAGATTTTTTGAACAGTGGGCCGTAAAATGAAAAATTTGATTTTTTTACACTAAAATGCTGGGGTTACCCAATTTTTCACATTTTCACAAGGGGTAATTGGAGAAATTGGGTTACAAATTTTGGAGGGCTTTTTCTCCTGACTATGGAAATACATCCACATATGGGGTAACGTGTTGGGCGGGCGCACAACAAGGCTCAGAAGGTATAGAGGTCTGTTTGCATTTGAGGCCTATGGCATATCAGTAGCTGACATACATTTAGAGGAAAATACAAAAAGGAAACACCCACATGTGACACCATTACAGAAAGTACCCACCCTGAGGAATAGGTATAGGGGTAAAGAGGACATTTTGAACGCACAGGTGTTTCCTAAATTTATTTTCCAGGAATGGATGAAGGGTAGCTTTTGAAAATTGCAATTTTCAACCTATGCTCTGCTTCATCTTTCTGGGAACAACTAACATGTGACTCCGAATTGTCGCCTGGAAATACGACAGAGCTCATGAGCGAGAACTTCGCATTTGAGGCCGATGTTTGTTACGGACCTAACAGTTACATACATTCGGAGGAAAATATAAGAAAGGAACACCCACATATGAGAATATTACAAACAGTACACCACCTAGAGAAGGTGTATAGGGGTGAAGTGGAGATTTGGAACAGCCGGGTATTCCCTAAATTTATTTTCCAGGAATGGATGAAGTGTACTATGGGGGGGGGGGGGGGGATGTTTGGTTTTAAAATTTGGAGGACAATGTACTCTGGACTGGTAGTCGAATTCTGGGGAATTAAAATTAGGGAAAAGGATTAAAAATGTAGTGCTCCATGGAAGGGTATTACTCCCTGAAGCAGTTTTAATGCATAGGCCCGGATGATCGGGGCAAGTGTCACACTGAGTGGTGGTGTCCTTCCGAATCCCCCTCCTGTGACACACTCTGCATTTTTTTAGGATCGTCCCTTCTTTCCAGTGTGGGGGACCTCACCTGGAAAGTGTTGGTCAGGGACGATCTTGGGCACTGAAGTTCCAAAGGTGCTCTGACCTGCTCCTTGGCGGTCACCAAAGATGAGGGCCTTTAGAACTACCTCTTGAAACTGCAGGAATGTCCCTGTGTTGCCAGCGTACTGGGACAGTACAAAAGAGTTATACATGGCAACCTGTACCATGTAGACCACAATTTTTTTGTACCATACCCGTGTTTTCCGCATGGCATCATATGGCTTGAGGACTTGATCAGAAAGATCATCTCCCCCCATATACCGATTGTAGTCCAGAATACAATAGGGCTTGAGGACCGGTCCCGCGGTACCTCGCACAGGGAAAGGGGTGCTGCCGTTCCCATGAATAGTGGTGAGCATAAGGACATCCCTCTTGTCCTTATACCTGACCAGCAACAGGTTTTCATGGAAAAAGGCACGGGACTCACCCCGGGGGATAGGAGCATGTAGGGGATGGGGCGGAAGGCCTCTTTGATTCTTTTGGACTGTCCCTCAAGCGACCGTGGATCTGGCGGCGAGGGATGTGAAGAGAGGGATACTAGTATAAAAGTTATCCACGTCAAGGTGGTAACCTTTATCTAGCAATGGGTGCAAAAGGCCCCAAACGATTTTCCCGGTAACACCCAGTGTGGGGGGACATTCTGGGGGTTCAAAACGGGAATCTTGTCCCTCATACACTATAAACTTGCAAGTGTACCCTGAGGTACTCTCGCAAAGTTTATGCATCTTCATGCCATACCGCTTGCTTGGTAGGGATTTAGCTGAGTCTCCCCTTAAAGCTGATGAGAGACTCCTCAATAGCGACCTCCCGCCCCGGGATATAGGCCTCCCAAAATTTGTGGGACATGCCGCATTATCAGCATAATGCAAACATTTCCGAATGGCCTCGAACCGGGGACGTTTCATGGCCATACCGTAGAGCGGGGTCTGGTAAAGGACGTCCCCACTCCAGTATTGCCGGACACTGGGTTTTTTAACTAGACCCATATGCAGCACGAGGCCCCAAAAGGTCCTCATTTTGGCCGCATTGATGGCGTACCATCCATTGAGTCAAGCTAAAAATGAGCCCGGGTTTGCGGCTAAGAACTGTTGGGTGTATAGGTTCATCTGGTCAACCACCAGATTGACAAAGTCGTCACTGAAAAAAAACCTGAAATAGTCCATTTCAGTGAACCCGACAATGTCAATCTTGATTCCTGAGTCGCCAACAAACTCAGGAATCACGGGCTCGTGGTCTGCCTGTGAGTCCAGACAAGTTCGCCGGTAGTGTTGCTCGCGAATATTCTCAATTCGAATATTATTCGCGAATATCGCATATTCGCGAATTCGCGAATTTCGCGAATATAGCACTATTTATTCGCAATTACGAATATTCGTTTTTTTTTTTTTTTTTTTATTCACAGTACACATCACAGTGATCACCCCTCTCTGCTTCCAGCTTGTGTGGTGTAAAGAGGGCTGTAATACTACTGTGTGAGACTGGCGTGCGAAAATTCGCATATGCGAAAATTAGTGTATGCTAATTTTCGCATATGCGAATGTTTGAATGTGCGAATTTTCTGTATACTAATTTTCACACATGTTAATTTTCGCATACTCGAATGTTCGCGTATGCGAAAATAAAACGAGAATATAACGAATTTGCGAATATTCGCGAATATATGACGAATATTCGTCCATATATTCGCGAATATTCGCGAATTCGAATATGGCCTATGCCGCTCAACACTATTCGCCGGTACGGGGCACCAGTGAACTTGGCTGGGGGGCTTGACTAGTATGAGCGCCAGGGGGACTCATACCAGCATGGGGCACAGAGTCAGGAGCAGAGGATGTTTGCGGCCTCACTTGGCAGCGTCTCCACCGCCTTGGTGGCTCATCATCAGAAGATGATGATGATGAGGAGGAAATAAGGAAAGTGGGGTCTTCCTCGTCCTCTGAGGCACTTTCAGTGTCGGAGGCAAGTAAAGCAAACGCAGCCACCCTGTAGGGCCGGGGTCACGCAGCTAAAGGTGCTACGGACCCACGGACACCTACAGACAGTGTGCCAAAAAATAATAATCTTTTTTTTTAACCCCAAACTGTCCCTACCTAATCTACTGCTTTCCCTGACTGTTTCTGTGCCAAGGGGCCACAGAAAGGGTGCAAAGGGGCACTTTTGAACACTTTTTAATGTATGAGGGGGGAGATTGCAGTACAGAGCTCCATCCTGCACACCAGTTCAGAAGAAAATGGTGGGCAGAGCGGAGCTGCGTGCTCTTTCACCCTCCTCCCCATACTGCATTGATTGGTGCGGTCACTGCGGGCCACCCAATCACTGCTGTACTGGGGGATAGCAACAGTGCCGCCCCCCAGTACATTATGGATGATGATTGGTGGTGTATATTACACCACTGATCATAATCATTATGCGGGTCATTGGGTCACACGTGACCCAGATGGCCCGGAAGCACAGCAGACCGCCTGTTAGTGTTTACCGATGAGCTGCTGCGATCGCCGATATGGGGGATCCTCAGAATCCCCCTCGGCACTCTGCCAGGATGCCTGCTGAATGATTTCAGCAGGCATCCGGCTTCGATCCCTGCCCGGCGAGCGGCGGGGAACGAAAAAGCAGCAAATCGCTGGTCTGAATTGACCAACGATTTGCCCCGATTGCCGATATGGGGGGACCTCAGGACCCCCCTGGGCGATATGCCAGGATGCCTGCTGAACGATATCAGCAGGCATCCCAGTCTCCGGTCCCCACCCAGCGAGCGGCAGAGGCCGGAATAATGCAGGGCGTATCCATACGCCCTGCGTCCTTAAGGGGTTAAGGGTAAAATGCTGTTTCACTGAGGTTGGTCATAAACAGTAAGAACTCCTATAAATCCTACAGTAAAGATAGATTTCCACACAGGTTTTTTTCTGGTGTTTTTTGGAATACTGCCACTGCAGTTTTTGAGCCAGAAGTGTATTGAAATAAAATGGGAAATATAAATGAAGGGCAAATACTTCTCCTTCCTACTGGATCCACTTCTGACTTTAGCTCAAAAACTGCAGTACGTTGCGTCACTCATCATTGTGCCTCGCAACGCATAGCAACGACGCATAGAAGCCATACTGGAGCCAGAAGCACCGCGGACCGGAGCCAGAAGCACCACGGACCCGACCCCGGCAACAGGTAATCATAAAACCGGGGATGGGGGAGGCAATGGGGCAGCGGCGCCGATAGCCAGGGGGAGAGAATCGGCAGCAGCAGGGCTCCAGACCCCAGGAAAGGCAGGGGAAGTGAAGCGGGCACCAACGGCCTCTCTCCCCCTGCCTTTCCTGGGGGCTTCTGCGGGGTCATAAAAACCGGGGGGGGGGGTGTATGGGGGAGGTAATGGGGCAGCAGCGCCGGCAGTCTCTGGACTGGGTTTTTTGCAACTTCTCAAATAGACATCCTTTACAATGTTGACTTGCAGTATACCATTTATTTTTTTCACCTTGCAGTGGTATGTATTTATCATGTGCGACTTTTGTAACACTTCTGAAAAGTCGCAAAAATACACCAGCCCAGACCAGGGCTTAGCTTTTTGGTGTATGTAGAAAAGTCACACATTTTTACACAACAAATAAACCAGAGAAATTCCAGGAGATGTGCATCTGCACAAAATTTATCAAATACCCTGCGTTCATTTCATAAATTTGGTACACCTACACATTGCCAGCACACAAAAATGGTGTAAAAAAATGCTTCACTTACACCTACAATGATAAATGTCACCCTTAGGGTCTAAAGCCGCCCAAAGGTGCTTGATAGAGATGTTCATGCATCTGGTGTCATAGAACAGCAATGCAATATCATCATAAACAAAGGTAACCAAAAAACTTCCTACAGAGGCTGGGTAAATACAGGGAGAGCTCGACTAGCCTGGGGCACCTTCCTGCTGCTATTATTATTTTAATTGAATTCTACCCATGGCGTTCTCTTAGTTAGATTAGTCAGATATGTCAATGTCTTGCCTTTTTGCTGTTATGTCTTTTCAAACTACGAACAGCTATTTAAAGTTTAATTCCAATTTCACTCAGGGAGCTGGCTGTAATACTTTTAAGTCAGCCATGTGGAAAAGGCTTGGAGCATAAACAGTTGCAGAAAAATGGATGAAAGATTCCCTGGTGCTTGTAGAATTTGTTCATATGACGAATGTTCAGTCATCCCTCTCCTGATCCCATTTGAGTTAATCTCTTAAAGTATTTTTTTGCTTCGACCGGCATCAAATGCATGCGTCTTCTACAGAAATGCAGAGAATTCACTTTTTTGTTAGGACTTTAGAATTTCTATTCATGAGTAAATGGGTTACAACTTAGTGAATTATTATTATCCATATAAGCCACTTGTAAATTATACACACTGGCTACAGTCTCTGGAACAAGGGCCTTTTTCTGGTTCAATGTGCAATACTGAACCCAGTTCATCTAAAAGAGGGCATGTAATCGTGTTTGCCTTATCCGTTATACAGACAATTGAACTTAGTCATATACAAGAAGCCAAGCTGGGAGTCGACATTTTAGGCTTTATTCACATCCTCTTCCCTATATGTAGACGGTATACATCAGGTTTCCCCAGCATGTACATGTAAACCTTCAACATGTCCACAGGCCCTGTAGCTAGACTGGGGCTACAAAGCACCCCTGGGGCATATATTTTACAAGCCCACATACAATAGTGCCCTCTGATCTGTAAACTAAGGCCAAACCATTCTTAAGCTCTGATCTGTAAACTAAGGCCAAACCATACGCTCAGTTGTTTTTTTTCTGGCGGGAATAGGAAATTAAAAGAAATTACTTATACTTCTCCTTCCTCATGGATCCACTTCTGACTTTGGCTTAACCTCTTAAGGACCCAGGACGTACGGGGACGTCCCCGCACCCTGGGCCTTAAGGACCCAGGACGTCCCCGTTCGTCCTGGCGTTTTGGCATACTGGGAGTTGTAGTTTTGCAACATCTGGAAGGGCACAGATTGGGAACCACTGTATTAGTGGTCTGCAAACTGTAGTCCTCCAGATGTTGCAAAACTACAACTCCAAGCATGGGCAGGGTACATTCACATGGGCAGGGGGCTTACAGTGAGTATCGGGCTGCAAGTTTGCAATGCAGCAAATTTTGCGCGGCAGCTAAAACTCGCTGTAATCCCCCGCCCGTGTGACTGTACCCTAAATACTCTACACTACACTACCACAAAATAAAATAAAAAGTAAAAAACACTACATATACACATACCCCTACACAGCCCCCCTCCCCAATAAAAATGAAAAACGCCTGGTACGCCACTCTTTCCAAAATGGAGCCTCCAGCTGTTGCAAAACAACAACTCCCAGTATTGCCGGACAGCCGTTGACTGACCAAGCATGCTGGGAGTTTAGCAACAGCTGGAGGCACCCTGTTTGGGAATCACTGGCGTAGAATACCCCTATGTCCACCCCTATGCAAATCCCTAATTCAGGCCTCAAATGCACATGGCGCTCTCACTTTGGAGCCCTGTCGTATTTCAAGGCAACAGTTTAGGGCCACATAGGGGTATCGCCGTACTCGGGAGAAATTGACTAACAAATCTTGGGGGTCTTTTTCTCCTTTCACCCCTTATGAAAAGGTGAAGTTGGGGTCTACACCAGCATGTTAGTGTAAAAAAAATAAACTTTTTACACTAACATGCTGGTGTTGCCCTATACTTTTCATTTTGACAAGAGGAAAAGGGGAAAAAAGCCCCCCAAAATTTGTAACGCAATTTCTCCCGAGTACGGAGATACCCCATATGTGGGCGCAAACTGCTCTGGGGGCGCACAACAAGGCCCAGAAGGGAGAGTGCGCCATGTACATTTGAGGTGATTTGCACAGGGGTGGCTGATTGTTACAGCGGTTTTGACAAACGCAAAAAAAAAAAAACCCACATGTGACCCCATTTCGGAAACTACACCCCTCACGGAATGTAATGAGGGGTGCAGTGAGAATTTACACCCCACAGGTGTCTGACAGATCTTTGGAAGAGTGGGCTGTGCAAATTAAAAATGTTGTACAGCCCACTGTTCCAAAGATATGACAGACACCAGTGGGGGGTAAATGCTCACCTTACGCCTTCTTACGTTCCTCAAGGGGTCTAGTTTCCAAAATGGTATGCCATGTGGGGGTTATTTTGCTGTCCTGGCACCATATGGGCTTCCTAAATGCGACATGCCCCCCGAGCAAAATTTGCTCTCAAAAAGCCAAATATGACTCCTTCTCTTCTGAGCATTGTAGTTCGCCTGTAGTGCACTTCAGGTCAACTTATGGGGTACCTCCATACTCAGAAGAGATGTGGTTACAAATTTTGGGGGGTATTTTCTGCTATTAACCCTTGCAAAAATGTGAAATTTGGGGGGAAACACACCTTTTAGTGATTTTTTTTTTTAACGTATGCAAAAGTCGTGAAACCCCTGTGGGGTATTAAGGCTCACTTTATTTCTTGTTACGTTCCACAAGGGGTCTAGTTTCCAAAATGGTATGCCATGTGTTTTTTTTTTGCTGTCCTGGCACCATAGGGGCTTCCTAAATGCGACATGCCCCCGAGCAAAATTTGCTCTCAAAAAGCCAAATATGACTCCTTCTCTTCTGAGCATTGTAGTTCACCCATAGTACACCTCAGGTCAACTTATGGGGTACCTTCATACTCAGAAGAGATGGGGTTACAATGTTTGGGGGGTATTTTCTGCTATTAACCCTTGCAAAAATTTGAAATTTGGGGGGAAACACACATTTTAGTGAAATTCTATTTTTATTTTTTTACATATGCAAAAGTCGTGAAACACCTGTGGAGTATTAAGGCTCACTTTATTCCTTGTTACGTACCTCAAGGGGTCTAGTTTCCAAAATGGTATGCCATGTGGGGGATTTTTGCTGTTCTGGCACCATAGGGGCTTCCTAAATGCAACATGCCCCCCAAAAACCATTTAAAAAAAACGTACTCTCCAAAATCCCCTTGTCGCTCCTTCGCTTCTGAGCCCTCTACTGCGCCCGCCGAACACTTTACATAGACATATGAGGTATGTGCTTACTCGAGAGAAATTGGGCTACAAATATAAGTATAAATTTTCTCCTTTTTCCCCTTGTAAAAATTCAAAAATTGGGTCTACAAGAACATGCGAGTGTAAAAAATGGAGATTGTGAATTTTCTCCTTCACTTTGCTGTTATTTCCTGTGAAACACCTAAAGGGTTAAAACGCGGACTGAATGTCATTTTGAATACTTTGGGGGGTGCAGTTTTTATAATGGGGTCATTTGTGGGGTATTTCTAATATGAAGACCCTTCAAATCCACTTCAAACCTGAACTGGTCCATGAAAAATTTGAGTTTGGAAATTTTGTGAAAAATTGGAAAATTGCTGCTGAACTTTGAAGCCCTCTGGTGTCTTCCAAAAGTAAAAACTTGTCAATTTTATGATGCAGACATAAAGTGGACATATTGTATATGTGAAAAAAAAATTATTTGGAATATCCATTTTCCTTACAAGCAGAGAGCTTCAAAGTTAGAAAAATGCAAAATTTTCAAATTTTTCATAAAATTTTGGGATTTTTCACCAAGAAAGGATGCAAGATACCACAAAATTTTACCACTATGTTAAAGTAGAATATGTCACGAAAAAAACAATCTCGGAATCAGAATGATAACTAAAAGCATTCCAGAGTTATTAATGTTTAAATTGACAGTGGTCAGATGTGCAAAAAATGGCCGGGTCCTGAGGTGTAAAATGGCCTGGTCCTTAAGGGGTTAAATGAGTTATCCAGTAATAGAAAAAGAGAGCTACTTTCTTTCGAAAACTGCTCCCCGTATTTCTCCAGGTTGAGTGTGGTTCTGCAGCTCTGTTCCTTTGAAGTGAGTGGAGCCAAATTGTAAAACCACACCCAACCTGAGACAGATGGGGAGCGGTTTTCGACAGAAATTAGATGTGTTTTTTTAATTCCTGGATAACCCCTTTAAAAAACTGCAGTGGCAGTTTTCAAAAAGAAAAAAAGCCAGAAAAAACCTAGGTGGAAACCTAGTCATATAGAAAGACCCAGTTGGTAGGTTTAATGATAAAATAGAAAACTGGTAAACCCACTATGTTAAAAGTTTTTATTATTATGAATTATTCAGACCCTAAGATCATTCAGAAATTGCCTCAGACAAAAAAAAGGGAGTGGGAAAAAGCTGCCATGGCAAAGTTTGCTATACTCGGTCACAACCCAAACCACTCCCATAAATACATAAACCATCCCATCAAAACATAAAGGACAGTACAAGTAGTACATAGAAACACCTAGTTGCACAGTCAAGGGCAAAAATCAATTTTTACAGTCAAGGAAATGTCTATACTACCTACATATATGCATCAATAGCTACAACTGTCTGTTACCTTTTTTCCTTGTTAAAGGGTTGTTTTCATCCACAATTTAGGGGTATGTTCACATACTGAGGTTCTAATGCATAAAATTCACAGCAGTTTTGTATGGATATATCATACTGGCATGCGAAATGGTAATAGACAGTTGTAAAGTAGCAACTACATTGACATGGTCAGAAATGGCAGGAGGTGCTCAACCCCAAGTGCAGTTGTGCACCTATGCTGGGGTGGAGGTCCTGCACTTGTGGACCATTGCTATGGGCCATCCCCAGCATAATGTGCATACAATGGAGGATGCCAGCAACCAGTCACAAGTACCACAATGGCATCATACACCAGATAAATGTGTGGATGTGTAACACTCATAATTTTACAAAGAACAGGAATATAGGTACACTACTGTAGTAGATGTAAACAATGACATTAGCTAACCCTCAAAACTGATGTATAATTGAGACATTAGCCAGTATATCCTTATATGAAGAACATACCTGAGCCCGCACACCAACGCCAAGGTTTCTCAAGTGGTACGGGACCTAACACTAACATACCTGTGCATGATAAACAAAACCAGGAACCAAATTACAGCAGCATTAGGTTCGACTTGTAGACTGCTCCCCAGTTACCTCCAGTGTGGCTGAGCACAGATACGATGGGAGGGGGGAGACAGGCTACAAGCCCCACCCTGACTGGCATTGTATGTGTGCTCAGCCACACTGTAGGTAACCGGGGAGCAGTCTACAAGTCGGACCTAATGTTGTTGTAATTTGGTTCCTGGTTTTGCCTATCTGGCACAGGTAGGTTAGTGTTAGGTCCTGTACCACTTGAGAAACCTTGGCGTTGGTGTGTGGGCTCAGGTATGTCCTTCATATTGGATATTTACATCTACCACAGTAGTGTACCTATATTCCTGTTCTTTTGTAAAATGATCAGTTGTCAAGTAGACCTGGGTTAGACAGAAAAGTGCTGCTCATCGATAACTTTCTTTAAAGCATATTTTTTGTTTATTTGTTTTTTTTTTACTATCTGGAAGCAAAGGGCACCCTAGTCATGTGGATTCAGACTGCAGACATAAAACATCTACTGGCATTAAACAGACCAAACATAGTCAAAAGGAAAGTGCTTTTGGTCTACTGCACCCTATGTGTATGCCTTAGTATACGTTGGAACACCATCTTGACTACACATATATTTGTATAGTCAAAACATGATGGGTGAGATTTATGAATCTTTATTTACTTAGTGGTCTATTTTGTGATTTTTTTTTTTTTTTTTGCAATATTGTTTTTTTTACTTAAAATATAAGTGATTTTGAAAACTTGTTCATGTAGGCCACTTTACATTCAGTGTCATTCATTTATTATTTATGATTTTTTTTAAATAAACAAAAATATAAACAAAATTCTACAAAAATTGAGGCATCAATACCCAGCTTTATACACAGGTACAACCCCTTCACAGAAGAATGGTAACATTGTCTCTCAACCCAAACGATAAGAGGGGTTAGCACACAAAACCTTAGTTACTTCACTATAAAAAAAAATGCACAGTGTAACTGGTGCGGGAAAGGTTTAAACATATTGTAACAGAGACCTATCAAATAAATTATGAAAAAGACTTTCAATAATGAGAAAATAAATCCATTTTATTGTTAAGTCCTTTTGGATGAATACATCCAAACCGATAGATCAAAAAGATCTCTCAGTTTCTGAGAGCTCGCAACCAATCACCTTACCTCATTGATTTATTTACATTCTCAATAGAGAAAAACCGGATGTGCGTAAGATCACCCATGTTGTACATCACAAAAGTGCCTGGAGACATTTCAAGTATTCACATTTAAACTTTGAGTGCGCACAGCACCATTGATATGTCCCTGAATTCGTTTTTTTAGGTTTCTTTTTGTGCTGCCAACATAGGAAAGATTGCATGCAGAACAAGATACATTATTTATTACACATAGTAAGACTATATGATAAACTATGCGCATGGTCACCAAAAAAAACAAAGGTGACGTGAACAATTACATACAAAACTACTCAGTGATAAATCTCTCCTTAGCCCCGTATAAAGATACTATACCAGAGACACTATGTTCCAGAGACTTCCATCATAGGTATATATAAAGAGGTCATTCCAATGTACGCTGCCAATATGTACCTATTACAAAGTGTAAACAGGGCTGGTGCAAGGATTTTTGCCACCCTAGGCAAAAGCAAATTTTTCTGCCCCTTGACCCTGACCATTCACTCCGCCCTTTGACATGCCCCACCTTACTACTGGGGTGACACACTGTATCAAACCTCCTCATCATATAATCACCTTACAAGGGAGACACACTGTAACAAACCTCCTCCTCATGTAATGTCCTTAAAACTGGGATGACACACTGCAACAAACCTTCTCCTCATGCATTCACCTTACTACAGGAATGACACATGGTAACAAACCTCCTCCTCATGTAATCTGCTTACTACTGGGGGGACACGCTGTAACAAACGCCTTGTTCATGTAATTACCTTACCAATGAGGTGACACGGTGGTGCTGGCTGGGCGGGTGCTTCGGGTGAGTGGGGGCTTTGGATGCTAGCTGGCTACTAACTTTCTTGCAGCATGCAAAGCAGCGCCCCCATCAAGAGGGCGCTCTAGGTTGGCTGTCTATTTTGCCTATAGGAAGAATCGGCCCTGAGTGTGAACAAAGCCATACAGTAACCCAGTTTTATTCAGAAGCTAAGTCACAGTCAGCTGTCATGTTAACCCAAATACTATTCACTACATATGACTTGGAATTATTTCGGAGGAAGTCAGTAAAAGCTTCAACTTCTAAAAGCTTATCGACCTGAATTAAATATGTATGATGTTTAGCTAGAGCCAGAGATGAGAACATTCATGTAGATTGTTTTTTTTCTATCATAGTCTTATTTTAGTTCATGGAGGGAATATGTGACTCATTCTTTGCACCTACAATATATGATATTTTAGATGTCATGAAAGAAAAAAAAGTGAGAACATCACAAAACAGTGAATAAGGAACACTCTGTAAAGGAGATAACTACTTGATCGGTGATTTATATGATTATTGAGGCTCCATGAAAGAACATTTAGCAATATACACATCAGTCACAATATTGTCTATTAACAGAAGAACTGAATATTTATCTTGTGTTAATGGCACCAAAGGGTGGGATATATCGGATGGCAGATGAACCATTAGTCCTTGCTTGACGTTAATGTGCTGGAAATAGGAAAAATTATCAACTGTAAGAACCTCCACTGTTAAACAAATGCTCAGAAAGTCAAAACAGTAATGTAATGCTGACTGCCAACGTCTGCACTGACTGGACTCCTTTCTCCGTTCCACCCAATATACAGCCCAGCAAATGAAAACTGTCCTGGTGTACCAGTAGTAGATGAGAGCCCTAGACCCACACCGGACCACCCAGTCAAAGGCCTTATCAAAAGAGATGTCACCAAACACAGATCTTCCCTGCTACATAGGATAGGTGATGTATTATACAAAAATTATCAATGAAAATCAAATTTATCAACCCATGGAGGTCTGGATATGGAGTCACACTCAAAATCAAAGTGGAAAACCAAATTACAGGCTGATCCAACTTTGATGTAATGTCCTTAAAACAAGTCAAAATGAGACTCAGTAGTGTGTGTGGCCTCCATGTACCCGTATGACCTCCCTACAATGCCTGGGCATGCTCCTGGACAGTCTGTGGTGCAACGTGGCGTTGGTGGATGGAGCGAGACATGATGTCCCAGATGTGCTCAATCGGATTCAGGTCTGGGGAATGGGCAGGCCAGTCCATAGCATCAATGCCTTCCTCTTGCAGGAACTGTTGACACACTCCAGCCACATGAGGTCTAGCATTGTCTTGCATTAGGAGGAATCCATGGCCAACCGCACCAGCATATGGTCTCACAAAGGGTTTAAGGATCTCATCTCCGTGCCTAATGGCAGTCAGGATACCTCTGGCAAGCACATGGAGGGCTGTGCGGCCCCCCAAAGAAATGCCACCCCACACCATTACTGACCCACCGGCAAACCGGTCATGCTGGAGGATGTTGCAGGCAGCAGAACGTTCTCCACAGCATCTCCAGACTCTGTCACATCTGTCACATGTGCTCAGTGGGAACCTGCTTTCATCTGTCAAGAGGACAGGGCGCCACTGGCAAATTTGCCAATCTTGGTGTTCTCTGGCAAATGCCAAACGTCCTGCAGGGTGTTGAGCTATAAGCACAACCCCCCACCTGTGGACGTCGAGCCCTCATAGAGTCTTTTTCTGACCTTTTGAGTGGACACATGCTCCTCCTGCTCCTCCTTGCACAAAGGTGGAGGTAGCAGTCCTGCTGCTGGCTTGTTGCCCTCCTTCGGCCTCCTCCACGTCTCCTGATGTACTGGCCTGTCTCCTGGTAGCGCCTCCATGCTCTGGACACTACGCTGACAGACACAGCAAACTTCCTTGCCACAGCTCGTATTGATGTGCCATTCTGGATGAGCTGCACTACCTGAGCCACTTGTGTGGGTTGTAAACTCCGTCTCATGCTACCACTAGAGTGCAAGCATCGCCAGCATTCAAAAGTGACTAAAGCATCAGCCAGGAAGCATAGGAACTGCAGAACCACTAATTTTCACCTGTTGTCTGTTCCATTTTCACAACAGCATTTGAAATTGATTGTCAATCAGTTTGCTTCCTGAGGGGGCAGTGTGATTTCACATAAGTGTGCTAATCATGTTCATAAAAAATAAGGACCCCAGAATAAATACAGACCCCAGAACAACAAAGCAAACAAACCAAACCCAAGAACAACTACAGATCCCAGGCCAAATTACCTAAATTAATATAGACCCCAGACCTGAAGTCCTAAACATACACAGCAAATCACTGAGACTATAATAACCTCAATGTCTACCATCAAAGACTCATTGTAGAACTGTAGAAGACTAAAACATAACATTTATTAATTTCTTTTAAATAAATATTCTGAAACAAACAAACACAAAATAGTGTATTACCAACCATATCAGAATCAGATCAATAACAAAAAATAATAACAATAAGTACCAAGCCTTCAATAAGTAATACCCTATTCCTGGAGACACAGGGAGGGACAACTGGGGGAAGGGGATTCTTCAGCGACCTAGGAGCCATTACATTATGCCCTAGGCAAGGCCTTCAACCTAGGCAGAATTTATATCCTTAGAAGGAAGGCCTCGCACTTCCTCTGTTATTGGTTAGCTGTCACTGTCAAAAGCTGACAAACGACATTAAAAAGCTATTGGAATAGTTGCAGGAATTAATTCCCTGAATTAAAATCTGTCTGTGTGGGTAAATAACTTATTACAGCCCCCAATTCCGCAAATACCAGGATATATACAAGACACCAAACACCTGCTATCTGCAGAATTATTGTTGGGTTACCAGTTTATATTCTGTTATTCCCCATAATTTAGCACTGGAAGTTTTGAGGTGGTTCCTGCCCATGAACTCCATTTACTCCAATGGTCTGCAGGAATATATTGTGTTGGTAGTAGATTATTTGTTAACTCATCATTTTTTTATGTTTGACAACCAGTTCTTGCAGACCACCAAAGCTTTAATGGGCGCTTGCTTCTTACCTTCCCTGGCCAATATTAACATGTGCTTTTGGGAAAAAGAGCATCTTTCTTCGTCGTGTATCCCCCGTGCCAATAGTATTATTTGGTATGGGCGTCACATAGACGACTTATTGTCGTTCTCATCACTCTTACCACTTTAGATATTGAATGTTTCTCCTACTATCTCAATAGGAATTACTATAACTTCGCTTTCACTGTTTCTTTTTTATGATAATGTATCTTTTTTGCATTTCACTTTAAAGGGCACCTCTGATACTTATACCATCCTGTCTGTGACATACAGAAAGGAGTCTGCAGTGAATGGTTCTCTACATGCCTCCTTGGGGCACCCCTTCCAGGTGGTAAAAAACTTACCAGTTGGTAAGGCAATAATTGCCAGACACAATTGTACAACTGATGAGGATTTCCACAGGGAAATGGATGATGTTAAAAAACACTTGCTGCATAGAGGATATCCAAAATGGTCCCTTAAACGAGCAAGAAATATAGTAGCATCCAAATCTAGATATGACCTACTTGAGTGTCATTTGTCTAGAAATTCCCATTCAATAGAAAGAAATAATGCTAGACCTGTAGTTTTCTCTACTGCCTTCAGTGCAGATTTTCCAGATATTTGCAAAATCATTTACAAATATATGCCTATTATTTCTTCAGATCCTCAATACAAGGAAGCACTTGCACAAATGTGCGGCCAAAGAGCCCCTCCCTTAGGTCAATATATTTTACCATCACTTTTTTGTTCTCAATCCAGAAATGTTCCCACATGGTTAAGACATCCAGGACCATTTAGGTTTGGACACAGTCGGTGTGTTTGCTGTAGTATCACAGTTCCATCCACCTCTTTTACTTCATATGTTACAGGTCCCACTTACCTGGTAAGCAATACATTAATTGTAACACCACATTTGTTATTTATTTACTGTCATGTATGGTCTGTAAAGTACAGCACTTAGGCTGCACTAGTACTTCATTTAAAACACATATCCGTAAACGCATATATAATATTGCACACTTCATTTCTCGCAAGGTATCGGCTGTGTCCCACCCTTGTGCCACCCATTGAATTGATCGGCTTTGGGAGGATAAATTTACCTTCATGAGGTGGTGATCACAGACAGAACCTGTTAAGTAGGGAGATTTTTGGGATTATTACTTCAGGAACACATGTCAAGATACAATACTTTACTATAACTGATTATGTCAGAGTTAGATTATCTTTGTATTGTATTTTAGTTATGTCTTGGACTTAAGTCTCTTACTAATTATTTTTTTGTTTAATTTTTTTGTTTTGTTTTCTTGCCTTTTTTTGTGTGTTTCTGCTTGGTATAGCATTAAATTATCAGTTGTACCATATACATTTGCTCCATAGTTAGCTGCGTCTCTTACAAGTAATTGAGTTATTATGAGTAGATGCAGTATTCACATTTTTTTTGCGATCTATTATTGTGCCTTGTTTACACTAATTTGCGATAGTTTCACACACATATGTTCATACATGTTATTGTCTTTATGTCGATAAAGTAATGGTTTATGCATTTATGTTGTGTGGTTGTATTGCAATTAGACTAGTGTTTTGCATTTTATAATTTTTTTGTATTCCTGCATGGATTTTAATGTTTTGCATTTGTGTCTATGTAAGGGTTAAACTGCATTTCCTTCTTGGTTTATTCACCAGGGGGGAATTAGCAGTTTCCCACCCCACAAAGGAAGCGATGGAGATTTTCTCCGCTATGTACGATTAAGGGTGAAAACACATGAAACACGTCATATGACTTCCCAACGGAAGTCTTACCTGATGTCTGCTTTTACTTCAATAAACTACTTAGAACGTTTGCACGCCTCCGAGCTGGATTTTCTCCATTACTGCTGTCTTTGATGTGTGTGCGTGTTTGGGGGGGTAGTGGAGGTATAGAGCTGGACATACCATTTGCTTGTGTACCTAGAACATTGTTCTCATTACACCACATATACCTACTGGTTGCTTAATCAGCATCATGAATATGCATATGCAGCATATCTGGCATTTATTAAATAACCCTAGACATATATACTGCTATACACCTATACATGCATATCAATTTCCCCATGGTCAGCCAGGTCACTGACACTGAGAGTCTAAATCAGAAGAACTAAAAATGCCTACATGCTGGATACTTATCTTTCTGATGTAACGATACAAAACTTCATCTTAATGTGCTTCCCATCTTTAAGATCATCAGGAGACATGTGGATCAATGATAGACCCATCATGATTAAAGAGGTATTCCACAAATGTTTTTATTTGACTATGCTTCAGGGGCTGTAAAGTTAGTGTAGTTCATAATATAGTGTCTGTACCTGTGTGTGACGGTTTTCTCACAATTCTTCTGTGATTTTCACCCCAATATTTATTTTTAACAGCATAAAAAATGACTGTTGTCTCAGATTTTCCCAGGTTGCAATGCGGCTGAGACCTGACTCACTAGTCAACTGATGACAGAGAGTCTGTCTGCTTCAATGGGTGGAGGGATCGCTTGGTGGGAGAGAGATCAATCTGCCACTAATTCAACAGCTGTAGGCACCCTGATTGAAAACCACAGGTCTTTTGAATGGATGCAACTCTTTTATGTTTCAATGGGTGGGGTGGCTGATGTGTGGGAGGGAGGAAAATGGAATTATGGGATTTGTAGTAAAAAAAAATAAAGTCAAACAGGAAATACCAGTTCACAAAAAGCTAGCCACAGTATTATGGTAATCTCACAACATAGCCATTTATCCCCAAGACAAGTGCAGATCCTTCCTAAGCATGTCCATTACTGTCTGCCAGGTACATACTAAAATCACATTATGGTGGATAACCCCTTTAAAGTTCCCTGTCCAAGATGCATAACAGGATCGCATAGGTGACCATTATTGAAAGATGGAAGCATGTTTAATTATGCCCGGCCTTACACCTGGGAAATACCTACTGTATTCCCTTAGGTTGGCCTTTCAACGCAGCCATCTTCCTTAAACATCCTTTTAAACCGGAAGTGATCACAGATATAATATTCATTCCGAGGACATTACTGTTGTCATGTAGCACATCCTGGCTCAGTTCCTCAAATGGCCCCAAAATAAACACATACTCAAAACAAATACAGAACTCTTAAACCTTTAGAATGTACAGTGTGGGCAAAAAAGTATTTAGTAAGCCACCAATTGTGCAAGTTCTCCCACTTAAAAAGATGAGAGAGGCCTGTAATTTTTTATCATAGGTATACCTCAACCATGAGAAACATAATGAGAAAAAAAATCCATAAAATCCCATTGTCTGATTTTTAAAGAATTTATTTGAAAATTAGGGTGGAAAATAAGTATTTGGTCACCTACAAACAAGCAAGATTTCTGGCTCTCACAGACCTGTAACTTCTTCTTTAAGAGTCTCCTGTTACATCCAGCGCTCCGCCCAGACACGTTGGCCATGAGTGCTCCCCTCCTCTGTCCACCTCTGCCAGCGGGGCTTGGATTCACATTGCAGGACGCTCCCGCACGTGAATCTCAGCCCGTCACTCACCTCCCCTGTCTTCTGTCCTCTCGCAGCGCTGGCACTCATGCCCCCGCCTCCTAGGGTGTGCACGTTGGTGCCCTAAGATTTAAAGGGCCAGTGCACCCTTAATTATTAGTTACACCTGCACCTTTTCTTTAAGTGTCTGCACCTCCCATTTATCCCTGCCGGATCTTTGTTTGCCTTAGTGCCCAAGAGAAAGCATTTGTAGTCTCACCTTGCCGTATTCCTGATCCTATTGTTCCGTGACCTGACCTTGCTCCTGTGCCGCCTGCCTATTGACCTCCTGCTACGTTCCTGACTTCGCACCTGTGCCGCCCGCCCTGACCTTCTGTTGCCGTATCCCTCCAGTGCCTCCAATCTAGCAACCTGGGTGCTGCCTGCTGTAGCAAATTCATCCCGCTTTGCGATGGGCTATGATGAAAACCAGTGGCACCTTAGACTCCGCTCCCTGGCACGGCCCACGTAATCTACCACACAGGTCCAGTGGACTACTACCCTGAGTGCTACAGCCTACTGCCGTGAGTCTCACATCTCCTCTGTCCTCCACTCGTTACCTGTATTAATGGCACCTGATTGAACTTGTTATCAGTATAAAAGACACCTGTCCACAACCTCAAACAGTCACACTTCAAACTCCTCTATGGCCAAGACCAAAGAGCTGTCAAAGGACACCAGAAACAAAATTGTAGACCTGAACCAGGCTGGGAAGATTGCATCTGCAATAGGCAAGCAGCTTGGTGTGAAGGAATAAAATGTGGGAGCAATTTTTAGAAAATGGAAGACATATAAGACCACTGATAATCTCCCCCGATCTGGGGCTCCACGCAAGATCTCACCCCGTGGTGTCAAAATGATAACAAGAATGGTGAGCAAAAATCCCAGAACCATACAGCGGGACCTAGTGAATGACCTGCAGAGAGCTGGGACCAAAGTAACAAAGGCTACAATCAGTAACACACTACGCCACCAGGGACTCAAATCATGCAGTGCCAGACAACCCCCTGCTTAAGCCAGTACATGTCCGGGTCCATCTGAAGTTTGCTAGAGAGCATTTGTATAATCCAGAAGAGGATTGGGAGAATGCCCTATGGTCAGATGAAACCAAAGTAGAACTTTTTGGTAAAAACTCAACTTGTCATGTTTGGAGGAGAAAGAATGCTGAGTTGCATCCTAAGAACACCATACCTACTGTGAAGCATGGGTGTGGAAACATTATGCCTTGGAGCTCTTTTTGTGCTAAGGAACCAGGACGACTGATCTGTGTAAAGGAAAGAATGAATGGGGCCATGTATTGTGAAATTTTGAGTGAAAAACTCCTTCTATCAGCAAGGGCATTGAAGATGAAACGTGGTTGGGTCTTTCAGCATGACAATGATCCCAAACACACCGCCTGGGCAATGAAGGAGTGGCTTCATAAGAAGCATTTCAAGGTTCTGGAGTTACCTAGCCAGTCTCCAGATCTCAACCCTATAGAAAAGCTTTGGAGGGAGTTGAAATTCTCTGTTGCCTAGAGACAGCCCAAAAACATCACTGCTCTAGAGGAGATCTGCATGGAGGAATGGGACAAAATTCCAGCAACAGTGTGTGAAAACCTTGTGAAGACTTACAGAAAACGTCTGACCTCTGTCATTGCCAACAAAAGGTATATAACAAAGTATTGAGATGAACTTTTGTTATTGACAAAATACTTATTTTCCACCATAATTTGCAAATAAATTCTTAAAAAATCAGACAATGTGATTTTATGGATTTTTTTTTCTCATCATGTCTCTCATAGTTGAGGTATACCTATGATGAAAATTACAGGCCTCTCTCATATTTTTAAGTGGGAGAACTTGCACAATTGGTTGCTGACTAAATATTTTTTAGATCCCAGAAAAAAGACATTTCTGAAAAAAGACATTTCAGTAATTTCAGAACAGGCCTGAAATTACAGAACCCTGAAAAACTACAGACCTTAAAAAAGAGATTCCAGAATTACTACACACCTGAGATCCCAAAATACAGACCCCCAAACTAACTACAGACCACCCACATAAATAGAAACATATAAATAGAAACAAATCAAATCCACCGAAATAAATACAGACATCTATACTAGACTAAACTAAGGCAGATCACCAGACTCCATAAATAAATAAATACTCACCCAGAACAAATGCATAACTCATATCAAATTCCAAAATAGAGACCCCTGAATAAATATGAAATCCAAAAATAAAGACCCCAAAATACACACCTGAAATCAAAATAAATACAAACTTCAAAAATAATTACAGAACCTAAACCAGACCACTAAATAAACACCGGCCCCAAATCAAACCCCTTAAAAAATATAAACCAAGATCCATTACAGAATGGACACAGATCCCAAACCAGACCTAAGCTGCTTACAAAGCTCAGCCCATACTCTCTTCCTCTATAAAGCCTTGCTTCTCTGTTGCTCTGTTATCCTGCCTTATCCTGCGCAGATACGGTCCTGTGATTATATCTGTGCAGGACCTTTTAACGTGTCTTTCACATCAAGGTATTTCTTAAAATCTCTATAATTATTTATATGTTTTAAGAGTTTGCACTTTCCTAACTCTTTGTGCAGGCAAATACTTTACCTAACCCAGCCTGGGGTCAGATCCTATCCTTTTTGTTTTAAGTTGACGGCTCAAGAGAAACCGCATTGTTAGGCTCCTTTCACACTATATTATTGTTCCGTTTAGGAACTTCCATCAGAAGTTCCGTCACTATATCGGGGAAAACCGGCCGTTTGCACCCGTATATGCCCGTAATTCCTTACGGACGTTATATAGTGACGGGACATGGTGGCGGAAAAATTACTGCATTACGGGCATATACGGGTGCAAACGGGCAGTTACAAAACCCCATAGGCTGCAATGCGATTTTTGTCGCGGCTGTCAGGGGTTTTGTAACGGCCGGTTTTCCCCAATATAGTGACGGAACTTCTGACGGAAGTTCCTAAACGGAACTATAATATAGTGTGAAAGGAGCCTTAGCTATGAAGCAGCCAATGTATGCCAATGTGGCTTTATAATCCATTTTCATGCTGTATGTTAAAAAATATGTATGATAACAACCTTTAAAATGAATTTTACATAATAAACTGTACAGGTACAAGAACAGCTTTGTACTGGGGGAAACAGCTGCTTTCTTATAAAATGAAAGATACGAACAGCATAATTTCCAACTTGTAAAGCTTAATTGTTATATTTTAAGGTAAAGAGAAAGAGACGTTCCCTTGAAGTCACACACTAAAGACCTTTATTGTCTCAATTACAGAGCAGTCACGTTCCTTACTCCATCCCTGTAATTATTACCTCCACTTACTAAGACACCTATTATAACCAAAACGCTACCTAAATGAATAACAGAATGTTCGCATCTATATTTCCACTCCTTCCATGCTTGATCTGTGCCAGATTCTCGCAGCATTTCTTTTTGTAATTTCTCTAATTAATCTTAGCGTATTTCCCCAGACAATTTGCATTTCATCTAGGAATGTTAATGTACGAATATGAACCCTCTCATTTTAGTTTATGAAAAATAATAAGATATTACTAATAAAGTAGATCTACATGCGGCAATTAAAATGTTCAAAGTCATGTGGAAAATGATGAGATTTGCTTCGTAAATCAAGAAAATAGAATATGGCAGAAAATTGATTTTGTTTGATGGCCTAAGGGGCGACATTATTTGTGTTAATTGCCATTAATTTAGTTGGCAAAGAAATGTAGGTAGAAACCAAATTTTCGGCAGTAAAACAAAGGAATGACAATCACAGAGTGTAAGGCTGTGTTCAAATTATACGTTTTTTGTTTTCGTTAATGCTGTTTGTTGTGTTTTAAAACACAAATTTTGAAAAAAATAATTTTTAACACCTTTATTACATCTTTTTCATAAAATAACACACACATACACACACGTATATATAAATACACAAAATTATTCCTTTCCCCACTATGGTGATGATTTAACAAAAATGTAAAAAAAAAAAATCTATTCATTTGAAATCTTTTAAAATTTACTGATTTCCATGTTCTTGCTTTTAGCTAGTTCAAATTCATATTAATTGTCTATACGTACAGTATCTTACTCAGATTTGCGCTGCACAGGATTTTCAGCTGCAGATCTTAATGTAAACTAAATGACTGAGCTTCTAATCTGCAAGTAACAAATCCTGCGCATCAAATCTGCACAGGATACCACACGTATACGTGAATAGACCCTAAAGGAGATCTCTGGCGAAAAATAACTTATCCTTTATCCACATGATAGGGGATAAGTAGCTGATGGTGGGAGGTCCTACCGATGGAGGCCCCCGCGATCATGGGATGGGACCCGGCACTCAGTGAGGAGCGCATGCTACAGCCGACACGCGCTCCATTCATTTCTATGGAAGCGCCGAAAAGACTCGAGCACAGCACTCGGGCATCATCAGTGCTCCTATAGGAATGAATAGAGGCCGTGGCATCTACCAGTGAACAACATGTTCTCCTCACGCCCCCTCCCATAGACTTGCATTGAGGGGCGGGGTGTGATGTCACATGGGGCGGAGTCGTGACGTCACGATCTTCTGTCCCGCTGGTCGAGATGGACTCAGCCTGAGGACCTCCAGCGGTTCCGGAAGCCGCTACAGGTGGGTGCTGCATGGTAGATCCAGGGGGTCCCCAGCAGCAGGAGCCCAGCGATCTGACATCTCATCCCCTATCCTTTGAATAGGGGATAAGATGTCTAGGGGTGGAGTACCCCTTTAAGATAGTGAATCATTTTTGTCAATACATGCATAATTTTTTTTGGGAAAATGCCAAAATTTCATAAAAAAGTCTATATATTTAAAGGGGTACTCCGCTCCTGGCATCTTATCTCCTACCCAAAGGATAGGGGATAAGATGTTAGATCGCCGCGGTCCCGCTGCTGGGGACCCCGGGGATCGCCGCTGCGGCACCCCACCATCATTAGTGCACAGAGCAAGTTAGCGTAATGACGGGCGATACAGGGGCAGCGCTTCATATCGCGGGGGCCGGCGCAGGACGTAAATAAACGTCCTGCGTCGTTAAGGGGTTAATTAATAATGATATGAAACTGCTAACTAAAATTATGGCCATACGTCTGAACATGTTTATTGCATCTTATGTACATCTGGACCAGGTGGGCTTTATCCCGAGCAGGCAGGCACCTGTTCAAACCCGTAGGGTTATAGATTTAGTCTCCCTGGGATGGTGATACCCGCTCTAGTTCCGGTTTTCTTCTTTCTCTTGATCTACGGAAGGCCTTTGATTCATTGCATTGGGAGTATTTGTTTTTGACTTTAGAACATAGGGGCTTTGGCCCAGGCTTCCTGAAGCTCTTGTGCAATTTATATGCTGCTCCCTGGGCTATGGTTTATCTTCAGGGATATGTCTCGGAGGCCTTCCGGACTAGGAGGGGAACGAGACAGGGTTGACCCCTCTTCCCTGTCCTGTTTGCTCTTGCAATAGAGCCGCTCACGGCTGTTATTCATAACTCTTCTTCAATTAGGGGTGTCGGGACAGGGGGCGGGGGAACATAAATTGGTGCTTTTCGCTGATGAGCTTTTATTATCTCTCTCCTCTCTCCCCAATTTGTTTAGCGTTTTACACCAATTTGCGGAGGTCTCTGGTTTAGAGTTGAATTCCTCTAAGTCAGTAGCTTTAAACATTAATTTACCAGACAGGAATGTTAAACTTGTGGAACTCAATTTTTATTTCCAGTGGCATAATCATAGTTTATCCTATTTGGGTATCCAGCTAACCCCTTTAATATCCTCTCTATACTCTGCCAATTATCCCCCTTTGTTTCGTGAGATCAGGAATGATCCTCAAACTTAGTCTGGCTTCCCACTCTTGTGGCTGGGTAGGATAGCTTCTATTAAAATGAATATATTGCCTAGGCTGTTGTATGCTTTTCACTTCCTCCCAGTGTCTGTCCCGGCCCCTGCTTTAGATCGTTTACTGTTGAATTTACTATGTTTTGTCTTCGGCTCTAGGGGTTGCAGTGTGGGCTGTAAAATGCTTTATGCTTCCCGTCTTCAAGGGGGCTTGGGGATGCCTAACCTTAAGAAATATTTTCAAACGGCTAGATTAGGTCAACTGGCACAAATTCATGCTGGGCGCTCCTGTCCTCAGTGGGTCGCTATAGAAGGATTGGCCTCTCCTAGCACCCCGCTATCTCTACTTCAATGGCTCCCTTCTGGGGAAAAGGCTCCGATTCTTTCTCCTGTACTCTCACAATCGCTAGCTTTATAGGATGGTCTCCGCAATCGCTTCCCTTTGCAATCAGCTCACACTCCTGCGGCCCAGATTTTTCGTAACCCTAAATTCTCTCCTGGCATGGTCTCCTCAACGTTCTCTTGGTGGTCCAATAAAGTTCTTCGCATAGGTGACTTTATCGACAGATTAGTTATTAAAACAGCTGATCATTTTTGTACTTTTCATGGTAGCCTGACTCTGAATTATTTCGCTAAAATTAAATCTCCAATTTTTTGTCTAGTTTGAAAAATCTGGAAACAGATATTCCTGGTCGCATCTTAGACAAATCGCTCTGCTTTTCCTCCTTGGATGGTAGAGATTTAATCTCTACTATCTATGGTATCCTACTGGGGTCTGCCATTAAGCTCTCGTATATGTTGGCGTGGGAGAAGGACCTGGGAAGATCACTCAAGCTCCCCAGGAAGCAGCAAGAGGATTGCAGCAGAGGTCCGTGAGGCCGGTACTGGAGCAATGGGGGAACATAGGAAGGTGAGTTAAAGGGGTACTCCGGTGGAAAACTTTTTTTTTAAATCAACTGGTGCCAGAAAGTTAAACAGATTTTTTAATTACTTCTATTAAAAAATCTTAATTCTTCCAGTAGTTATTAGCTGCTGAATACTAGATAGGAAATTATTTTCTTTTTGGAACACAGTGCTCTCTGCTGACATCATGATCACAGTGCTCTCTGCTGACATCTCTGTCCATTTTAGGAACTGCCCAGAGCAGCATATGTTTGCTATGGGGATTTTCTCCTACTCTGGACAGTTCTTAAAATGGACAGAGATGTCAGCAGAGAGCACTGTGCTCGTGATGTCAGCAGAGAGCACTGTGGTCATGATGTCAGCAGAGCACTGTGTTCCAAAAAGAAAAGAATTTCCTCTGTAGTATTCAGCAGCTAATAAGTAATGGAAGGATTAAGATTTTTTAATAGAAGTAGTTTACAAATCTGTTTAACTTTCTGGCACCAGTTGATTAAAAAAAAAAAAAAAAAAAAAAAGGTTTTCCACCGGAGTACTCCTTCAAAGTTTAGTTTGTTTATTTTTGCAGCCCAGGCACAAGAATCTGTAAAATTCATGCAGTACAGATGTCCTTTAAGTTTATTGTGGATAAAAGGTTATGCACTTGGGCTGTAAAAACTAAATGCACAATTAGGTGCTTAATGAATAGACATAAGGTAAAACCTTGACCGAAAAGGACTTGGGGGTACTGGTGGACTGTGAACTTTACTTTAGTGATCAGTGCCAGGCAGCGGCTGCCAAGGCTAACAAAGTCATGGGATGTATCCAAGAGTGGGATGTATCATGATAGGAACATAATTTTGCATGTAGCTGTGTAGGACTAGTAGTAGCAGGGGCCATTTTGAAAGATTTATCCGAAACTGATCTAGACAAAATCTGGGAAATTCAGAACAAATTTGATTCATGCTAAATTTATTCACTGGCTTTAGGGAATCTAATAGACGAGATAAGGCAAGTAGACATTACAACACTGGTCTTCTGTATGATGTACAATGTACTATATACTCACTGCCACTTTGTGTTATAATGAACTGACAAAAGGGTCCCCAGTATCAGTCTCTGGGGGCCAAACTGAGCTGCATAAGGTTTGTGGCATGTAGTAAGAATTTCTATGCGACTTACATTATGAGGATTACAAGGTTTCTTTGTGACGTTGTCTGTGTCATAGGATAAAGTTCAGTTATGGTGCTGTATGTGAAAACACTCATCATCAATGGCGGCCTTGTGTGGAGACATGCGCCTTTGGAATACAATTCACTTATTGATTTATTCAGCCTGATGAACAATAAGTCTGTTTTATAGGCTGCAAAACAGCAGTCACGCAATATTTAGCCATTAGAGTTCCATATTTTACATATGATCTTTCATGACTAGACTATAAATATATTTCTTGTCATAAAGCAAAATGCATAAACCTCAAACTATAGGGGTTTGTCCTAAATATGCAAACATGAATGCATCTTGTTAGAGAAACAAGGTGTAAGTTAGTAGATCTGGAATGAAATTAAAATGAAGATGTCATTAAAGTGCATTTATCACTTTACTTAACCCTATAAAACCACCTGCACAATATAGCAGGGGTAGGTGATCACATGCTTAACCATACCTTTGGTATGTAGTTTGAAGACTTTATTCTGTTAAAAAATAATAATAATAATAATAATAATTCCACTGTCCCACAGAGTCAAAGAGGCATGGCTAGGGGTCCACTGTGCCCCTCATCCACAACGCCTCCCTCACACACAACCGGACATGTGCACTAAGGATAATAACATCACTATATATGGAAATATATCACTGGCAGTACTATATAAGCACTGGCCCTACAATTGTAATGTCAATCTGATGGTACCAATATTGACATTGCACTTCACCATCACATTTACTCGCACCCTGGCTACCCTTAGCACTGCCGCTACCCTTTGCTTGGGGATGATTATATATTGTGCAATTCTTAGATCAGTCATTGCTCTGTAAGCACATATGTATATCTCTTCCACTTTTTTTATGTTTACGCCGCTCACTGTATGGGATCGGTAACATTATATTTTAATAGTTCAGATATTTATATACGGGCCAATATCAAATATGTTTATTTGCTATTTATAGCACTATTATTATTCACTGCTATTACTGTTCATTGCTTTGCAGTGGCATAGCACTCAGCAGTAATATCTGCGATTCACTTGTATAAGTCTACCAGAAAGCAGACCATACCAGTGGATGGCAGCAGAGTGGTGTGCAGCAGGTAAGTAGAGCTTTGGCCGCCATCTTGACTCATCAAATGTGCTGCGAGTGGTCCGATGAGTCTCACAAAGCCCCCCTAATGCTTTAGATGCTGTGATCAGTATTGATCACAGCAACAAAAGGGTTTATGACGGACATCAGCGTGATCGCCAACATACATGTATGTCACTGTGCTCTAAATACCAGGACACAGCAATGTACATGTGAAAGCTACGTTTTTATTGTGTAATTTTTACTGCTTAACTGGTGATAAATTTATGTTTACAACTTACTTTTTACTTGTTGGTCATTCAGAGATCAACATCTAAACTGTGTTCATGATTTCAAAGCCAATATTTAGTAAAAAAAAAAGTGGTGCTCAGCAATGCAAAACGTAGACAAACACGGCTGCCCAACAAAACCCAACCAGCTTGTCACATTGGTAAATCTGAAAAGAGGAAAGTACACAAACACAAGAAAGCCAACAACAAAGGCAAATAAGAGAAGTAAATCTGCCCCACTATCTTATTTACAAAGCCATATATCCTGCGCCTGCTCTGTACTGTCTTCTAGACTGAGTTACAATAAACACTTCTAAGAGCTGTAATGATCTGTATGAAAGCTTATTTTTCTACAGGAAAGATTGTATTTTTAGCACAATTTAGGGTCATTGAAAGACTTTATTTATTTAGGGGGGGGGGGGTTAAAAAAAAAACAAGTTTGCAATCTTTTGGGTTTTGCTTTTTAGACTTAATTTTTGCAGTGTTTAGTGTGTTGTAAAGGTTAACTCTATTTTGTTTGTCTGCATTATTGCATCTATAACAAATGTCTTTATATTTTTGCACGTTTTATTCCTTTTGTACAATAAAACACTTAAAAAATGATTCCGGTAGCTGAAACTTTAAATTTTTTTCATTATTGGAGAACTTTGTTTTTTTTCCACTTTTTTGGAAGCAGACTGAATAAAAACTAATTCCGGCATTATCTTTTTTCTTTTTGTGGTGTTTACTGCTGACAAATGGTCAATTTCTAGTTTGGTTCATTGTAGACTTGGTGATATAAACCATGAAATATATTTTATAAATTTATTTATGTAGATAAATGGCTTAAAATAAGAGGACATCTTGAATCCACCTAAGCGGGAGACCCTGGTATACAAAGAGGATTTTGAACAAAGAACCCCCTTTATCATGTTGTTTCATCCTTTTTGTAGTCCCACAAGAGAACTTGACTACAGTCTATTATGACGGTTATCATAATAGGTGAATATAGACTTGGGGGCTATATAATTCATTATGTCCCTGGCTGCCATAACAACCCTCATACCCTGCACCGCACAATCACATAGCAGGTGGGCAATGGGGTGACAGTGGCAATCCCCAAACCCCCCACCCTCAGTGTTTATGCATCAAAATACAATATAAAAAAATGGCTTTGTTCTGTGTTGTATTGTCTCTGCGGTACAAGCAGCCCAGGGCATTTGGCCTTCCATATTGTCAGATTTATTAAATGGTTATGGTTCTGACCAGACTAGATATGCCAACAAACAATAAATTGTGGGTCAGAATTAAACTACTTGGATTATATACTGTTTGTTCTTGTGGGCTGACAGATGGTCTTTTCTTACTGTGCCAGCTTATAAACCAGTGCCCTACTTACGTTATAAATAAGTAAGACTGTACTTTTCTGACATACAGCTAAAATCCTTGCAAAATAAATTTTTTATGAACACTTTACAAGCTTTAAAATCTTATATAATCTAAAATCCCCTTCAAACTATTCTGTTTCTTTTCTCTTAGCTAACACCCATATTCATCAAGCATAGTGGGACTAGATTAGAGTAGTGTATTTCCTCGAGGAGCCCACCAAACTGGTATATGGAGTCTTACAACCCATGCAATGCTTCATGGGAAAAGAATATGTAAAGTTGATCATTTACTTAAAGGAGTAGTCTACTGAAAAGTATTTCCAGTCTGTTGTGCCAGGGCTGCAAAAAAAGAAAAATAAACTTTAACTCACCTTCCTCCGTTCCCCCGTTGCGCCGCTACAGCTGTTTGGTCCTCTTCCTTCTTCTGTGTTCACGGATGTCCCACAACTGTAGCGGCACTATGGAAGAAGGCAAGAAGGTAAGTTAAAGTTTATTTTCTTTTCTTTTTTTGCAGCCCTGGCACAACGGACTGGAAATACTTCTAAGTAGACTACTCCTATAAGTAAAGAATGTGCTCTACTGGGGGTAGCTGTCCTACTAATCATTGTCTGACCCTTTAAAAGCCTTAAAACATGATCAGGGATTATATGCCAAGTCATAAATTACTTGATCATTAAAGTGTCATTTATTTTTTACTCTGACTACAGGAGTCGAGTTATAAAACACCCTCTAAGTGTCATTGGGTACGATACACACTCCATCATATGTTTCACGAAGTGTTATTCATACAGTATAACTAAAGGCTATGGATATTTTTGCACTGATATATATATACATATATATATATATATAGTTTTTTTTTTTCAATTAAGTTTTATTGAAAATTAAACAAGTGCACTGATATTTTTATCGATTTGATTTAATAGGGCATGTTGGATTTTAATATGCCCAATCCTGTTTCTATGATATAAAAGCCTGTGCTAGAGAATTCAGGCAGTTGTTTGTTTACGCCATTTTCCCACATTGATGTAACATGCTCGCAAAAGTGAGTGGGAAGGAATAGATACCCACGATATGGCCACTGTGAGGTTGTTTTTTTGTCTAAAGTACTTGCCACCATTTGTACACTCACTGGATCAACTTGGTTGTAGAACCCACAATTATTGCTATCTATGGTATCAGTAATATTATACCCCCCCCCCCCCCCATTTGGGAAAAAAAAAGTGACCAGGCTGGACATACATTGGACTTTTATGGCATATCCACAGGATGTGCCATAAATGTCTCATAGATACAGTTCCCCCTTTTAGGACCAGCACCTATCTTGATATCTCGGTACCTCCTGGTGCCCTCTGGTTTGTGGCATCCAGAGGTAGCCATGATGTCAAAAAGCAGAGATGGTTGTTTTGTGCCAGTTACGCAATTTGTGTAACTCATATAAACATTACTGGAAGTTGTATGTACAAATGAATGGTCACAAATTCCCACCGATACACTTCAAAGATTTATAAAACGTCCTCCAAGAAGAGTGCATTGTGTTATAACTGCAAAGGGAGAACGAACTTCATAGTAAAGCATATCCAGTTAGAATGGGATGTCTTAAAGGCACGTATACACGTAGCAGTGTATGTACACCAAATCATAGATCCATGTGCATATGCCTCAATGTCCACAGGCTGCAAATTCAATGCTGGTTTTGAATTGTGCAAAGAAAAGGAAACTGTTAAGAAGATGTTTGCACAGAGAAAACAAAGAAAAATGTTCACGTCTATGTTTACACATGGAGGCTGAGGAAGATTCTGTATGTACACGTTCTGCATTCATCTTTTTGCTCCTTTCCTTTCTCTGCTGTGTAAATGGGCTTCAGTCAGCAAATATGAGATGCAATATTAATATGCATTTTCAAAACAGCCAATTTATAGTCAGTCGCCATTGTGCTGAACCGCACATTTTTAAAGAGAACTTTAATTGTTTTTCCTCTACTTCATTGCCTTTTCTATTTTCCACACACTTTCACTTTCAATTTTTCTTCAGCAGAGAAGAATCAAGAGAAGAACATGATATTTTCTAGCTTGGTAAGTCATTACTTCTTTAGAATATATATATATATATATATATATATATATATATATATATATATATTCTCTCTTATAAAATATATAAATTAATTGTTCAATATGCAGCTACAGTGGTTAAATGGCTTTGATTACAGAGGGGGAATCATCTCCATCGCATACACAGTAATCTGCATACATATAATGCTGATCCCATCCTTTTGGGTGTATAATGGGTCGCTATATGCATTTCAATCCCAGGGATACTATAGTATACAACATCTGTCTCAGCCAGAGATTGGCTGATTGGGCCCTTACTGCTATTCAGCATAGGCGTGTCTCCAAAGGTGGTAAGTTGAGTGACGGCCACTGTTCAAGAGATCATCGGGGTTCCCAGCGGTTACACCCAAGTAATCAAACATTGTCTTTTGGAGGGTGGATAATCCCTTTAAGGTATTCTCAATGACCCTCTTGGTGCCCCCTACACAGTCATTATGCCTCCTCCCCCCCCCACACATTACTAGGGGGGCCTCACAGTAGTAATTGGCCTCACCTTGAGACCATGAAAACTATACATTTTTTTTTTATCATAACCTATATGCTGAGGAAAACCATTAGACTGTGTAGGCCTACAAATCTAATGATGTCATAGTGTAGAAAAGAAAATCTACCCTGTCATACAAGGTATGGCCAAAAACTACTCCCAACATACTCCCCCTTTGAAGCAGTATGACTGTATAACTTTAAAAACTCCATTTACAGGGGAAGTGAGAAGGGACTACAGTGACAGTTGCCAGATGGGGATGAAGACTTAGGGTGCATGCACACCACGTTTTTGTAATACAGTTTCCATATCAGGTTTTTGATGAAAAACGGATTTCTCAAAACCTGACTAAACTGTATCAAAACGTGTGTACAAATTTCAACCCATATACACTTAAAAACCGTATACGGTTTGAAAAAATGATGTCCGGTTGCATCAGTTTTTTGAGAAAAATATGTATACATTTTTAACTTTTCACTCCATTTTGAATAAAGTTTCACTTGTTTGATTGAAATTCCAAGAAAAAAAACTGTGCAAAGTCAAAAACCGTATGGTGAAAACCGGATGGAACAGTACACACATACGGTTCTGTACGGTTCCCATTGACTCCCATGTTTAAAAAAAACGTATACGGTTTAATACAGTTTTTCACCTGGACCAAAAACCGTGGTAGACTACGGTTTTGGGTACGGGGGAAAAAAACTGCCAAAACCGTACAGGATGCAAAACGGACACAACCTGATGCATCTTTTGGCATATGGTTTTTAATGGAGAGTCAATGCATACGGTTTTCAATACTGTTCCGTACGGTTTTCACATTGAAAATGTATACGGGAACTGTATTGCAAAAACGTGGTGTGAATGGACTGTCCAGACCCTGCCCACAACAACACACACCCCACAACCATAGCATTTTACAATAAGGCCCCTTAAAGGGGTACTCCGCCCCTAGACATTTTATCCCCTATCCAAAGGATAGGGGATAAGATCTCAGTACGCCGCGGTCCCGCTGCTGGGGACCCCCGGGATCCCCGCTGCGGCACCGCGCTATCATTACAGCACAGAGTGAGTTCGCTCTGTGCGTAATGACGGGCGATACGGGGGACGGAGCAGCGTGACGTCATGGCTCCGCCCCTCGTGACATCACGGCCCGTCCCCTTAATGCAAGTCTATGGGAGGGGGCGTGGCGACCGCCACGCCCCCTCCCATAGACTTGTATTGAAAGGGGTGGGCCGTGACATCCCGAGGGGCGGGGCCGTGACATAACGATGCTCCAACCCCTGTACCGCCCATCATTACGTGCAGAGCGAACTCGCTCTGTGCTGTAATGATAGCACGGTGCCGCAGCGGGGATCCCAGGGGTCCCCAGCAGCGGCACCGCGGCAATCTGACATCTTATCCCCTATCCTTTGGATAGGGGATAAGATGTCTAGGGGCGGAGTACCCCTTTAAAGGCTACTGTAAAAGGATTATTGGCAGTTGGTAAGGAGTTAAAAAATATGAAATATATCTTCAATATCAGTAAATTGTTACTATTAGTACAATGATTACTAGTAATGTTCCAAGAACTAAAATGTATACAGTACAGAAAAACAAAACAAAAAAAAAAAAAAACATATCAAGTCTCATCATTTCCAAAAGCTGGATCAGACAGATTTCTGGTGAATGTGTTTTCTTACATTATTAGCTGGAAACATTAATATGATCTGAGGTGGAGATGTTTAATTACAGTAATGGTGACGGGGGCTGTTCAGCTTCCCAGGCTGCACTGTGCATTCTCCTGGGATATTATCTTATCCGTGACCCAAATGCTCACTGTAATTGCTCTACAAAGTGAAAAGGATGCATATGCTCAGTACACCATCTGTCTGGCTATTCTGAGGGTTCAGACATACAGGAGACCTCTGGTGACAACAGCTGCAATGTTGTCAGCACTGAAACACTGTAATGTGATAATAGGTGAGATACTGTAAGCTGTGAATGGCATTAAAGGTGAAGTTGCATCTAGGTTAAATAATCATGACTTTATTATGGTGAATTGCTCTTACCTTAAACAAAAGAAGAATATTTGTACAAAGTTCTTTCTTAAAAATCTGTAATTTTATATTTTGAAGATGTCAAACTCTTGGTCTAGTATCTTTAACCAGCATCCATAAGGCATTACACTGGGGTCCTGATTTTTATATTGTGAACTTTGAGAAAGGTGAACTACATGGTGTTATAAACATGCACAGGGCTTCCCTTATAAAAAAAAAAAAAAAAAAAGAATGTGCCATTAGAATAATACCCATTATTTCAATAAAGTTTTCAAAGTAAATGGATACTCCACGCACAGAGCGGGGGTTGGCTGCACTCATGCATCTTCGACTCTTCCATAGAGATGCATGGAGGGGGCATGTAGACCACTGCTTTGCGTGGTGCTTGACACAGCTCTATGCATGGGGAGAGCCAGGGCACCGTCCAGGAGATCGGGGGGGGGGTCCCAGAGGTTAGAACCCCTGCGATCGGACACTCATTCACTAAACTTCGGATAGTGGATACATTTTTCTAAGCTAGACTACCTCTTTAAGCATGATTTTAAGAATTTTTTATATTTCTTTTATTATTTTTTTTACATATTTTATAAAAAAAGTTTCACATATGAGAAAGTATATAACTTCACAACAATCCTGGTAGTATAAGAAAATAAATCTCTAACAAAATGTGCATAGAGGTCTAACAAGAATTGACCAATGTCCATAAAGTAGATTTTCAG